>NW_009648043.1:2224332-2248239 GCF_000708025.1 Charadrius vociferus
GAAAGAGAAGGTGAAGAATCCTGTGAGGAAAAGGGAGGAGGTACTGCAAAGGAGAGGAAGGGCATAGGCATGGCTAATATATGTGGGAAGACAGATACTTCTACAGAAAGGGAGTATAGCAGCCGTGCTTGTTGTCTGCTCTTTTCTCCAGAAAGAGAAAGCAACAGCTTTTGTTGTTTTTACACTTTGCAAACAAAAAAAAATATTCTTTTAAAAGTCTTCCTAAAAGATTTGGGACCTTGGTCTAACTTGTGTATTTAAATGAAGTAGTGTTAAAAATATTAACATCTCTGTTCTGAAGTGTCAGGTGTAGAAGATATGCAGCTCAAACTGTGCTTCAGATTTTTAATCTCCAGTCCTAGTTATGCCGCACAGATGAAATACCCATTATTTAAAAACTTCACAACTACCAAGGTTCATGTAGAAGGCAGCATGTGTACGACAAAAGACTGCTCTCTGGCCTCTTGCAAATAGCAAACAGGAAAACGTTGCCTCTGGAAAATTTTAGAGGGATAGAGGCCCTTAAACAGCTTGAAAGACTGTGAGTGGCGTTATTGTTCATGTTGCAGAATCCCCAACAGCTCTGCCAGAGCAGCAGAGCAATGGTGCAGCTAAGCCTTCCCTATGATAGGTAATCAGTAGGTACGGGCACTGGGATTTTGCTTTGCCTCTGAGCTTTCTATAGCATTACAAGTAGTGATAAAAAGCTAATGAAATGAAAGCACGTTTAGTTGACAATTTTTTTATTTTTTTTTTTATTTAAATCCAGAACAGGTTTGGAGTGAGGTATGCAGGTTCTTCCCAGTGTGGAATAAAGGCCCCCAGTCTACCCCTTAGGAGAAGCTAGGAGAAGGGAGTTGCTACAAATCATATGTACTAGGAAGAAGAACTGGTGTGGCAAAACTCCTACTCTTGTTTCTCTACACTCAGGAAGGGCACAGTGGACTGGCTCTTAAATGTCAGCAGGATTAGAAGACAGCAGCGTGCCCTTGCTTCCTGATAAAGAATTAGCTTAGCCAGCACAGGACTTCATGTCCAGGCAGCAAGGGCAACACACTCTTTTCTGAGCAGTTTGTTCAAATACCACTGTTGATACATAAACACCAAACATGTTTGAAAGCTATCGGTTAAAATTTCTCAGGCCATTGAAGTTCTCTAGTATAAGCTTTGAGCTTCAGAACAAAATTAGTGGTGCCTTGGCTCTCTGCCTACTACACTGCTCCAGTGTTGATAAAATTAATCTGTGAACATCTTGTACATGCACATGCTACTTTTTTAATCTATTCATAAAAACACCTTTACAACTGGTACTCATGATGCAATGCAAGGGAGAGAGCATCCCTTGATTTGGCATGCCGCAGTGATCATCCTAAATGATCAACACATATGTGCCTGAAATAACGTATTTTCCGATGAGATTGGTGACCTTCTTGCTCATATCCATCAGGATTTATTTTCTTGAACATCCAAATGATCCAACATCAGGATTCAATTATTTGAGTTATACAAAAACATTTTCTCATGAAAAATAAAGTTTTGTAAAAAAGCACAGTTCATCAAGTTTTCAATTAAATGAAGAGGCTTTACTTTGGGAATCCAATAAAACTTGTAATTTAGTGGCACAGATTTTCTTATCATGTATAGAACTTTTCCACACTGATTCCTCACTTAATATTATAAATAGGGAACAATTTACCAAGTCTGAATTTATATTCCATAATTGTACTGGCTGTAGAAGAAAATCCCATTTTAAAAAATCCCTATTATGTTCTCCAAACTTAGTTGATACCGAGTTTACAAGAATTCCAGGACAAAATTTGACAGAACAGAGTTAGAATGTAACATTTTGATCAATTTCTCTACTCTATGTTTCTATACTCTTTTTCTATATTTCAAAGAGAAAAGAGAAATAATTAAAAGCCACAGTTTATGCAGAAGCACTTAACTACAATTACATTTTAATGCAAACTCAGTTTTGAGTTGTAAGATGAACACAAGAAGGCATCTGGGCCACAGCCTCTCCCCACCACCACCACAACCAGATACTGTCACTGGTAATGTCCTTTGCAAAAGGCCTCCAAGGTTTCTGAACTTCAGATTCAAACATTGTATGTAAATTTATTTATCTTCTTTCCCACAAAGAAATGTTTCTCAATGCCCACCCTATTTCATGCATAGAAATACACGCACTAGACAAAAATTTTCAAAGCATAGGTATGACCACAAAAATATTTTTCCTATTTGTATTTCAACAACAAGCCTTTTGAAGACCACTTATTTTAATAGGTGGCAGTAAGAAAAATGAAAAACTTCTTCAAACTCTGAACTAGATGACATTTGCTTTCCGGTCTCATCTAAGAAGGAATTAGACTCTTCCATTTCTCTAGGATTAGACATTTTGACTTGCATTGAATTTTACTGAAAAACAGATAAATGGGAGAAGAAATTTATAAGGATAATTTTAAGTCTTGAATGTTCTGATTCATAGACTCCATTAAAAATTATACTAAAAATTTTCTAATCAAAAACTCTTGTCAAAGGTAGTTTTAACAGCAGCAAATGTAGTCATGAAGAGCAACAGAGCCTCTGTAATTCATCATGAGTAAGAAAATCCTGCATTTCTGTAATGGTCTGGTTCCTATTAACAGACTATATTCATTATTCAATTATATGCATTAAAACAGGTAAGTTTGGGTTAAAGCAACAATTCTTTCTGACAGCTCATTCATATTCAGACAAAGATAACAGTATGCAGCAACTCTTCTCACTTCACACAGAAAAATGAAATAATGACCTCCTTTTTCTCACCTCTTAACCCCTATAGATGGGAAGACTGTAGGGGTCAAAATAAAGAACTGAAATTGGGTTTGGAGTGGTGAAGAATGACAGGTGCCCACCCCCCTCCTGCCAGGAGGTGGAAATGTGCAAGACAGAAACAAAGACCTATATTCTAAGCAACACTAGGAGGCGATCCCCAGGGGAGTTCGACTGACAAAGTTATGACCTAATTAAAGAATATATCCTACATGTTGCCTTTCTTCCTGCAAGTCTAGGACAAAATACTTTTTTCCATAAGGGCAGTATTAGGACTGGAGACAAGATACTGTATTATACTAACATTGTGTCGTCACTCTAAAGTATATACATGCAAGACCAAAAGACAGCTCCCAAGACCACCTTGCATTTATTTTGTTTCAACAGGACTTATCTGAACTTTGAAAACTATTATGAGACCTGTTTTGCATTAGGACCCTGAATTTAAATGAAGTAGTGTGAAAATACTTCTTTTCCTGTTAAGCTGTGAGGAAATGTTATGCCATGGGTGTCATTTTCTTCAGAATCTCAGGTATTAAAGATTTCCAGTGAAATGAGGATGTACAGGGAAGCTGTAGTTCACAGTCACCACAAACCAAAGCACCATGGTGCTGTAAACAACAGGAACTCTATTTCCCATGCCTATTTCTCTCTTTCTTTAGTTCAGCAAAATTCATTGCTCAGCCACAGTGTGAATCACATAAGATGTCTGACCCAGATCATAGCTACCCAGGAAAAAAAAATGTTCTATTCACAATAAAGTCGCCAGTACTAGATGACAAACCACTTTTTTAAAAAGCAGGAAAATGTAAGTATGTCAAGCCCATCAAGTGTGGTTAATGTACCCACACTGCTAATTAAGATACACTTTTTACAGTGTGGACTCTGCCATGCAGCTCATCATTACATCTGTAATATTTTTCAGTATCTAATTTGTTTCATTAGTACTGTACACAGTAAGTAATGTAGATTGACTGGGACTTTTCACCTTTCTCCACTCCTCCTACTCCTGAAAATTTCTATGAATACTTTTTTCAGCACCAAGACAATTAAAGCAAAGATTTGGAAAGTTCTCCAGATTTCTTTTCTCCTTCAGAATCATTGGATATTTTGTAAAAATGCACAAAAATCAATGAATTTTACAGAGTTCCCATTTTTTTTAACAGTAAAGTGAACTCAAGTGTAGTTTTGACTAATCAATGGAACTGAACATTAGACGTCATACATAATTTCTTTGCAAAAAAAAAAAAAAAAAGGCTGCCTGTGAACTGTGGAGTCATTTTTCATTAGTAAGAATTTTCTTGCTAATTCAGACTCCAGCTGTCCAATAAACTAGGATTTCATTAAATGTCAACATGAACTTCCTATGTGACTTGCATGATGTCTGTCATAAAATTAAAATAGAAACTGTCAATTCAAAGCCCAGTACAAAAGGGGAATTTCCTATTTCCAAAAATGTGGAGCACAAGGTTGTTTAGCCTGTAAAATATTACAAAAGTAGATGCAGTAGATGTTGGAGACAATTCTGCAACAGAAAAGAAATTTTCTAGAAGACAGAAAATGCCAAAAGGTTAGGTTCTCATCCATGTCAAAGAGCATATGTAGGCAAAACAATATTGGAAAGGTTATGGAACACCCAGAACAGAGTATGAGATATGATGCTATAGATACTGTCCTTCACTGAAGAAGCCTCTGAGCTTCCAAATATCAAAACCTAGGAGAGGGACTGCCTTGGTCTTATATTCTTTCCTTAAATATCCACTAGTTGTCGCAAGCAGAGATAGGTTTCTGACCTAGAAAGACTTCTCACTTCACTAAAGCAAACATCCTTATGTTTTACTACATTTTTTCTTCATAGTGTTTTTGAGAGAAACTCATTTGACCATCAGAGGATTAAATTAATCTTGGACTCAAAGTCATACGTCTTTACTGCCTGGTTTGTTCAACAGGATGTATAATCAAAGTGGTTGTATTAGGAATACCTTGCTACTTTGTCAAGGATCCAGCATGTTAATAACAGAGAAACCAATAGTTACTTATGTAAACACAATGCAGATGGTTCCCTATTGATGAACAACATCTTTCAGAGAATAATGAGTTTGTCTGGTGCCAATTAATGTTCAGTGCATGCTGTTCCCTTTGTCAACATTTCATGTACTCCAGAGGGAACTGAATGAAAGTTATCTTATGGTAGGTGATCATTGTATGGGCACAAAAAACATGCACATGGTGTCCATATGGACCACATATAGTGCTTTGTGAAATCTATGCTTGATTCTGGCTTACATACGTAGGAAACCGAGTCTACTCTCTGCGGATTTTGGATAGATCAATAGTAAAATAGTTCTTTCTATTTAAATCAGAATAATTTGTCATATCGCATTTGGGTAGTTTTGGTTTTTGTGTTTGTTGAGAACATTACAAAAACCTGTATTCTATCCATCTCCAGTGGAATTAGAAAGCAAACATGAAGCTCTATATAAACTGGAAGCTGATATCTACGATCCTATAAAAAACTCACTGATTCAACTTCTTTAAAGCTCATTAATTTTATTATCATAAACACTGAATGTTAAGTTCTCAAAAGAAACTTACATAGCTAAACTCAACCAAGCAGAGCTGGGAGAGACCTGCAAAAAGCACTTTCTCCATTACCCTGTTTAAAGGACCACCTCTGTCATTGGCAAATATAGACAAGATGTTACGGAGACTTGCTAATCCAGGGCAAAAATAAAGTTTTTAAGGTATTTTGAATTTTCCTTTTTGTTTAAATGTTAATCTAAGTTCAAACTACTTCTCTATTCTTTAACTGTAAAATTTACAGTATCTTTGACTAGATATTTTTAGTCATGGCCCTATTTACACAAAAATAAGGGTAGCACATATAAAACATTTTATACAAGGCTGAGAATATCTGTTCCTTTACATAGTCCTTACCTTGGATAAAATCCTTCTTCAGAGTACATTTTTCTTTTGGGGTTCCACATAAGTAAGTAACATGTGACCTATAAAGTCATCATATGCTAAGAGGGGAAAAAAAAGTTCAAGTTGTAAATGGTAGCATTAGTGTGTTTGAGTACCTAAAATAGTGCTTCTGACAAGTGGTGCTAATTAAACTGAGTGTTCCAGGCTCTGATACTGAACTGCTTCAGGTTCTGCAGCTGGTAACCTAGGCCAGGTTAACCTAACCTAAAAGGTAGCTTAGAATGCATCAACAGAAGTGTTTGAGTTCAGGCAAGGAGTGCACTTCCGAAGGATATCTTCCAGTCAGCCGGGCATTCATCACATTGATCACAAGCTCTCTGTGTCTAGCAGCTTGAACTGGAGTCTTCCGGATGATATTAAGCTAGAAAATGTGATCCAGGAAAGTACTGAATGCCCTCTCATCACCAGTGGACATTCAGTCCAACGGAGCAGACTAGAGTCTGAGCCTGAAGTTAAAAAAAAAGCACAAAATGTATATTTGTAACAAAAGTTCCTCATCACTGTTTCATTCTGCACATCTGCTCCCATTGGTCTTGCTAATATAGACATAGGTTTAAAATCTCTATTTTGTATAAAATGCTTGTAAATTCAGCAAATGAAAATGTCCTTTCTGGAGAATGCACATTCTCTTCGTTTTCTAAACAAATGACATTCATGATATTTTAAAATAAAAGTTTACAAAACATAATATTTGATAATCTGTGGCTTGACAGAAAAATTTCTTCATAAAGTTTGTTTAACACTGTTTAATAAGTGTTAAAATTAGGTTTCCCTCTAGATATAAATTTGCCATATTAACTTTACAGGAGTTCAAAAGTCAAACTGACATTAATATTAAAAAAAAAATAATTCCTTTTCAATATCAAAATGAATAAAATCCTTCAGAGTTGGAAAAAGCATGATGTAATCTCACTTACTTCGGAAGACTCATAGTCAAATAGCAGGCAAGTATACTAAGTAATGGTGTCTAACGTACTCCAGGGAGTGAAGTTTGCCACTTTCTTCTAACTATGACTCCAAATATCATCCTTATCTAAAAAATAAATACAGTTTTAAAGAACAGGCACTCCTGTCCTATTCCACATGCCTGCTAAACCGAAGTGATTTTCACTAGAATATTCCCAAATACTGCTTTGACTTAGAAGAAGAATCAGCCTACTGCTAGAAAAGTAGCATGGCAAGCTGTAGGCAATCCAGGAGACTCCTGGAATGCATTGAAGGTAACTTCTTAAGCCAGGTAATAGACAACCCCACCAGAGGGGATGCTATACTGGACATGTTGGTCTCCAAGGCAAGTGAGCTAATTAGTGACATCGAGATTGGAGGCAGCCTGGGCTGCAGCGATCAAGCACTGGTGGAGTTTGCAGTCCTGAGGGATATGGGCCAGTCAAAGAGTAAAGTCAGTACCCTGAATTTTAGGAAAGCAAACTTCCAGCTCTTCAAGGAGTTAGACAACAGGACCCCCTGGGAAACTGCCCTCAGAAACAAGGGAGCAGAATAGAGCTGGCAGATCTTTAAGAACACTTCCCACAGAGTGCAAGAGCTCTTGATCCCCAGATGTAAGAAATAAGGAAAGGAAGGCAAGAGCTATGGATGTCATTCATCTGGACTTCTGTAAGGCCTTTGACATGGGTCCCCCACAGCATCCTTCTCTCTAAATTGGAGAGGTATGGATTTGATAGATGGACTGTTCAGTGGATGAGGAATTGGTTGGACGGTCACATACAGACGGTCACATACAGACAGAGATTGGTGACAAGTGATGTCCCTCAGGGGTCCCTATGGGGACAGGTACTGTTTAATATCTTCATCAATGACATAGACAGTGGGATTGAGTGCACCTGCAGTAAGTTTGCAGGCAACACCAAGTTGAGTGGTGCGGTGGACATGGCTGACGGATGGCATGCCATCCAGAGAGACCTGGACAAGCTCAAGAAGTGGGCCTGTGTGAACCTCATGAGGATCAACAAGGCAAATTGCAGGGTACTGCGCCTGGGTCAGGGCAACCTCCAGTATCAATACAGGCTGGGGAATGAAAGGATTGAGAGCAGCCCCAAGGAGAAGGACTTAGGGGTACTGGTGGATGAAAAGCTCAACATGAGCCAGTAATGTGCGCTCACAGCCCAGAAGGCCAATCGTATCCTGGGCTGCCCCTCTGCTCCACTCTGGTGAGACCCCACTTGGAGTACCACATCCAGCTTTGGAGCCCACAGCACAGAAAAGGCATGGACCTGTTGGAGCAGATCCAGAGGAGGGCCACAAAAATGATCAGTGGGATGGAACACCTCTACTATGAGGAAAGGCTGAGAGAGTTGGGGCTATTCAGCCTGGAGAAGGCTCTAGGGAGACCTTATTGCAGCCTTTCAGTACTTAAAGGAGGCTTATAAGAAAGATGGGGACAGACTTTTTAGCAGGGCCTGTTGCAGTAGGACAAAGGGTAATGGTTTTAAACTAAAAGAGGGTAGACTGAGACTAGATATAAGGAAGAAATTGTTTACAATGAGGGTGCTGAAACCTTGGCCCAGGTTGCCCAGAGAGGTGGTAGATGCCCCATCCCTGGAAACATTCAAGGTCAGGTTGGATGAGGCTCTGAGCAACCTGATCTAGTTGGAGATGTCCCTGCTTATTGCAGGGGAGTTGGACTAGATGACCTTTAAAGGTCCCTTCCAACCCAAACTATTCTACAATTCTATGATACTATGATTCTGTGATTCTATGATTCTATTTTTACTAAGCCTCAAGTGCCAGCTTTGAATCTGCCATTCAATTCACTGTGGGTCAATGGGGAAAGAAAAGCAGGCTTTGCAGACTGAATTGTAATCTGGTTTATACACTGCTTGTTGTCTTCCAAGAATGAATCTGTGTTGTGTTATTTCCTAAGGAGGCGGTAATTGCAGGTCCTTATGGTCAGTTTCCTTCCTGCATATTTAACATCTGTCAGTTTAATTTATAGAAATATTCAGGTAAATAACTAGTCCAAGGGCAAAAACAACAAACCAAGGAAGCAAACAAATTAAGCACTTTAAATGTCATAAATTGCTTGTTTCGTCACTCTTCAGTTTAGTGTACAATGATGGTATTGGACAAAGAAAAGCAAAGCAAAGTCTTCCCAAACACTGTCTTTGAGTTTCATTTGGGTTTGTTTTTTTTCTCATACTGCTAATTTGTCACCCATAAGCAGCACAAATTTTTTTATAGTCATGTTCTTCAACTTGTGTGCTTGTTGTCCACTTCACTTCAAAATTGGGAGATTGCTACCCAACAGCATACCCAGAGCTTCATTTAGGCAATTTCCAACACATTCTGTCTGGAGCACACCACCTGTTGCCACTTCTGCTTCTGCTTCTCTCCTGCAAACAATACCTTTGGTGCCAGGAATAAGAGAGAACAAAAGATAATAGAACACATTGCACAAGATAGGGATGTATATACTTCATGTTCTCTCACCTTATGTTTGCCTTCAGTGTTGCCCACATCATCTCTGTTCTGTTCCCATCAGCCCCGATTCTCAGTTTACAAGTTTCTCTGAGCTACAGCCTCTTTTTTTAAGGGGCTGCTTAGAGTAGACATACTCAAACATATATACTTGCTCCCTGTATATATCAGTTTAAAAACAAAACAGAGACAGCAGACCAGCTGACAGCTGATCTATTTGAGAAGGGCAGAAAAACAGACCTTCACACTAGATTTGTCATCTTTACCATTTATACCTCTATGGATATTCATTGTGCTGCCTGAAATGAGCCCCTTTTCCTTATCTTTTTAGTTTCTTTACCATTGTTTAACAAATGGTAAAATATATGTTAATCACTGGACTAAGTAAAAAATGACCCTGCAAAAGAAGGACATTGCTGTATATATAGTTTTATTTTTTTCTAGTTATTTTGTAGTAATTAGATGATGGAAGCATTGTTAAACTTGCTGTATGATTCAGGAGGAAGACAGGCCACAGGCCACCGTCCAGGGGACCCTTGGATGAACCTTGCCTGGTTCACAACCCTGAAGAAATCATTTTTTGCCTTCTGCACTTCCGTAGTTAGCAGGGCTGCGTAAACTTTATTGTCAGCTTCCCTGTCCCCAAAGTGATTGCCCCATTTGGCCAGGCGACAGGATGCCCTTGCAGGCCAAGAACCAGAGCTAACCTATTTCCTACTGTGAGAATGTCCCCAGAATGCCAGTGTCTTTATTGGCACTTTTTATGGAGCAAATATAGAAAGTCTGTATTTTTAATTTATTTTATTTTTCCCTGGTCCTCACACTGAAAGACTGTAACTTCTTTTGACTTTCAGGTCAGCACTAACTAACCAGGTCAAAGTTGAAGTGAAATGTGTTGCTGTTGTGTCTGCATTAAGGCCTTTGAAAAGAATGCGGTTTTGTTTTCACTTGGTTTTGCTGACACAAGATTCTCTCATCACTAATATTTTTCAAGGCTAAAGGTTTCTCTTTGCTTCACCACTCATGGAAGAACAAGCTAATCCTCTTGACTCACTGTGGTGAGACATGCTTTGCGCAGAAAAAGGTTACATGTGGCCCAGTACATAGAGGCTTTGTCCAGCTGAGGTCTCTGGGGCTGTGCTTAAATTTTCCTTATTTGAGCATGTTGGGAGCAGGACCACATAGATGCCCATTGACAACGAGATCTATTTTAATAGCAGCAGAACCAACCTTAGGCTCTGTGGCTATAAGCTAATAAACAGTCCATGGATCATGAACATCCACACTAGTTAAATATCAGCACAGCTCCTGGCACAGCTTTGACTGATGTAAACTACTGCTCTTTCAGATTGTGTTTGGGCATTGTTTGGATGTGCTATGCATGTCAGGGACTATTCCTAAAGACGTATGACCACTGTGTTTGGGAAGGGGGAAAGTTTGGGAGTGTGAACAAGGACACAACCTCAGAGCCAAAACACAATCCCTGGCCTGCTTTATTTAGGACTAGTTGGTAGGTCAGCTTAAGCAGATTGAAAACAGCCTGTTGGGCTGTTGTTCTGTAAGCTACTCAAGATCCTTATGCCAGAAGGACCCTAGAAAACTCCACAGATGATCCCTTCTAGAGGGTGGAGCCACGGAGGGCCAGAATGGATGGCCACTCCCGAAACACAAGCTGGTGCTGGAGGACACAGGAGAAGAGCTGTTGGTGTAGTCAACAAGAAATATGGGTCAGACCAAGAAAGAAATCTGGGTCACACCAAGAGTTCATGTCCTCTGTACAGAGAATTATCCTGAACTAGGCACCTCATGATGCTTAGCATCTCGGAAGAAAGTACAGTCTGGCACTGTGGGTTTAGTAGGTGACAGTGAGACTCCAACAGCAATATTTTGTAAGAAACACAAATTACCCCCAGGAGGTGAAGGTTTATATCAACAGACGTTGTTTGCTGACGGTTAGATGGGATGGTACATTTCTTGGAATAACAGAACCAAACTCAATTAACTTCTTAATTACTGATATCAGAGAGTAGCTGGAAAATTTTTAGTCCCTGCTTATTTTTGTTCTAATTCACACAAGACATTTACAACATCGATAATAAAATGAAGAAAATTTCAGTCCGTGCTGTTATAAACTCTATGCATCTGTCAACTGCACATACTTTATATGTAGTCAGACCCATTGTCACCTGCAAAGACATTAACTTCCTGATTTAAAACTCCATCGATCTATAAGCATTTAAACTCTGAACAAATGTTTTAAATAAATAATAAAAAAAAAAGTACAACATGAAATAGTGCGAACATTTTAATAAAAAAGGTTGTAGTTGCTTTTTGCAGTTATTTGGGTGGATTTTCAGCTGAGACACTGAAAGTATGAAAACCCTCTTGGATCTATTGTTGGATCTTACTTTATTCCCCTGCAGGTTTGAGAATATAGGTTGATTGTACTGCTTAGCAGTGTGCCTAGTTAAAAACAATTCAGTATTTTCCTTAGAGACATCTCCTTAGAAAACCCTCACACAATACAGTAATCTTCAGTCTCTGTTCATTTGTAATCTATGAACAACAACAAAAAAAATCCACTAGCAGTACAATGATCTGGAGCACATAAATCAGGCACATCAGAATGTAGGAGACTACATGAAGCATCCCTTACTCTTGTTTCTCCTTGTGGATCCAAAGGATATTCCGGCTGCTTTGCCTGTGCTCAAGTTCTCAGGAAATAGACTCTAGAGCTCTATGAAGGCAATTAGTAGAAGAGACAGAAAAAGTATCTTTACAGCTGCATACTATTGATTTTTTAACTCATAGTAATCATCCCACCATTTTCTAGCCTTATAGATCTAATCATTATCACATTTTTTAGTTATTTATATTCTGTGGCCATAATAATAAACATGAAGGAGAGCTTTCTTCAATGTTCACCAGTTACAGTGCATGATACTAAATATATTCTATTCTTGTGTAAATTCCATCTTGGATCTTTCCTACAGTCGAGTATCTTGTTTCCAAAGGATATTCTATAATAACAAACATACAGAAAGCTGAGACTGCAAAATTGTGCGTAGAGAGGTATGGATTTTGAACAGAGCATATTGAAAGGTAATGGAGTCACTTTGCTACACTACATGATTTCCAATTCTGGAATTTAACTTTCAAAAAAGGATATTTATTGGCAAAGGTTCATGTAGATTCACAAAAAAAAAATGTTAACTTAATTCAAGCAAATTATATCGACATTTCCTTTAGAAGAATGATTTATATGTTCATTTGGGTTACAATTTTAAGGGAGGCACCCTTCCAAATCTCTGCCAGGCTGAAGTTCCAAAGCATTCATGAACATCCAGAGACTTCTCAGAGAAAATGTGCTTTACATTTCCTGTACATAATTAGAAATGAGACAGAACATAAGTGACAGAGTGTAGCTAGTACAGAGACTGTCTCCAGAAAGAACTTGCTAGATCATACATAGCAGTTTTCCCTCTCTATTAAGCAAATTACTTACTTGCTTTCACAAACTTTTTTAGTTCTATCCAAAAACTACTGATGTTTCTTTAGACCACTACTGTCACTCGAGGGTGATATCAGAAATTTCCTTTTCTGGTGGCAAGATGCTTCTTGTCTCGATTCGAAGTTTAATTGTAGTTGCTCTTAAAATGACATTTCCTTCACTTGCTTTTCTTTTCTCTCACTTGGTAATAATCTGACAAGTTTTTCATTCATACCAATCATATATACTCACAGTTTATTTTCCTAGAACCAGCTGTACTCATAGCGGAAGGGCTCTACATTCCCCAGTCATCTTTCCTCTACATCACACCAGCTGGAATTCGGTTTTTTGGATATGAATTATAAGAGCATCAGGGGTGGTCTGATTTGGACCCTACTTGATGCCAGTTTTTGCTTCCTTTCTCGGACAGAAGAACTTCAACTTATACATACAATAACTTCAGTTTCCTATGGATTTATTATATTCACACGTTTCTCACAAGAATCCTGTACTTTTGACCACTAGATACAGAGCCCTGATCTGTGGTCATCTTCAGTTGGCAGGGCCCTATAAAAAAGAATCTTTGCTACAAGAGGACAAAAGCTCTGTATTCATTACCTAGCAGACTTAGTAAGAATAACTTCGTCCCAGTTCTGTTCCTACATATGTTTTTCCTCTGATATCTCAGTGATGATTTGTTTTGATGTTGACTCCCAGCTTTGTGCCATGGACACTTCCCATTGCCATAAATATGTGTTTCACTCACATATATCATTAATTTATCTTGCAAGGATCTGGAGATCAAACTTTGACTTTCACTGACAGCTCCCACCCAAAACTGAAGGGATGGTTTTCCAATTCCAGGTAAAAACCTATGAATATTATTCACATTGATGATTAAACTGTGAAGGAAATTTTATATGCTTGTCACATGATTTAAAGTGCGAAGAAGCAAAATCTAGAGCTAGACTGTGTGTATTAGTCCTAAAAAAGCATCTTGTCTTCAAGTGACTTGAGACTTGAGACACTGCTCAAGATGAGGCAATGCAAATTTGTTGTAGACCTATAGATGGGAAGGATAACCTATTCTGAGACTTTATGAACTGTGTAAGGGAAAATTGTCCATACTAAATAGTTACCAGGACTATAAGTCCCACATCAATATGGAAAAGCAAGGCACGTAGTTATGCAACTGGACATTCCAGAGAGCGCTCTAGAAGCAACATTTGTTTCAGAACAGTGACACTGAGTAAGCTGTGCTGGGTGTTGACTGTGTGCTAAAAATCATATTCAGGTATATTCATATTCAGAAAACTCTGTGTGCCATAGAAATGAGAGAAAAATGAAAAAAAGAGAGGACTCATTCTTGGGGAAAAGGAGACACTGGTTGTCATTTGCTGGCAGAAGTCCAGCTCCATCTTTTCTTCCTTCCTCCAGAAAAGCAGCCGCAGAACAAACAACAAAACCTAGTGCACCGTGAAGCTCCCTGGCAGAAAAGGACCTGGGAGTGTTGGTGGACAACCAGCTGAATACAAGCCAGCAGTGTGCCCAAGTGGCGAGGAAGGCAAATAGCATCCTGGCCTATATCAGAAATAGTGTGGCCAGCAGGACTGGGAAGTGATTGTGCCCCTGTACTCAGCACTGGTGAGGCTGCACCTTGAGTACCATTTTCAATTTTGGGCCCTCACTACAAGAAAGACATTGAGGTGCTGGAGTGTGTCCAGAGAAGGGCAACGAAGCTGGTGAAGGGTCTCGAGTATAAGTCTTATGAGGAGCAGCTGAGGGAACCGGGGTTGTTCAGTCTGGAGAAAAGGACACTTGGGGGAGACCTTATCACCCTCTACAACTACCTGAAAGGAGGTTGTAGAGAGGTGGGTGTCAGTCACTTCTCCCAAGTAACAAGTGACAGGACAAGAAGAAATGTCCTCAAGTTGTACCAGGGGAGGTTTAGATTGGATATTAGGAAAAAATTTCTTCACCAAAAGGCTTGTCAAACATTGGAACAGTCTGCCTGGGGAAGGGGTTGAATCACCATCCCTTGAAGTGTTTAAAAGACATGTTGATGTGGCGCTGAGGGACAGGATTTAGTGGTGGACTTGGCAGCGTTAGGTTTGCAGTTGCATTTGGTGATCTTAAAGGTCTTTTCTAACCTAAATGATTCTATGATTCTATGAAATAAAGACTCATCCCTCACTCTTCAGTTCTGAAATGACCTTAATTGAAGATAGTACTGTAAAAGATTGATGTTGTTATTAAACAACATTAACTAGTAATGCCTGACGATATGTTGTAGTTTTATGCATGTATATTTATAAAGGCCTGAAGCACAAAGACATTTTGAGTAGAATCTAGTCATGTTAGTGGAAAGACTATTAATGGAGTTGAAGGGATTATAGATGGGCTTCCATGTATAATGATATTCTCTGGCCATTCTAATGTCTTCATAAAGCCGGCACAACAGGTGATTGTTTTCAGTTTGTACTGAAGAGATAACGTCAGGAAGAAACCAGAAGGAACAAAAGTAGTCTTGGAAATTAGTAGTCCTCCTTTTAGTCTGACTGATCAAAATAGCTTTTTGAAAGAAGTAGGATTCAGTCTCTTTTCATAGCATGAACAATTCAAGACATCCAACGTGAAAGTCCTAGTGCCCACTTTGGCCACTTGCCCCTTAAAATCAAGCCCCTTGGTACTCTGCAGCCTCTACTGTCTTGAAAAATGTCACAGTTAGTTAACAGTAAGATAGAGGAAGCAGGGTCACAACTTCTCAAAGAGATGAAAAATACTGCTTTGTATATAAAAGGAAGGCCACGCAAGTTGGCAGAAAGCAGGCGGTGATGCATCATACAATCCCAACCAAACCGTAGTACGGGGCTGAAGCTGAGGGAAAGCTCCACTCTAGGTACAGTTAGGTAGGCGTTATTGCTTTTGGGGAACTGAGAGCTCTGCAGTTCTGCATTGAAAACAATGTTTGTCACTAGTGTGAAATGCTACAGTGAGAAATGGACAGCGGTCTGGGGACTAAAACCTCCTTAACCTTCCTGGGTTATTAGCAACTAAATAAAAAACATTGTCCACACAACTCCCATGCCTGGAATGAATCCAAATGTCCAAGAGTGTGTACACGTGTGCTCATGTATGTTTGTATGTTTGGGTGGAGTTGTCTTTATGTATTTTTCCATATATTTTTTAATTGCACTTTGTCAGCAGATTCAGAAAATGAAAATTCCAAAGGGTTTCCTTCCCTGAACAAGTTCAGCTTGAAAGACAAAAAAAAAAAAAAAAAAAAAAAAAAGTACTTCTGCACCCTGCTGACAAGTTAACCCATGGAAACAATCTTGCTTCCAATTAAAACTGCCGCTAATTATGGTATATCAGATACAGTATCTTTACTATGTTTTTTTCATCAAAAAGCAAGGACAGATAATTCCCTTTTCCACAACTCTTCCTCCTCTTTTTAATTACACCTATTGACAGCAAGAATGGTCTCAGATCTCAGAACCGCCACTGAAAGACTGAAGCACAGTTAAAAAATCCTTTTTCTTTACAAAGCCCGTGAACTTAAGGCCTGATATGAACTTTAATGGGAATGGTTTCAGCTGCAACTTCAAAATTTAGCATGAAATCTTAGTACTGTTAAAGTAGATGAGATTTTTTAAATAAGCAATTCAGGTGTAAATAAGATTTTATGTTCACCCTTCCTTCATCCCTGAACAAGCCTAAAGTCATGAACAGCATCTATATTTATTCACTATTTGTATTATGTCCTTACCTAACACTACTGTGCTAGGTGTTGCACAAATATCTGATGACACCTTGTTCCTAAATAAGTTATTTAAGACAACAGGTAGTGGGTGAACAGGTTGGGCTAATGGCAGTGCCAAGAAACAAAAGAGACAGTAAAAATCCAATTGTTAAGTAACTGAGATCAAATTCATGTAACAAATAAGGGCCAACTGCTACAAGTGCCTAAGGTAGGCAAAATTAAAAATTCATAGTGCAACACAGCCAATTATGTGTTTAAAGCATACATTCTTACATTTTTTTATTGATTCAAGTCTTGTCTCTTCTTCCTATTCTACTTCTCTTGTTACTTCTCTGAAGAAGGGGTTTTTTTCATTTTTTTTCTCTTGGTCACCCTACACAATTAGCCTCAGTTTCCAGGGGTGTCTTTGCAAATTGATAAGTATACTTAATATTTGAGAGGGCTGAAATTAAGGAAGCTGAATACATCAAACTGCATCTTGAAATGGGTGTACATCTTACCAGCAAATAGGTTTAATAGGAATAGTATCAAGTACACTAGATGGCATTTCTCAACTGTTTACTGAACGGACCATCAAACCACTTCAGAAATACAAAACTATTTTGTATTCCAGTGTTGGCTGGAAGCTTGGGAGAGAGAGAGAGTGACGACATTAAAAAATAACACAACTTTGCTTACTTGTTTCTTGTTGCAGAGGATGCAGTTGCAGTAGCAAGTTGGTTGTGACCGCTCTTATGACCACTGTGTGTTGGATGTGGGGGTTTTGAAGAGATTTGTTCAGTTTTTTGGTAGCACGTAGCACACCACTTTCCACAAACAGACCATCTAGATCAGTAATATTTCTATAGAGCACAGACTGTCCCTTTTGGGTTCTGAAAGCTGGGGTGTTGGCAGCCCTCAGGTGTAGCTGCCAAGGCAATTTGTAGCTTCAGAGTTCAGTAAGAGGAGACAAGTCAATTAAGCTACTTCATGCAACATTTCACGTCTAGCTGTTCTAGGGGCAGATGTAGAAGAAGAGTATGAATAAGGAGATGAAAGGGATGGTCATCTACCTGAAAATTACCACTTCATTCCTCAACAGTATGACTGCCTCAAGAGTCTTGGAATTGTTAATACATGTCTGCAATTAAAAAAAAAATAATTTGATTACATCAGGTCCTCATATTTGCAAGCAGAGATGCTGCAGACATGTTGTTCTGCCTACGGAAAGAGCTCAGGATTCTTTTTATCTTCTGTAATATTTCAGAAGTTCTCACAATAACTTCATAGATCCAGTTTTCGAGACGCAGCTTCTAATTTTGAACACTGAATTAAAAATTTAATTTAGGACAGCATTAAAAACTTTTGTAGCACGTACTTAATTCTCAAAGTTATGCACATGTGAATAGTCAGGCTGCATCATGTGTTTAGACAACACAGGTTGATAGATTTGTTAAATTCATCCTATGCTTTGTTTTATGTGATCATGCAAATGGTAAATCAAACTGTGTGTTGAACTATGACTAGAGCATTTATAAGGCATTTTAGTGACAGTGCCAATAGCAGTACTTGTACCCCCCTGAGCAAAAGGGAGGTATACCTCCCTGCTTAAAACTAGCAATTCTATACATTGAAAGGATTAATTGTGGTTCTTTTTCTCTGCCCAGTAACAAACATAAGATGACATCTACTGCATCAAGTAGAAAGCAGCACTATAGTCATGATTCTTTAGTAGCACAGAAGGAAACAGAAGTTTCTTCAGGGACTTCAAAAGAATGTGGATATCTCCAGACCACCATTGCTATACATGTCAGGGCAGCAAAACGTTTTGTTCCCAGCAGGACAAAGAGAGGATCAAGCACCAGATTTCGTTTGGGAGCTTGGTCCCTTTTATTGGATTATTTAAAAGGATTTTGAGCTTTATTTCTGTAAATTTCTGTGTTCAATCACTACAAGTTCAAGTGTCTGGATTCTTGAAGATTTGGCATATGTTGTACATGCAGGCACATAAACTGGATATTAAATTTTTTTAACATCTGTTGCATTTTCTGGTCCAAATACTGGCTTCCAATTTGCCTTCCTGTGGTTTTATTTGTCTCAGGCTAATGCACAGTATGTGACAGACCAAATGGCCACAAGAAAATCAGAGAGTAATTTTCTTTTTCACAGATGATAGGTAAGTGAGGTCAGAAGGGATCGCAATGGTCATTCAGCCTAATCTTATATTATTTCTTTCAGGCAGTGATTCCTGCATCCACCTAGCAACTGTATCAACCTTTGCCCAGATATAAAGACTTTGCCTGCCTGAGACTTATCCCAGCCTCTGTTTGATAGCTGTTTATCCTCACTTAAAAAAATAAAAATAAAATTGATTTCTGGTTTCAACTCTGACCTGAAATTTTAGTCATTTAACTTTTTTTTGTCTATTAGGTTATAGAGTCCTTCACTTAATTTAATGAGCTAAGAAATGCACCATGAAAAAATGTATTTCTTCCCCCAAAATAATACTAAAAGATTATTTGTGTTCACTTGAAACTATAGTTATAAGACATTTACACTGTATACAAAAATAAGCAGAATTCTAGTAGATTTGGAAGCCAAATGTATTCTAATATGAATTTAAAAATGTCAAGTGAGTCAGCTTTTACTGTCAACAACAAAGCGTGTGTCACCACCTAATTTAATTAGGGTGAGAGCATATTTTGTGGGTTATGTTTAATGGGCAAGCACAGTTGAAATAATGAACACAAATAGCAGATCAGCAAACACTGAAGTGAGTATAACCATTTAGAAGCTTAACAATTTCTTTGTTCCTTGAAATAAAACACACTGGAACTATGAGTTCTGTCTGAGAAAAGAAGCTCTGAATATAAAAATACATATGGATTTGAACACAATTAGCATGTTGTCTATGTCAATGATAAAGATGTTCTTTATACAAGCAAATAAAATATTATTGAATGAGTGTCCCTGGGTCAGTTCCTTGGACTAAAATGACATTAAACCTCAAACACAGGCAGTGGTAATATAATATATGTGCATTAAAAAGCCCTATCAAGTAGTGGGTGTATACAAGGTGGTAAGGTAAGAAATTAAAATATAAAAATTAACAGATGGCAAATGCTAAGCACATGGCCAGAGGCCAGAGTTTAACATAGGATTGCTTATTGATTTAGGGAATTGACTGAGTAATGTAAAAAAAGAAAAAATATATTGCCTGGCTTGAATGGTCTTTCTTTTAAAGCAATGAGAGATATGACTGCTTGGCATTTCAGAAGAAGTCCCACAGGCTAATAATTTGTATATATACATACATATGTGTGTGGATATTTCTATTTTATATCTTATATATCATGAAGGGAGTTGGCAGCTTTTGTTGGTAAGTATGACCAATCAGGGCAGATTTTGTAGAAGGTGACAGAACTCCACAAATGCTGATCTGCATAGAGTCCACGAGTAATTCTGTGTTTTGCAAGAGACAGGTCAAAACAAGTTTTGGCCCTGAAAATATTTTCCATTGGGGTGGCAGAAGGACACAAAAATAAAAATCTTACTGTTTAAGACGAAGAAAAAATGATCAGTAGGGAACAGTATTGCTAAGTCAGTAGTCTAGAAGAGGGAACAGTTAGTCATTAAAAGTATTTATGCACTTGGGAGAATTAACAAAAATAAATCCTTCTTCAAGTTGCACGCAATAGCCTGAAAATTCCAGAAAAAGCATTCAACTTTAGTAGAATATTTTACACCATTGATTTAAAAGTTCACTAGCAAAGACAAGGTTAAAAACATACAAACAGGATAACAAGAGAAAATCAGTCAGAATTAAACAACTATTCGCAAATCATGCACAGCTACAGCAGGACAAAGGATCCATTATGCTCTGTTTATTTCCTTGAACCCTTTAGCATACATTATGCACTCCGCTGAAGCTAAGGAATCAGTTGAGCAATCTGTGCTTTGTTCCAAGTTTGGAGCTGGTGGAGAGAAACATTTGCCTCGAAGGTGCCACATGCTTCCCAGCAGAATTATGCCTGGAAGCAGGTCTGATTCTACTGTCAAGATTTAATCTTGATTTAGACTATATGGGAGGGGTGTTGCAGGCAAAGATTTTGACTAAAATTCCAACAAGTCAATTTGTAATGAAGTGCTAGCAGGACTCAGTAAGATAGGGGACATTTTTTGCAAACATTGTCTTTTTTCTTTTTCTTTTTTTTCCCTTTTTTTGCCATAGTGTTCAAGCTCAATGTTCCACTTTCACACAGACCGTCTTACAAATTTAGGTCTATCACTGTTATCTCAAAGCTGTGCAATTTTCTGATTTTTCAAATCTGTTGATCAAGATGGCTGGCAGTGTGGCAAAAAGTAACAGATGCCTACAGTCTCAGTCTACAAAGATCATCATTAAGTCATTAGCAATTATCTACAAATAATTTCTGATGGCCTTACATAGAGTTCCTCACCTAAAGCAAACTGATAGGACATATAAACTGTCAAGATTTAGGCTGTCTTCATACATTTTCCTGATGTAAAATATTTGCAGATGAGTAAGTCCAAATACATTTCACTACAAGTTTTAAAAATTAATATCCTTTATAGTACATGCACATTTTTGAGACTGCTGAGTGTTTTTCTCTATTAAAAAGCATGTTTGACATTTTCCTGTGCTTTGGAAACCCACAATCAATTTCTGAAATATATTAAAGAGGTAACAGTTTCTTTAACCATATTCTAATAAACCGAGTTGATATTTCAAATGCTTTATGGAGGACTGGACCATCAGAATTTTTTTTCAAAATTAATAATAATAAAAAAAAACAGTTGTGATCAATATTATTATGGCCTCTTTCCAAAGTTCCAAAATGAACTCCTGCTTCGAGATAAAAGAATGAGTTTTGGTGATTTATCTTAATACGTAATTCACCTATATGTAGTCCTACTTATACAAGGCTATCAAAACAGCGTATTTACACCCAAGCCTTAAAACAGAGTTTAAAGAAAAATAGAATAGACTAGACTAGAATAGAATAGAATAGAATAGAATAGAATAGAACAGAACAGAACAGAATGGAATATAGAATAAATACAAATATGATATATAAGTATATAATAGATTCTATCTGATATCTAATATCCAATATGTAGTATATGTTATATGTTATATCTAATTAATGTACAATTAATAGATAATATATAGTGTATAGTGTATAGTATATAGTATAATATAGCATAATATAACATATGATATGATATGATATCATATCATATCATATATAATAGGAGAGCCTAGAACTTCAAATGCCTTATATTTTATTTCTTAAAGCTCTGATTTTCTTCCACATCTACCCAATAGCCAGCGATGTTATCCAGTGAAAAGAACAGAACCAACCACTCTCAATAAGCAGATCAATGTATATCAAAGGCACATGAGATATGATTTTAATTCTGTAAGTTTTAAGAGCAAATATTTTCATCATTCATCAGTTTCCTCTACATCCATGTGAAAGAATAAGAATTCAGTCATGTGGAGTTTTCAGTGCCTTCTGTTCTCACTTCTGATTCCCCCTAATCTTGCCTTTAGGGAAAGGTGAATTTACAGGGGGAAAGAAACTGTCCAAAAACCATTGGCTTACTGTCAAGTTGTTACCTGCTATTTCATATTTACCACTAGGCTGGTAAATAAAAACCATGCACAGTTTGAACAGATGTGGAAGAACTGAGGGGATCTACAGAGGCAATAGGAAATAATTCATGTTAAGGCGGTTCCTTCCCATGTCCCGAGTCTCCTTTTCCACCTGTACCACTGTTCAGAGAAACAGAGATTTGGGATCAGAATATATGCTGTTTCACAAATCACACACATCAATCATCGGGGTGCAAGTACGTACTCAGGGTCAAATCATGTCATTTTAGCATCTTGATCATATACTAATGGGGATTGTCAAATTTTCCAACCAATAATGTCTAGTTTATTTCCCATGAAGTCTGAGGTAAGGGAATGGCTGGCATAACTCTCACTGCTGCATTTGGAGGTTTTGTAAACCCTGGAATGTCTCTGTGCCATTTCTCAGAGCACTGTAACAAAATAATAGCTCTTGTCTCCGAGCAGAGGGATATTGAGAGCCATAGAAACGCCCTCTGCTAACGAGGAAACTGATCCTACCACTTTTATTCACTTACAAAGGGCTTTACTCCTTAAACAGAATAATATTGTCCAAGCCCCCATTTGTAGGAGTAACGGAGGCAGAATCTGGCCTGCCATAAACCATTTGTTACCTCTGAAACTACACTTACGTTTTCCAGGATATGATTAAAACCAGAACGTTTTGCCAGAGACATTTGAAGTTTAAATACATGTTATTGCAGTTTGGTATTTGTGGGGTGTCTTGGTTCTGGCAGGGATGGGGTTAATTTTCCCAAGGAGCCAGCAGGGGATACAGGTATTCCATGCCATGTGACCCATGCCCAGGTTGGCAGGGGGGAGCTAGCCGGGGGAGGGGGAGGAAGTCGCGGCGGGGAACGGGCTGCCTGGGTCCGGGTCCGGTCGGGAGCCGCGGCATTGTAATAGCGTTCGTATATTCCTTTACTGGTGTTATTGTTATTGTTTTCTCTTGTTTTTTTGCTGTTCCTTTAAACTGCTTTTATCTCAACCCACGAGTTTCTGCCTTATTCCTTCTGATTCTGCCCACGGCTGTGGGAGTTGCGCGAGCGGCCGCGTGGTTCTTTGTTCCCGGCTGGGGTCAAACCACGACAGTCCTTTTTGGCGCCCAACGTGGGGCTCGGAGGGTTGAGATAACAATAGATCTGACTAGAGCTTGTTAAAACGAATTTGTTATATGCATTCCCTCATATTAGTTAGATAGTCGCCGGTTACAATGTTGCTCCGTTTGTTTGCGTGGCTGTGTTATGTAAATTCCTATATGCTCTATGTACTCCCCGTGATGCTGTTTGTTACCTCGGGGAGAGGGATCAGGGTCATCATTCTGCTGTCCTGTGCGATATCAACTTATGATATGATAACATCAGTGTTCAGATGGCTATGTTGGGGAGTTTATGCAGTACTGCTGTCCTGTCCATACCTTGGTCACTGTCTCTCAGAATTTTTTAATCACACCCAATCTATGGGGGAAACAGGGGAGGGTGCTTTCCCCAGCTCTTTTGCCTCCCTTTTCTCCTCTGGGCCAGGTGTGACAGCTTTTGAGAATTTCGAATATCCGTGGGATACTCAAACCAGCATGTTCCTCTTGCTGTGTCTCCTGAATGTGTTTCAGGTCTTGTTTAGGGTTAAACGACTGTTTAAGACTATCATCCAGAGATCTGCCCCAAGGCTGGATAGTCAGGGGTGGCATGGCATGTGGGAGAATATGGGCAGGTATCTAGAGAATTTCTCACCTCCAATGGTTTGGGACTTCACCCTCGAACAACTACAGGACCCTGATAAAGT
>NW_009648043.1:2253204-2280532 GCF_000708025.1 Charadrius vociferus
GTAGATGGTATGGAATAAGGGGTGGATAATGTCTTGGTTCTGGCAGGGATGGGGTTAATTTTCCCAAGGAGCCAGCAGGGGATACAGGTATTCCATGCCATGTGACCCATGCCCAGGTTGGCAGGGGGGAGCTAGCCGGGGGAGGGGGAGGAAGTCGCGGCGGGGAACGGGCTGCCTGGGTCCGGGTCCGGTCGGGAGCCGCGGCATTGTAATAGCGTTCGTATATTCCTTTACTGGTGTTATTGTTATTGTTTTCTCTTGTTTTTTTGCTGTTCCTTTAAACTGCTTTTATCTCAACCCACGAGTTTCTGCCTTATTCCTTCTGATTCTGCCCACGGCTGTGGGAGTTGCGCGAGCGGCCGCGTGGTTCTTTGTTCCCGGCTGGGGTCAAACCACGACATGGGGATTACTTGGGTGTATAACCTTTAAAAGTGGAAAAAAGCCAACATTTTCGAGTTGTTTGGATCGTAAACATTTAGAGATTACACACTCATGTAACAGAAAAAGAACTTTGTTCCATTTACATAATCGGCCACTAAACATGCTATAAAGAAACCTCTTCAAGCTGATATTGTGCAGTCTTAAAAATGACTGCAGTGTTACATACATTATGTCATTTTTTATAACGAATGCCTGTAGGCACAGCAATGCATAAGAAGGGCCAAGTAGCAGCACCTCCACGAGGGAACCCCAGGGGATGAATAAGTGACTTTAAATTGCAGTTCCCTTCCCATTCCTCTTATTCCTAAGAGTATGGGCAGCCCTGGGAATTAGCTGACATCTAAGCACTGGTGCCTCCGAACCCTCTCTTTTTGCATCACTTCAGAGGCCATTTCAGAAATTCCCCCTGCATGTGCATGAATCAGACACACAGAAACACATAAATTAGGCGATCTGTGTCTCTAAGGAAAAAATTAATCATGATCTTAATATGCCTTACAATAATTTCCATTGGAAGTTAAGTGAAGAGAGTTTGGAAAAGATTTAGTAATGCAGGGCATACATTGTCTTTAATGGATGTAAGAGCAACAGCTCCAAAGAAAGCATGGCTTGCATGCTGTAGTATCCTGCTCCCATAAAGGGCTTTATATGTCCAAGCTACCAGACATTCTCTTTTATGTGACTAAGGCAAATTAAACCTGCTGGAGCTGAGTATCAGACAAGTTACAATCAGGTAGCATTGCACAAAAGTGCTGTTTGTCTCTTTTGTTGTAAAAGTTAAAGTTAGCCGTAGACTGAATCTGTGTTCAATACTGCAAGGCCAAATCCAGCAGAGGGTTCATTACACACCTAAAGGTACTTTTGTGTTTCCAAATGTCTAGATTAACTAAGTCAAGCTGACGAGAACATTTACTGGATGTATTTTCCTCTTTATGTTGTGCTCAACCCACAGCCATGGAGTCAGGGAATGCTTTCTTCTTGAAAATGATTTGATCTAGGCTTGCATGGCTCCGTGTTGTATTCCTTTTATGTGTATTCTAGTAGTTTTGTTTATGTAAATTTTTAAATAAACCATGAAAATGAGCATTTTTCACCTCTTTTGTTCCAATTGCTACTTGCCTTGGCAATGCATCTGGTCACAAGGGACATCTCCTTCTACCAGTCATTCTTGGCAGAACTTCATGGCTTGCTTGCTTACTTGTTACTATGGCCAGTCTTGCACCTCCTGCCTGCTTCTCATATATATTGTTGAAGGGGTACAAGAGGGAATTCACTGGAGCCTCAAAATAATCTCAGTTTTGAAAATAAGAAATATTTTCTACACAATCTCCTTCTTTCCCCATCTTTCACCCACAATTATTTTCCCTCCACCTTTTTACTAAAAATGTCCCTTTTATTGTCTGATTTTCTTTTTCACTTTACTGGAGATACGTTGTATTTTCAAGAGGGCCAATTCTCTTGAAAAGAAAATAGGATAAAAGTATGCTACAATAAGGAATCATGGGAGCAAGGCCAAGGTGGATTAGACTATTCTTTCAAATGAAATCTGTCTTAGGAGATGCTGAGCTTTTCTCTTTTGAAAGGACTGAGCTTTCTTTTTCATTTTGTAAATGGGACTAATATGTCTAAAATAGTGTGTCTTCATTCCAATAAAAAGGACTACGTTAGAATGTTCCCTGGAAAAAGAGAAGAGACTGTTTCTTACACATACATAGAAATTTGAGCAACTCTTAAAAGGAGTTTCTTTCTGATAAATCTTCACCTATATATGGAAATGGGGGTAGATTAAGAAGAGGTGAAAACGTTCAGAGAAAATAAAGGACTGCATTGCCATGCTGTTAACCTCTGACTGGTGAATTGCTGCATGTTGTTCATGGCACAAGCTGAAGTCTTGCTAAGTTACGATCAGCCAGTAAAAGGCAAAGTTGCTACAGTGCAAGCTGCCAGAGCAAAGCGTGTGAGTACATGCTTGTGCACACCTGGGTGCAAGCGCGTGTTTATACAGCCTCAATATAGTACTGACTCAAAGGGCAAAGGGCTGATCCTTCCTCACTCTGTACGTGCCAGGAACTGGTTTTATAATATGCAGGGGAAGAGCACTTTAGGCATTTACTTGCTTCAAGATTTGAATTAACAGCTTTTTCATCAGATGAATTGGTACCCTACAAAAAGGAGAGGTTGTAACTGTAGACACATTGTATCATATCACAGTATTGATTAGATTGTATTTCAGAATATTAATATGAATTGTAGCTAACACACTGGGTTGCCTCAGTTAGATACACATTGTGAATATGAATGGCATTTGCCCCAGGAATTAGGCAGGACTTGAAACCAAAGAGCAGAAGAGTTAATTTATGGCGCACAGTAGGACTGCAATGTCTGGAATTCTCCATCAAGAGAAGAATCGTTGGAATAATTTAACTTAAGGAAACTGGGCATGCAACATGATCCTGGGGAGCTATGCAATTAATGTTCTGTCTGCCACATTAAAGATTTACCACTGAGATGGTCCATTTGCATACAACATACCCCTAGTGCCAGGAAAAGCTTCACTTGCTTTCACCACCCAGTACGGCACCAGACAGCAATAGTGAGATGCTGTTTTGATTCAGTTACTGCTCAGCTGTATATCAAACATGTTATAGAAACAGGCCTTGACTTCAACATGCTTGGTTTGGATCAGTGAATTGAGCACTTGCTGAGCTCTGGAATACAAATGATCAACCTATCTGTCTGAGCAGTTCCCCTGTTGGTGCCATCCTCTCGCTGCCTATTGCTAATGCAGTAATATGTATGCAGTGCACAGCATCCTATGTGACTGCCACTTGACAAAATGTGCCAGCTCATCATTGTCTCCAGACGAGACAGATTTATTATAATTCAATATGTTCCTCGTGAGCACTTTTTCTGTCTTATGTTACAGTCTGCATAGCATTCAGAATAATAACTACATGCTCCTATGACATTGCAGCACTGAATTCCTGCAGCTGAAAAAATCATTTCCTTGGCTCTGACAGAAATTCACCCACAGCAATACTTACCCGTTGCTGAAAATTAGTATGGGATTTCCCTGCCCCATCCCAAAATAAGCAGTTCGTGAAGTAAAGCTAAGTAGAATGGTTTTTATTTTTTTTTAATAAAATGTGTTTGATATTCAAAAACTGCAAAGCCATCAGCTTGGCTGCGTCGCACTGCAGATAAAAACCCGTTGTGCAAGTTGGTGAAATTATGAGATTCTAGATGCAGTTTTTTGTACTCTCAAAGTCAAATACGGCATATCAAGAATCAAGGAAATCTGGTCAGGACCAACAGCTGCTCTTGCTAAATTAAAGCTACTCTATATGTTGCGTCTGTCACCTGATAATGGAAACAGAATTGTTTACAAGTGGTCCACATAGACTACTCAAAAATGCACAGGTTTCACACTTTCTAAGAGAATGGCGTTCTTTTACAGTGGATCAGTCATTTGAGTTGACTTTAGATGCCAGGATGACCTTTACAAAGTGGTATAGACAATAACATTGAATATGCAATTCGCCAAACATGAATATTGGCACATTTTGGCTCATGAATATTTACCATCAAGACTGCTGCTGACAGCATCTCAGCAGCCCTAATCTGCAGTCTGGCAGCCAGCCAGGTCTCCCACTTTTCCCAGACACAGGGAGGAATTCCAGCCCTACTGGCCAGGAGGCAAGGAAAGATCCAGGCATCCCAATTTGATTTGCACTCCATCTGTTCAAAAAAAAATTAAAATAAATTTTAAAAAATATTCTCTGATTAGAAGTAATGATGAAACTTGATTCTCTAGCAGACACCACACCCAGGATCCCCTTGCAAATTGTGGGAATGCCATAGCAGACATTACAATCTCAGGCAGAAAGAGACTTTGCATGCCTTTGATGTGGCCCTAAGGCAACATCAGCTGTAACTTGAACAAACCATTCAGACTTTTTTGGGTGTGGGTGATGAAATCCCTTTTGTGAACGTCAGGCATACACGTTTCCATCACACTCGCCTGGCTGTAGGTGACACTTGGTTGCTGTGTTTCCCCTAACAGTTGTTTCCTATAACCACCACAGTCTCCACCCCTTTTTTTTCCCCAACCATGGTTCCTAGCCTGGAACTGATGGGACTGATCCAGATGGCTCCCAGCTGGGTCACTACACCTTAGAGCCTCGCTCATGGGTGACCAGCCCTTGACAAGAATCTGTCATTTCCCTGGGCAGTCTCTTCCCTTGTCTCACAGCTCCTGCTGTTACATTCTTTCTTCTCACTTTCACCTTGGGTGTGGATGAGTAAGCAGATTTCTTTCTTTTCCTACTCCAAGGAATGTGAAAGAGAATGAAGCTGGTGATTAGTTAATTAACTAATTAATAACCCTCATATTCAAAATCCTTTTCCTCCTCTGAAGCTTTTTTGGGGCTTTTTTTGTCTGTCACTCTATTTTCCTTCCCCCTACACTGTTCCCACTAGTTTAACCTTTCTTTACATGTCATTTTTCTCCTGTTTTTGTTGCCCTCCTCTCTGGTGCCCAGACCTGCACGTGACAGCTGAGACTGCACTTCTTTAGTGGCGAAATTACCTGCTGGGTGAGGCATAACAGTCTTACTGATGCATCCCAGCAAGGTATTTACCTTTTTGAGAGAACACTGCATTGGCTTGTACCTGCAAGCTCAGACCTCAAGGTTCAGATCAGTTTTTGCCACACCGCTAATCAGCCAGTTATTGTCCGTTTTGTGTTTCTAAATTTTGGTTCTCCTACAAATGAATTATTCTGCATTGCTCTTCATTGAATTTCATCCTATTGATTACAAACCCTTTCTTCAATTTAGTAAGAGCTTTTTTGAAATCTTAACTTGTACCTCTCTCCTCATCCCTCAGATTATTGTAAACATATTTAACTTCATAATAGCATTTTAAAGTATATTTTCTATTACATCATCTATATTACTGTCATGATTAAGTAAAATATTAACTGGTAATAGATCAATTCATGTCTTCATTTGATTTCTTCTCCTGTTTTTGGCAAAGAGCTAATGATAGCTGCACAGTTTTTCAAGGAGCTGTTTATCTGCTCTACACTAATTTCACTCAACCATGTCTTCCTAATTTGCACATGCAGGATCACGTCAGCCGTCCTACTCTAGCCAAAATAAATATCATCCCTTGCTTTCCTCTACCTGTTGGACTGATTAATTAGCCAGGTAGTAAATGAGACTGCTTGACTGATCAGTTTTGACCTTTTGTCACTATATGACTCTTTAGATGTTCACAGACAGGTCATAGCTTCTTTGGTTTTTTTAGTACTTTCTGGTCAGTGGTAGGTCGCTGTCTTAAAGGTTGAATTTATCTGCTCCTTTGGAACAGATTATTCTTACTTTCTCTACTCTTCAGCTGTCCTCTAAAACTTGTCAAAGGTCATCACTAATGCAGAAAATACATCATCTAGTTCCACTGATCCTTTAAGGTGAATGTCACTAACTTAGATATAATTTGTATTTAAATATTCTCTAATTTTTTTATCTGTGTTTTTACCTGCATTCTCATTGCTTTTTAAAATTATGTTAGACCTCTACTCACAATTGATAGTCTCAGAGGTTTGAAAAACGGAATGTATTACCTTTTTCTGTCACTCATCTTTTTTCTTACCTGTACAATAGCAGACCTTAGCTGCTGAAGTCCTTCTGCAATAATCTGATTAATGACATCAAAGGCTGAGTTAACATTTAAAAGCATCTACTAACATACCTTGCCTTGGTCCAGAATCCTGGGAAAATTATATTAAACATTCTGATGCTCCATGAGCTAGTTTTTCCCTTTACAAATGTTTTAAATCATGCTTTAAAAACAGTAGTTTTCTTAAAGGAAGGAAAGAAAACATTGCACATAGCAGGGCAGCATACAATAGCTAATTCCTAAAGCACAGCTATATTCCTTTGAAATCGTTGGCTTCCACTGGATACAAACACTTAGGCCAGCTGATTGCTCTCCCCTTTCTGCAGCAGCATCACATCCACTTCAATTAGTAAATCCTTCCGGAGACCAAGATCTGATTTAAGCTGCCATCGATCTTGCAGCAAGACTTTCTTCAACAGTCACTCCTCTTCCTCATGAATCTCCCTGTTTCCACGCCTGGTCCCACTAGCTGGACTTCCCCGCCTCACTAGCCAGCTCTTGGATTTTAGGTTTGGATTTTAGGTTTGGGTTTTTTGTTGGTTTTCTTGCCAGAACTATCATTGAACAAACTAAATACTTAGAACTTTTCTTTTTGTCCAGAGAGAGATTGCTCCAACTTTTCAAAACAAAGACAAAGAAGAGGAAACCTCAAACCTGAAGCTTTTATAAATTGTATTTTTTTCTTCCTTATGGCAATCCTGGCTTCCTTTCTAATACTGTACCTATTACAATAATCACTTAAATTGATGCATAATGAAAGCAATGATCATAATGGCCTCTTATCTCTTATACTTAGCATTTTGCTTTTGCCCTAAGCCACCTACAACACCTCAGAACTGGTAATATTTAAATGCTTGCCTCCCTCAGTACACTTTGTAAAAATCAAAGACGAAAGAATTTTAGCAGAAATGTCACGAGAAAATAAATTCTCTTGGATGTGCAATAGGTTAATAATGACTCATTTATAATGTTTTTTCATCTGAGAATCACCAAATTCTGTTAAAAAAAGAAAAAAAAAGGAATCTCTGAAGCAAACCTCTGAGGTCAGATATGACCATATATTACATAATACAAGCACAACACAGCTAAGGGATACACAATGTCAGAAAGCTAGATAGCTAGGTCAAAATTAGAGCTCAGGAAGCTTCACTGCCAGTTCTTGCTTGAGCCACTGGAGCATGGCACATTTCCTGCTTTATTATAATTTGCTTGTGCTAATATATTGCTCCTTTAGGGCTTATGCGGTTCTGTTATTTGTTTTGGTGCTTAAACAAGAAAGAATCCAGGAGATTCTTCCAGCCAGCACACACTTGTGCTGAGCAGTGCCGGAGCCCACTGCAAGCCCTCTGGGTAGCCCTTCAAAGAGATGGAGATGCATCAAGGCCACAGCATTTCTCACCACCCCACTCCTTTCTTTGTGTGCAGGCTGTGCTGCGTGGTACTTTCAGCTCCCGGCTCTGCTGGCAGGACTGGTCAAGATCGGAGGAGGATCACACCTCAAATATTCAGTATGAGCACAACATGTATTAGGGTAAAGATTGTTCTGGCAAACATCCCTACAGAGCACCATTTCTCACCATCTCCTCATTTCTTAGTATAAGCATTCTGCTCTGAGAAGGCACTCACTGCTCTCCTTTGCTCTGGCAGCAAGGTCAGCACTTCACCCTGCCCTCTGGTAACTCTGGTGTGGTGCAGACCATATTTTGACCACTTTTTGATGGAAAATCCACTTTTTCCTAACAAAACCACAGGTGGATTATTTCCATTCCCATCTGTCACAATCCCCACCCTTGCCTTTTTTCTTCAACTCAGTGAATATTTTTTCATTAATGTCACAAGATTTTTTTTTCTGTGTTAGCGAAGATGAAAAGGTATTCCCCCATTTCCTTTTTACAAAGCAGAGATTTCACTTTTATAGGGAGAGATACTGGAACCCATCTAATAGAATAATGGCCTTGAAAAAATAAACAGGATTTCCATCCTATAGAAAGTGACAGTATTTCAAGAGCACCTATTAAAATAAAATCAAATGCAAAAAAAAAAGAATTATTTTCAATTCATGAATGTCAACATGTTTTTTTAACTGTAACATGAATTTTCAGAGCACTGTGCTGATATGAATACAAAAACCAACCAAGTAATGATTGCTACTCTTAAAGACATGGAAAGTGAAATTATGGAGTGGAATAAATTTCTCCTGCTCAGCCTTGAACATCATTTCAAGAAAGCTGTACAATCAGCTGGAGAGGGTTCAGAGAAGAGATGATCATGCACAAAGAGCCAACCACTGAAAACCAAACTCTCTGAGGGAGGATTTCAGGGGTTATCAGCTTGTGAAAAGAAAAGGTTGAAAGCAACTATTACTCTGTAGAGATATTTTACCTTGGAAGAAAAAAACAAACCTGTGACAAAAGGAGGGACTCCTCAGCCTTGCTGGCAAAGTTGTAACAGGATAAAATGAAAGGGAGAAAGTCAAAGCTGGATTAATTCAACCTTGAAAATCTCACCTCTACAGACAGTCAGACACTGTATCAGAGAGGCAAAGAAAGGGAATTCATCCCCAGGGTTTGGAGTACTTGAGCAGAGATGGTGGTTTCAACAAGAAAAAGATTCTAATCCAGTTTCAAGTATGAATTTTTCGGCTATATTTGCACTATTCTTGATTGTTTCTATTTGTCTGAACTTGATTGGTTGTTATTTCTTCTTTCTGCATCTCAAAAAAAAAAAAAAAAAAAGAAGAGAAAGGCTTACATGCTACCTTAATTCCAACATCTGTCTCTAGCCACCAGGTCATTGCAATAATGAAAGCTGCAAAGATTCAATTCACATAATCACATAATCACAGGTTGGTTGAAGCTGGCAGGGACCTCTGGAGGTCATCTGGTCCAACCGCCCTGCTCAAGCAGGGTCATCTACAGCCAGTTGCCCAGGGCCATATCCAGATGAGTTTCAAATATCTTCAAAGATGGAGACTCCACAACCTCTCCAGGTAACCTGTGCCTGTGCTTGGTCACCCTTTCATAGAACCATAGAAACATAGAATGGTTTAGGTTGGAAAGGACCTTAAAGATCATCAAGTTCCAACCTCCCTGCCATGGGCAGGGACACCTCCGACTAGACCAGACTTTCAGTAAAAAAGTGTTTCCTGATGTCCAGATGGATCCTCCCGTGTTTCATTTTGTGCCCATTGCCTCTTGTGCTGTCTCTGCACACCACTGAAAAGAGCCTGGCTCCATGCTCGTTGCACCCCCCTTCAGGTATTTATGTACATTAATAAGATCCCTCCCTCAGCCTTCTCTTCTCCAGGCTAAATAGTTCCAGCTCTCTCAGCCTTTCTGCATCAGAGAGATGCTCCATTCCCTTATTCATCATGGTCCCTAAATGGATTCTCTCTAGTTTGCCTGTTTCTCACATAGTGGGGAGCCCAGAACTGGGTACAATACTCCAGATGTGGCCTCACCAGTGCTGGGTAGAGGGGAAGGATCACCTTCCTCAACTTGCAGGCAACAGTCCTCCTAATGCAGACCATGATATTGGTAGTCTTGTTTGCCACAAGGGCACATTGCTGGCTCATCATGTTCAGCTTCGTGTCCACCAGGACACCTAGATCCTTTTCTGCCAAGCTGCTTATCAGCTGGGTGGCCCCAAGCGTGTATTTGTGTCTGGGGTTGTTCTTCCCCACATGCAGGACTTTGCACTTCTCCTTTTTCAAACTCATGGGAGTCCTGCTAGCCCATTTCTCCAGCCTATCAAAGTCCCTCTGGATGGCAGCATGACCATCTGGTGTATCAGCTGCTCCTTCCAGTTTTGTGTCATCAGCAAACTTTCTGAGGGTACATTCTGCCCCATCATCCAGATCATTAATGAAGATGTTAAGCAGGACTTGACCCAATATTGACCCCTGGGGTACACCACTAGTTACTGGCCTCAAAGTAGACATTGCAACACTGATCACCACTCTCTGGCCTTACTCAAGTCCAGGTAGACAATATCCACTGCTCTCTGCTCATCTATCAGGCCAGCCATTTCATCATAGAAGTTTATCAAGTTGGTCAAGCATGACTTCCCCTTGGTGAAGCCATGACTGCTCCTGATTATTTTCTCGTCCTTAACGTGCCTGGAAGTGGTTTCCAGGATTAGCTGCTCTATCAGTTCCTCATGAGGAGGAATCTCAGAATAACTGCTGGGACACCCCAGGCACCTCTGTTAACCAGATCCTTTACACTAAGGGATCGCATGTGACAGTATAGTCTTGCTTAAAGCAGTGGAAGTATGGCTGGCTTAGCTAAACTGTGGGGCACAGTGGTGGGGAGACTAACCCAAGTCTAGTACTGGAATGATCTCTTTCAGCTATAAACCAGTAGTGAAACAAAACATTTTCGTGTTCCAAACAAAAGGTCCTTTCCTAGTTGATCCAGCATATGTGTCCCTGATTACTGTAAGTTGCAGTGTTTTTCCGTATTCTCGTTCTCACTGGGAGAACTTGCACTGGGAGTGCTGAGAGCATGGTCAGGATGTAAAGAGGGTGTAATGAGGGTGTAAAGAATAACGGAGGCTTGGATCACTTCAATTCTAATTACCAGGAGGTGTTAAAGCAGCCCACATTAACATCAGACCAACTCAGAATGCTTTTATCTGTTTCTGTAAGTGCAGTGATCAGAGTAAGGTCATACCAATGATAAATAAGTATTATGTTTCTTTCTCTATTTTCCCGCAAATAGAAAAAAATACATTCCAGTGAAGTCAAGCCAGCTTGAAATAATACATTTTCTGTTAAAAATGGATAGTCTAAGATGGGCTGGGAGTGCTTATTTTTCTGCCAAATTATGGGGCGGGGGGGATTAATACTGATTTCATGAATTTGATACAAAAATATATATACTTCTCATCCTTTATGTTTTCTTGAGCAGTTGCCCATGAGGTCTGTCAACATTGCTCAGTACCACAGAACCAAGGTATGTGGATATCTCTAAAGCAGGAGAACGAGGAGAGAGTGATTTAGTCACTATAATTTATATAATCAGGTGAGTAAATCTTCAAGGAAAAGAGCTGATGTAAAAATAAATGGGTTCGCTTCAATGAACCACTCCATTCACCATTCATTTCAGTTACAAGTGTTCATGATTGGCAAAATTAACTGAGGTTAGTGGTGCACCAAAAGGTGGAGGAAAAAAAAAAAAAAAACTAAGGAGGCAGAGGAAATTAGGCAATTGAATTCTTCTAACCAGTAGTATTCACACACCAGAACCTGGCCACAAACTATGCCAAATGAACATTATGTATCGTGATGATTATATTTTGTTTAAAAGAAAAAATGAAAGATGAACTATGGAAATAATATATATTTTTATATTTTTAGAGAACAATTCATCCCAGTGTACTGTTTCATCTACTGTAGAAAGGCAAACTCTGGTAGAACAAAACTCAAAGCTGAAGAGCATTCAGCAGTACCAAAAACTCATTTAAGGAAGAAAGGAAACAGCCAGCAGGTAACTGAAAGGTAGGTAATTGGCCAGGGGATCTGCTTAAACAGAATGCAATTTATTGTGTTGGAATTTGGACAGTTTCCACATTTCATTCTTATGTGCTCCAAAAAATTTCCAGAAGAATTAGATTTACATCTCAACTGAAAGGTAGCCAGTCATCTTAAGTGTGTCACAGTACCTAAAATGACTTGGCTGAGAGGGTTAGTGCTGACCTGAACTAAACCTCTCCTAAAACACTGGTATCATGTCCTCAAAGCTCTGCTTTTGCAATGTTTCCCGTTCAATTTCTGTTCAGGTTCTTTCTGCTTGGTTTCTGCAGTCCGGTATTCAAAGTTAAAAAGTAGTGGTGCTTCAGAAAAAGACACCTTTACTGTGACAGAAATCATATGAGTTGTATTTGGGGTTTGATAGTTCTGTGTGTACATACAGAACATTTTGATAAAAAAAAAAAAAAGATGCCTGGGAAGCAGAGAGAGGAAGGCTGCCTGCCCGTTGGGTAGGTGGTACCTCACTGGCAGTGTGCTAAGCAGGGAGGCTCACAGCACAAAACAGGAGGAACTACAAGAGTTGAAATAGTCAGTGAATTTCTAACACATGTGGTGACTCCAAAATGCTTCAGAGGAGATGCCTTCAGCCAAGTCCTCGAGGCAACGGAGAATTTGTCCATATTGCTACAGCTCAGAAGGTTACAGAAGATTGGACAGAATAAGCCTGGAGGGGAGTCCCTGTCCTGGAAGGACAGGACTAGCCAAGTCCTTTATTTTCTAAAGAGTCAAATCTCACATTATTTTAATGTCTGATGAAACACCTTCAGGGATGAAAAGCTTACTTGTAGTGTTCACTTCACATCCCTGTGAAGACTTGTGGCTCATTCGTGTTCATCTTCCAAAGCCTCTGTGCTTTTACACATTCGACTATGGCCAGGTTTAGGCCAGAGTCTGTTTTGCCTGTCTTTTCATGGAGTAATGAGATACAAATGTAAAGGTCCCATTTAATTTCCATGTGTCCCACCCCTTCCCCAGAAAACACAATGTATAACTGGAGTGAGAAGCACATAGTAAGGATTATAGTTCAACCTCAGTCAAATTGTTTTATTTATTAATAGTTATTGTTTATTTGCTTTATAGTTAACACTGACATTTTCCTCCTGCATCACAAAGTTTATGACACAAAAAATTGCTTTCACACTGGAGGAGCTCTGAAAGTCCCCAGCTTTTAGCAGTTTACCAGGTGTGCTCCTGTAGACTAAGTATTTGGTGTTCTTCTACAACACAGGTTCCCAAGATCTTTCAAGACATCAAGGACTGTTCAGTGCCTCATATGTTAGGCCCTCAAGCCCTAAGGCACTCGGCTGCCAAGATAGGAGCTGATAAGTGCAAATAAATAAATTTTCCCTCTTCTTTTCACTGTTTCCCAAACAGCAATCATTCTTTTTATGGCTCCTAAGGGAGGATAAGCAAAAGTGAGCATATTTCCAACCTTTTGCTTTGAACTGGGAAAAAAAAAATATTACACTTTTTGCAGAAATGCAAATATTTCCTACGAGATGGAAATTGGTTTCCACTTGGTTTAATATAAACATATGCAATGATACAAGTAATAACATCCTTGTCTATGTGAGCAATCTTAAAAAATATACTATGAATGTGTAACAGAATCCCAGCTTTTAATCAAGATTGACAAGATTGACAAGACCTTAATCTGCCCTGAGGAGAAACAAACACCAAATATGTCTAGAAGAAGTCCCAGGTAACTCTGAAAGGAGCACTGATGAAAATATTTAAAGAAAAGACACCATACTTATCTACTAGCTAGAAACTTTGAGATGGGTGGTTGCAGAGCTGACCTTTGGCAAATGGCCTTGATAACAGCGCTTGTTAAGATGTGGAGTGTAACCAACGCAAGTGCCTCAGATGCTCAAAACTGACTGGAAGCGCATTTGCCTTCAAACTTATCACCTTAAAGAGGAAAATGCCCATCAGGCAGGTTGAACAGTAACCAGAGAATTGCAAACAGACTTTGGAAAAACAGGAGGAGCCAGACTGAAAAGAAATGTAAAAGAAACAAGGACATTTGTAATAGGGGCAGAAACAGCAGCAGTCACAGGTTGGATTGACACTGGCACAAGCTGCCTCCAACATCACAACCTATGTCTGGGCCAGACAAAGCTGCCTCTCCATTGGGCACCATTCACTGATTATTAGTTAATTACATGTCATTAGTCATTACATGTAATGACAATAAATTGTTTCGATGCTGATTTCATTTAAACTACATGAACTGAGAAGTTTTTCCCTGCAATAAAACCTATTAAAAGTTAAGAAATATTTCTAGTCTTCATATTCATTTAAGCCATCCACAATCTCTCTATTTTCCAGTAGTCCCATACTTAGAGGGATTCCCTTAATTCCATTACTTAACAAGTGCACCTTCTGCACTTACGTCTTTTCAGGTTGGAATATTCAGGTGCTAGACCTCAGAAATGCATGCAAGGTTATGTGTAATAATATCCTCGTTTAGGTGACAGAAATCAAGTGAAATGATGAGCAGTTTGGAAAAATGTCTCTCCAAAAGAAGCAACAAGGCATTTTGGTCAACCTGACCTCTATGTACCCTTAATAAACCTATATTTTAATTCCAGATTATCTTAGCCTTTTATTTTCCTGCCTAGAATGTGCTTCACGGTATTGTTGTTATATTATTACAGAAAATTTGTATTTCTCAGATCTGCAGTACTCTAGATTGAAAGAGCTTCTTTGGACTAAACAAAGCTGTACTAAAACTTGACACTATGCAATATGTCACATTAGCTATTTCTTGTAGCATCAGTAAGTCATTTAGTTTGCTGTATGCATCTCCACAGGAATCCACTGAGATACTGTCTTAACTTTCAGCAAATTCCTTTCCAGCACAAATAAGGGAAGAAACAGTTTAGTTTAGAGGCAACTTTAAGCCATCCTGACATTTTGTGCATCAGACATCTGCTACCAAGACATTATCTGATGAGTCAGGATGATCTGACCACCAACTAAGAAGCAGAAGAGAATAAGGTCATGAGAGAGAATATATCTATTTTTATCCCCTACATCCAAGCCTCTGGGCATATGAGCCCAAAATTTCTCTTGTTACGCTCACAGATCCTCCACAAATTCAATGTTTTTTTTCTGAACAAGTTGTGAATTCTAAGTTTCAGTTTGAACTAGTTCTCTTTCTGACTTAAATTGTGTCTGCATATATTTAAGAAAGAAGGTTGTAACTGTACATTAACCTCCTCCCCTTTTCCACTTCTTGACTGAGAGATTCATACATTTGATGCACAACACTGAGTTTCCACCATTCCTCAGCCCCAGATACCAAGCACAGCTGATCAACATACCAGGCAAATATACCTGGAACACAGGCTTTCAGAGCATGAGGGATGATGCTACCAAGCCCTGCCAGCACCAAGCAGCATGTCCTTCTCTCCACTGCAGCCTTGAACAGTACCCCCTCCTTTCTGACCCAGCCAGGTGAACGTCTCATGACTCCATGGCAGTATATGTCTTATGATGTGGTCGCTATCAAATACATGTAGAGCCCCTACTCAGTTCAGAGCGGTATCTTCCTCGTGTTTAGCAGGTCACCTTGCCACAGTAACTCCTACATTGGTATGAAAAATTGTCTTAGAGTACTTACAAAGTAAGAACAGCTGCATCTCAGCAGAAGGAGAAATTCAGGCATTTCATTTTCGAAGTAAAATACTTAGGTTTTCATTTAACTTACTCATTGCAGACTACTGATATAAAAATGCATTTTGGGGGATTCTTTTTCTCACACACCCACTAGAAAGGGATAGAGAATATTGTGAGTCTGTTACAGAATATAAAGTAATGGCAAATCCTTGTTGAATGGGAAAAATAGGAAAGAGGGATGCAGGAGTTCAATACACAGCAGTGCTGCAGCGTTAACAGCTGCTGAACTACTTTTAGCAGCACAGTCTTATTTGGCCTGTTATCTAAAAGTATTCAATAAAGAGAGTCTGAGATTCTTTAGACATAACAACCTTGAGTGGAAACAAGTATTATTAGAGGACTGGAGTGTGCATCTGTTACACTAGATAAGTATTACTTAACCTTTCACCAGGTATACTGGAATTCTGTTTAATCATGTATTTTATACTGTATGTATGCCATCTAATGGTAAATGCGAATAATTCCCATTGTTTCAAATGAAGCAGTACTCAGTTACTTCTTGACAGTAAATTATATCTTTTTTTCAGCAATGTGATTGCAAACTTCAGAGAGGTAAAATGTCAGCTTATTCTTTGCAACTTGTGTGGTTTTTCTCCTTCTGTAAGACCTGCTGAGAAAAAAGGTCCAAGCTGAATAGAAGCAATAGTGTGCTGTGCTGCAGAGGAACAAGCTGTGACATCAGGGACTCTAATCGAAGGAATCCTTCTAGTAATTCTCTGTGTCAGATTGCACTGGGCATAAACCAGCCTAGGCTGGGAAATTCAGCATTTCAGCATTAACTGAAACCAAAGTACTTCTGAGGAACTAGAAGTTCAGAGTCATAATATTCTCTTATTTTTGTAAATTACAGCAAGAGAGCTCCATTTGACTTCATTTCTACTCCAAATTAAACTGGAGATGATTAAACACTGAGTACAAGCTGGCTGTGTTTTCTACCACAAAAACATTTGTTCTTGTTGTGCTGGTGTTATGACCTTAAAACTGAAATTTTCTGCTTTTATTATATCAGTTTTTCATGCCTTTATAAATGTTTGGCAATTATTTCTGCAAAGAAATCTTTTCAGCACATTGTATGATATTATAAGGTGATATTAAGAACTCACTTTTTCCTTTCACTTTCCCCAGTATAAATCTAGAATTATACTTGTATGGGATTCATGTGAATTAGGTCCCAAAGTTCCAAATGTCTGTCATAATAATAGGGTTGTGGACTAAAATATTAAATCAATAACAAGTAATCAAATAAACAAAACTATTATTTTAATGCTCACTAAAATTAGAACGTGAATGGCCTGCAGACCATATTCTATTCTTTATTTAGCCACAGCAGAAATGTTCCCCAAATAATGCAACTGAGTCTAAATTCATTGTCTCCTGTAGAAATCCGTCACTTTACTCTTTCTTTAAAAATATTGCTCTTCATTTACAATGATGAACGCCATAACTGTTCAAACTCTTTGCAACTGTAAAGGCTTGGGGATTCTCTTTATTATTCAGCTGTCTGAAAAGACTAGATTTTTAGCATTTTAGTGTAGTAGTAGCACCTATTAATACTTCAGATGATTTTCACTGTCATTAAAAGCAATTTTGATTGAAAAGATATTTAAAAAATATTTTATCTTTTTAATATTTTACCATTTTCATCTTTAGCATATTTTTATCTTTTAAGAACAGTTTTCCTCTTTGGCAGCTGTGTTTGTCACTTCATGACATCTTCTTTAGAGCAAGCTTCCTACAAGACAGAGAGGAGACATGATAACTGCCTTCAGCTGTGTAAGCTGTTGCTCAAACACAATGAGAACAATAGTTTTCAATACACATACAACACCAGAAAAGAAATAATTTACTTAGATTGCAATGAAGACTTTATAAAAAACTTCAAACAGCAAAAATAATGGAGCACTGGAACAGGCTGAGAAGGTGATGGGAGTCTCCAGCACTCCAGGGACAGGTTAGACAAACACCCACAAAGACGTGTCACCAGTGCACTGAAAAAGTCTTTGAGACCGTTCTGTCCTTACCATCCTCCTTTCATTTTTTTATTTCTCTCTAGTTTCATTTCCCTCCATATTTTTGTGAATCAGACACTATTCTTGTAAATTAAAAAAGAAACAAACAGATGTGTGGGTGGGTGGCTGAATGGATGGAGTGATGTATGCATATTGCTGGATTTCAAACAGGAGAGTCTAAACTATAAGATCTTGGCTACCTCCTGCCTCACGTGATTAAGTCATTTAATGTACCTGTGCTTCAAATCCAAGTGTCTAAAGTGAGATGATAATAATTTATTTTTACCCTTTCAAGGAAATTACATGTTTATGTTGATATTTGGCAATCCAAAATTATGTTTTCTCAGCTGGGAATATTTATATTATTTCACTAACAATGTCATACTATTAGGCACAAAAACTAAATACCATAGTAGCTACGCTTTATTATTATAATCGGATAATTTACAGTTCTGTAAATATGAAACAAATAATGAGAAGTACAGAATTATTTTACCCATAAACCAAAAATGTTTGTGTAGAATATTTCAGTAGCAACTTCCGGTAAGAATAAATTTGTTACTCAAACATTGAAGATAATCTGTAGATCTAATTTTTAGGCAAGTTAATTTGTATTTTTTCCATCATTTATGTGAGGCGTGAAAAGACCTCTGACCCAAAGGGAAACAAATCTGAAAGTATCAAACATATTTTCTGTCATCTGAAAACAGAAATATCATTACTGTCAATAAAGCTACAGCTGCAGCAAGCGTCTGCCAGAGATTTTGCTCTCAGCTGAAAAAAGCCAGTTCAGATTGTGAACTGACAGTGTTAGCCTTTCCTGCCAGGGAGACCTGGGCTGTTGACATTACTGTCGAGTGCTCGGTCCCAGCCTTGATTCCTTTAGTCTGTTGGATTCTGCAGGAATTAGCTTCTGAAAGATTTGAAAAAAAAAAAATAATTCTTTCAGTGAACTCTTTCTGTTAACCAGTGTGAAATCCACAGTGGAGACTTTGCATGTGGGAGAGAGGGAGGGGTAATGGACTCTCAGTTTACGGTGGGAACATATAGCATACACTTTTGACAGATAAGTTGTTTCTTAAAGGAAAGACAAATACTTTGTAACCAGTAGCCTTTTCTTTCTGGTTAAAATTAGTCAACTAACTTAACCGGCCATGGATTTCAAATCAAAATGCATTGAAGTGGACAGCACAGTAAAAGACAGTCCATTTACTTACTATTTATCAAGATTACGCTAATTTCTTTTTTCCTGACAATTTGGATTTTTTTCTCTCTCTTTCTGTCCTCAAAAGCTCTGTTGCCCTTTCAGCAGCTGCTTCTGGAACAAAACCGACTTTTAACTCAATTGCTCTTGTGAGAAGTTAGAGCCAGGTTTTGATCTCTGACAGCTGTAAATATAGACAAAACTGATTAGTTTCAGGAGAATAACTTCTATTGTACCCAAGTAAAAGAATAAAAAGTTCATGAACTTTGAAAAACAATATTCATGTCATCTCCATCTATTTAGCTTAAGCTCTTAAGGGCAAAAGACATTGAAATTTTGGATACAACATAGGATGGATCATGTCAGTGTTTTATCATAAGCCTTATCTAACTCCATGAACAATTTAGAAAATTCATAGTGGTTTACCCTTCTTGAGTCTGGCTATATTTTACATTACATTTCCTACATTTTAGTTGACTATGCCTGAGTTAGGACTGTTTCTTTAAAAAAAAAAAAAAACAGTAATCAAACAAATTGGATTAATAGGAGAAGAAAACACATCTGTGCTAAATTGAGTTGTGTTCCAGGAAAGATCAGCCAACATGAGGCAAAAGAAGAAAGAAACCCATTATATTTGTATTCAGAGATTTCATTCTTGATGGGACTCCACTTAGGGATTATTTCTCAGTTAGCTTGACAAAATAGAGAAGACAGCTGATATTCCAAGGTCTTCAAAGCTCATCATGGGCCTTGATAAGACTTAGATAAAATCAAAACAAGTACTAGCAAGTTTGTATGCTTACTCAGCATCTGGCACTAGAGAAGCAAAGGACCAAAGTGGAAACAGAACGAATAGTCTCTTACACTCAAAGTACGTTAAAGTGGAAATGAGGAGAAATGCTATCTTTGTGCTGATGTCAGTACCCTACCAATACTGAAACCATTGATGACTTCACCAGCCAACTCTGAATCCCAGTCATATGCATATGCACCATGCAAAACATAATAAAACAGATGCAAATGCATATTTAATGTATGTTCAGGTAATAAAGAATTACAATGTTAGGTTACTTGCCCCTACACATTCTTCTCCCCCAGAGTAGTTCTACACTTAAGAAAGAGTTGAAAATCTGAATATACCCTGACAGTGAATGTATGAGTCCAGACTCTACTTAGTTCAGAGGTGAGCATTAATTCACTTTTGAAATCTGTCATCGTAAGCATTTACATAGGATTATATAAGAACAGCCATACCGTAACAAGCCAAGCATTCAATTAGTCCAATATCTCATGTTCAAAAATAATTAGTAGTGGATCCTTAAGGAGAAATATAAGAAACAGGGAAGCATTCAGTGATATATTTCATGCTAAAGTCTCTCAGCTTCCTGTAATCTACGGTTTAGGGAGTTCCTGCACCAAATATAATACTCTTCTGTTCAACAACATTTGATGGATTTTTTTTCTCCATTCATTTATCATATTTTTTTCAGAATCCATCTAAACTTTTGGCATCTTCAGTTTAGAGTCACAAGGAGATTCACTGTTTAACCAGGTGCTATATTTATGGCATGGCTCATAGATTCCAGATTTGGCAGTACAGCCCCCACGGTCCCTATAGTGCATTAATGGAATGATTTTTTAAGGGTCCTACGCTGGGACAATAAGTTGGGGAGACAGAACTAATAGCAGAAGAAAAGGAGAAAGAAAAAGTAACAAAGTAAATGTTTCTGAAAAAAAAAAAAAAACAAGATAGAAAGTAAAACCTGATATAGTGCAGTTTAAAGGAAGAAAAGGTATGAGTGGCACAAGCAGAAGAATAGGGCATGTTTACAACTCTAGGGGAGAACAGGAACTTAATACAATCCTGACAGTCTGCTTCCTGTTCTATGGAGACAATAATACATAACATGTTTAGATGTCCACATATATGATGGTTCTTTTACTCTCTGAATTAAGAACAAATGTAAATTTTCACATTAAAAAATAAAAATAAACAATAGTTACAAAAAGCATAATATATGTCAAATGGTGTTCAAACAAAATATACTCTGAAGAGGAATGTGAGGGTTTTTTGCTTCATCTCAGTTCTCTTGCAGCCTCTTACAGGTTTTTTTTTAATTACTAATGCATAGAAACAACATAGTGCACATGCATAGCATTAGTATTTGTCGGTGTACTTTTTAATGGACACAGCACTGAAACGTAGACTCCTTTTCTGCTAGGGAGTTAAAAAAATGGTGGTTGGATAAGACAGTAGAAAATGAGAATGATCAGAAAAAGAATTAAAGCAAATACCAAGATGCTAAAGCCATGATTTCCACATGAGGGACTTTTACTGGTACCTATTGTCCCTGGACACAGCTGCCAACACTGCAATTTTGTTAGAGTACACTTGGCTGCCTCTGTGCCTTTGTCAAGCCAGCACATTTCACAGCTATAAATATGTGGGCACCCCAGCATCACTCAGCATTGCTGCCTTTCTTTCCTGTATATTTTGCATCTCCATTGCAATGTCAGACTAAATGTCTTTTCTTTTGGCGGGTGTTCCATGGCCGGGTTTGCTCAGGGAAATTCAGGATATCTTTCATGGCCTTTGGGGGCGGGGAGGCGAAGAGAAAGCTAGCTGCGTTTTTTCACTGAGCCACATTGTACAATCACAGAGGTGGACTTGTTAGAAGTGTTTAAAACAGATTTGATGTCCCATCACTGACGTACCAACGCAGCAAGTTCAAACCTATAGCTATAATGATCAGATTTCCCAGCATCAAAGATGCAGTTATATTCTTGCTATAGGATAACCGGTACTTTGTCATAGGGAAAAAACACTAAACTCATGTGGATTAAATGAAAGCAGGATGGAAACAGTTTATTGATTTATTAATGATGTAGTTAACCAACAATCAGAGAGGTATACATTCAGGATAAGTATCAGCAAAACAAAAGATAACCCAAAGCCGGCAGTACCCACCCACCTGCCCACCCCGTTCCCCCTGGGGTCTCTGCCCCCTTACAGATCTCCATGTTTTTCTTATATTGCCTCTCAAGGTGACCGTCCCTCTCAGAGTTTTATTGCTAGTCCCCCGGTTACTGTTTAATTCTATTAATGGTCGGCTTAAGCAAATATTATATTTGTTCATTTCCTTTTGGCATCATCAGTTTTGGGGCAAAGCCCTTCCAATAACAAGCAGTTCGGGGTGCTCCTCACACAGTGTTTACACTCACTCTTCACACCCAGGCCCTGTTAACAAAAAGAGGCCTCACACTTTTCTACAACAATTAATTGTACCAGCTCAGATAGACTGAGTAGTACAAACTTGTTCTTTCCATGGGTCAAGTTTAAAATAAAGTAGCATGAAGCCATGTTTTCTGCATGCTTCCATGACATGAATGCTTTCAAATAACTGCTTTCATAAAAGAAACATTGCCAGAAAAACTGTGCAGTGTACAACAGCTCAAACAAAATCATGACGTATATTCATTTATAGTCCCCTGGTAAAAATGGATAAAGCTTAACTTTTTTTGAGTCATTTTTGGCACTGCAGCTTGAATTTCTATTAGGCCATTGAACAGATGCAAAGCTTTGGCTTGTGGCTGGGCATCAACATGGGACTCAACATTTTGAATATTACACAGTTATCTCCCTTGCACAGCATCTGGCAAGTCCAGTCATCTGTGTTGCTAACTGAAGAATGGAAATAAAGTCATGAATTTAGATTCCTTCAGACTGATTTCAATTCGGTGAAACAATGACAGTATATATCAGTTGAAGATTTGCTCCACAGTTGTTTCCCCTTTTTTTGAATGAATGTTTTCTTTGAGAAACTGGATACACGGCAAACACAACTTAGGTAGTGTAAACCTATTTGTGGATTGAAATCAGAAAAATAATTCTCTTGAGCCTGTAAAATGAAATTAGTCATCTGTTAGAAGAATAACAGTCTAGGTATAGAGGATGTGAAGGAAAGGAAAAAAAAAAAGAACTGCTATATTAGCAAATGAAATGAGGCAGAGAAAAATAGGAAAAAATTTGGAAAAATTCAGAAAAATTCTGTCCTTGCAAGTTTTATGGATTTGTATTTGAAAGTGTTGAATTGTTGTGCTGTTTTGCTTGACGTATTTGCAAAATTTTCCACAGGAAATAAAGGGAAGCAAGTTCATTCCGATTGAGAAACACCTCAGATGTACCTTGAACTGTCATTTCCATACAGGAAACATTATCACCAAGGATGTACAGCCAGATTGAAAACATCAGTTCTAAATACTGCCTCACACCTCTCAGTTCCTGACACCTCTGTGCACGTAAAAATTTAGAAGTCATACATTAACTTAGATGTGAAATTGTAAAGGAACATTAAGCAGTACTTGGAGAAGTAACTGGGGTTAAGTGTCACCCAATCTCAAAAATGGGAAAGGCTAGAGGGAGCTACATTCATGGAGAAAGGCAGAAGGAAGTGAGCACCTGAAGACAAATGAGGGACTAGAGGAGATTTGAAGATTTAGACTGGATGGGGTTAGGATGGCAAGCAAAGAAGGTAGACCAGACAACAAATATCATTTTGTCAATGAGTTTTAGAAGAAATATAGAAGAAAAGGAGGCAAGACGAAGATAAGAGCTTGAAAAGCAAAAAAAGGAGGTACTAGAATATGAGATGCAACATTTCCCCATTCTGGATCTGCACAGAAAATCAAAGACAGCAAAATTTCTGCAGGAGAGGATGGCTACAGCTTCAGAGAAAAGGATGCAGGTCACTCACAGTGAGGGTCATGAGCTTTGGTAGACATGTGGATGTGTGTCATCTTTAGAGAGAGTGGAGAGATTAAATGGGTAACACAAACATAACAGCAAGAAAAATTTACTCCAGATTTGGTTGACATCACCAGGAACAAGGAAGAAGAATGTGTTGTGTGAGAAATCTAAGTATCTACTATGGATTTAAAGGAAAAGGGACAGGGCCATGCTGGGGGTTAGGTATTGCAGGATTTACTAGTGCAAGCTGAAGTAACTCTGTGGATGTAGCCATCATATCCCAGTCCCTTTGACTACAGACTTCTCTGAGGATAAGATCAGCACCATCATCAAGAAAAATACTCAACTGAGATCTTTACAAATGGTTACAAGCCATTTGCCTGATACAAACCTAATTGTAATCGTCAGTGTCCAGCGAAACAGAATGAACTAATACCCTTAGGAATTTTACTGCTCCCATCTCAGTGAATAAAACCAGCCTGTTCTTGAAATATTACCACGTTTAAAATTGAAGTATTCTGTCAGAATTGAAGTATTGTCTCAGATGCCGGTTTCTCACAGACGAGGTGAGAACTACTTTGTCTCTTTCTCTCTTTTTTCTGTATTTCTGCAATATAGCAGGTTATTGTAGCAATGATACTCCAGAGAAAATGAGCTTCCCAGCTGAACAGCATTTACCAGCTCTCGGCATTGCCTGGAAGTATCCTGCAGGCGAGACCGGAGTATTGTGCTCTGAGACATTCCAGGTCCTTTGATTTGTGTCCGCTCTTACGCAGTGGTGTGGCCCAGGGCGCTGGGGTGCCTGACTCCTTTTACTAGTGAAAGGACCACTGAATACACAGTGAAAGGGGAAAAGCACAGCAGCTGCAGTGGGAGGGAAACATGACCCCTTCTAAAGCGGTGCTCAGTCCCTTGAGTGGGACTGAAAGCCTGAGCGTGCGGAGGAAAGAAAGTGGCACAGAGGAAGTGATGGTACTGCCGCACAGGGATGCGATCTTCCTTTCGCTTGCCACACAGGAAAAGCAGAAAAAAGGTTTCATCAGCTGCTTTAGCCGAGTGCATTCGAGTGTGATTTCATCTGCGGGGTGCTTGTCTGTGTGCGTGTGTGTAAAAGACAACAGGAAGAAGCACTTAGTTTGATTGCACTCTAGCCATTTGCTGATAATGTCGTTGAAAGCAGTTGTGTCTGATAATTTATGTTTTTAAAAGCCTGATTTGCAATAACAGCTTTAAAAACACTGAACAAGATTAAAAGAAAAAGGTGGAGACTGGAAAATTAGATCTGTAAATGGAATTTAGAATTTGTAACCTAGCATGATGTGGGATGAAATTATACAAAAATTGCTTTATATGTTAAAACTGCTTATGAAAACAAAGGTTTTGTTTCCCATTACACAGTTACCTAATAGTCTCAAAAAAAAAAAAAGTCTTTTCATAAAAAAAAAAAAACTGATAGCGTGGATATTTGCTTGGCAAGGTGTCTGAATATAACGAAGTTATATTCTCCTTGACCACACCATGCCAAAGTCACGGTTCAGACAGTTCACAGCAATTGGATAGATAACAGCTTTCTTAGGGACAGGGTCAAGTTAATATATCAGCTCTCACTGTACAAGACTAAAAGGAAAAGCTTCTTGAGAAGGGATAAACACAGAGGACAAAACCTACCATCAATGGGAACGAATAACAGGACTTGGCTTTCTCACTACACGCAGCCATAGGGATACATAATTCTCCTGGAAACCCTACCTGCTCAGCTGCTGTCAGAAAAGATTTTCCAATAAATATATGCAGAGCCAATTCTATTGTCCTGCCTACTGTCTTCACAAGTATGGGCTCATGGATGGCGAGCAGCAGAATGATTCTTATCTGTGCAGGACTGCACACTTCTTACAAAAACCTTACCTCAAAAATTGAGTTCCCAGATGGAAACAGTCTACACAAACACTGATCCCAGGGCTACAGTGCTTGTGCTTGAAATGGGCAACTCAATGCCCATTCATTTTTCTTGAAAAAGTGAAGGTAACTGATGACATTGGATCTATTTTTAAAGTGAAAACAATGTCTTTCTTTCCGCCTCTTCTCTGTGTTCAGAAAACCTACCATACTTAAGGTCTCTATAGTATTACAGTTCAGGTTCTAAAAGCTCAAAATATATAAAACCTTATGTCGGCAAATTGGTACAGTTTGAATCCTTTCCAAATCTTAAAAATCTTCACTGTTTGAATTAGTAGGCTTGAAAAGCTTCAAGGCATAAGTTGTGTTCAGTTGCAGGAAAAAAAAAAAAAAAAGTTTAATTATAGAGCAAATAATATAGAGAATGGAAAATAAAAAGAAAGCAAATAATTTGTCTCCTGATAAGTCATGCAGTGCTTGTGGATACTGTAATAAGCAGCTTCTTGCATTAAAAAAGATGTAAAATTTGAATCCTAAAAGGCCCAGATAGTTATAGGATGCTTACACAACTATGTATATCTATATTGTGTGGCTTTTTACAGTATTAGGTCATTTAAAATACTTTTTTAAATTTTGAAATGAAAGCACTGAGAAACTCAAAGACCCTAACGACCAGACTTTGCCATATTCAGCACCTCAGGACACTTAATTCAGATTACAAAAGAGCTTCAAAGAACAGTTTTCTTAAACATTCATAATTTTGAAATATTTTTTAAAGGGTGTTCCTGAGCTATGGCTTTCCCTGTGAGGAGAAGCCCAAGAGGCAAATGTATGTCACAGAAGTGCTTCTGCCTCAGATGTCAGAGGCATGACCTTTTCCTATGCTACATGGGATGCAATTCTCCAAGTCCATTGCTAATGCCGTCTTGTCTTGTGCATTCTCCTTGAAATGGTTCGATGACAAGATGAATACAGACATTTCTCTTACTCTTCCAGATGCTTCCTTGTTTTGAAGACATGCATCTCTCTGTGGTAACACTGCAACCTGGCCACAGTTCACAGATGTTTCAGGAGATACTCAGAAATTTAGGCCAAATAGCTTGACCAAGGTTAAAATGAATTATTTACATACCTAAGCAACGTTATGAACTCTTGCATATGTCTTCAGTGACACGAGAGGTGATTTCAATGGTAGAGGATTTCATTTTATCCTAGTGTGTGTGAACCAGGGATGACGGAGGAGCTTCAAGTACTGTCAACGCTCTCAGCTACATTCAACCTCAAGAAATCAGACAATATCTTACCTATCAAGGCAGAGATTTATTTAATGGATGAATATTCCAGTAAAATATTCTGGGTAAATATTGCAGTTATGCAAGCTATCACCCCAACAGACACAGCTCCCAAGCTCGGATGAACAGTCCGTCCTTGGGTGATCAGAGTTCAGAAAACTTCTTCTTGCATTCAGGCTCCTTATTATTGTACTTCAGATAAAGCTTGACGTCTTACCTTTTTAACTATAGCACTTATCTGTTAGCTGGACATATACAACAATCAGCTGTCCTGTTTAATTTTGTTAACTATATGATTTAAGCACAAGCTGTTCCAATTTAGCAACAAAATCCAGGCCACATGGGGAAAAAAAGAAAAAAAAAATTAATAGCATTCCATCCTTATTTCATGAGTTAATGGATGAAAGCAAAATTATGTTACCTCCCCACTTCACACAGGTATAAAGTCTCTGCAGGACATTTTGGCTTCAGAGGTTGAATGATCGGGCAGAAATACACACCAGGGAGAGTGAGGTCTGAGCTACGTTGTCAATGTACAAAACCTAAAATTACATCCTAACTTCCCTGTTTGTTGGGGAGGTTGTCCTAATTTGCAGACGATATTGAGTGACTAGGAACAGCATATACATGAGACAAATACTCTGCTCTGGTATTACGGCTACAGATTTCTTGCCACTCTTTCAGCAGACGGTATAGAGTGACAACTGTTTATCATTCTGACCAATGCTGCCTTTTTATTGCTCTCTGTTCCCTCACTGGCATGTCGTCTCCACCTGTTGCCTCCTTTTTTGTGCTTGAGACTTGTCTGTGGGACCATTCCTGCAGAGCACGAAGTGCATT
>NW_009648043.1:2280576-2288094 GCF_000708025.1 Charadrius vociferus
CAAGGGTGACTTCGTGTGTGTTTAGGCAAGTCAAGGTAGATTATCCCTAGCATCCATTAATTCCTTACCCAAAGATTTTGGATGCCCATAACAGAAGGCAGTAGGGAACAGTTACTGCTAATCATATTTGTCCTCTGTGTAGCAGATTTTTTACTCTCCAGGTAGACAAAGCAATTAAAGAGGACATTTTTTGGCTGTATGTTTGCACAGTGAAGACAACAGCAATAGGGTGGGGGAAGAGCTGCTTCATAACTGAGATCCTTCATCTAATTTAAAAAATAAAGATATATTTGCTACGGATAATTGACAAAGGACAAAGTTTATTGTTGTGTCAAGCCACAGCACAGGTTCTACACCACTGGCCATATTTTATCCTGCAGAAATACTGGTTATTGTTATATACTACATAAAGCTTTAGTTTAACTTTTTCATCACTCAAGCAGCACATATGTTTGTGTATCCACCTAGAGAGCAGTCAGACCATTGCCCATATTAACAACATTTCATCAGGCTTCACAGTGCCTTGAGAGAAAATGTATCTCCTGCAGGTTATCACTAATACCATTGCGGTGAAAAGTATGTAATCACTTCTTGCTGTCAATAGTGTAATAGCAGAGGTGTTCACCCTGTAGATGATCTATTATATTTTTATGGGGCTGTCTGGGAGATTTTATAGGACTGAACATAATCCAGGTTGTTAAATTACATGAAGCTGGTCTGAGCGAACAATTTTATGTTGGAATAGATTAAAAGAAAAGATGTTATTAACAAACATATTGTATCAACTTTGATTAGTAAAGACATCAGCAGCAAATAAAAATTACCTGACTAATCTCTCCTTTAAATTAAAGATTTTCTTTATTTTAAATATAAATAAACCTTATATTATAATTTTTCAACTAGGAAGCTGAATTATTCATGACATTTTTGTACGTGAAAATATTTTTAAACATATGGAAGAATATATAAACAAGATATAACACTGAAAAGATTTACCTTACTAAAAACTAGTGTGTGGAATTTTTGTGCATACACTGTGAAGCTTTCTCTGCTTGACACATATGTGTATGCTGTACACATTAATCACTGCACAGTATGTTTAAAGATATGCATTATCCAAATAAATATTAAAACAGTTCTTTAACATGATTTCTGCTAACACAACACCAAAAAAAAAAAAAAACACCACAAAAAAATAGCCCAAGGCACAGCAGTTCTGTCATGGATGATGTCACCTTGAATAAAGTAGGCAAACCTGTTGTATCCTAATATTTTAAGGCACCCTTTGTGCTCATGTTTGAATGTCCTTTATTCAATTTAAAGTAAGTTGAATTGAGTCCCACACACTTTCAAAGCAACAAAAGTAAACACTTTTCTTTGTATAAATGAATTTATCCAATTTTCAAAGGGAAAAACAAGGATATAATCAGGTTCTGTTATTTAAAATGCAGGCTCAAGGTGAATTTACTATGCTATAGAATGAAAGGAAGCAGGTCTGGCATGACACAGATCATAACTGAGTATAACAAAGACATCTAAGAACAATAAGCTTTGCCTAAAGCTCCTCATTTTGGTTCTCTTGCTCCATGGTAGAGTTGTCTTTAGTAGCGATGCTGTAACTGTCAGTGCATCAGAGGCAGTCCCAGAAAACTTGTTCCCAGAGTAAATATCAGTATGTTCTGCTCTTCAAACAAAAGAAAAATGCAGACACTCAACAATCAGATTACAGGTTTAATATGCTCTTCTTTATTTATCCCGTTCAAGGGAAGAGTAGCTTCAATGCATCCTAATCAAAACTTTAGACGGCTTTCAAAAGAATGGAGCATGATAAAAGATAATTATAGCAAGGTGAGAAGCAGTAGTCAGCCAAAAACTGAAAAGAAGATATTGGGGGCCGTTTGTATAACACAGAGATCCAGAAGGAAGGCTTTTACTGAACTCAGTAAGGTTTCACTGGAATTACCAGGAGGCAGGATAGACAATTGCCATATAATGCAGCAAATGTACACTCACATCTGAAGTTTGGACCTTCTGGAAGAATGGGGCAGCACAGTTAGAGCAGTGAGTCGGAATGTGCACATGAACTTTACAGGATACCCAGGCAGTCCAAGGTCTCAGACATAGTGCATACACACCACACAGGTGGTCTTTGCATGTGCATTAAGACCTCTGTGTGTGGAATTTACTGAAAATGTGCCAAATGGTGCCTATGAATGTCTTTCCAGAAAATACTAGAAAGAGATTAGGGGGCCTAAACTGAAATGAACATAAGATGCAGCCTGTTTTTCCAGAGGTACCTTTAATTGGAAGAAAGCATTTTCACTGGAGGCAGACAGCCTCACCCACATCTATTGCAGGAAAAGCTGGGGGAAAAGAGCAGAAATAATAGTATGGATGAAAGGAGAGCATGGTGAACAGGGACACAGGTTAGTGTCCTAGGTTAAAGTCCTTGCTAAACATATGAGTCATGTTGCCTTTATCATCTACACAAGGACCAAAATGTAGAATCGTGGGAGTTTCAACAATAGAAAGAAAGTAGAAATCTGTGCTAATTCCAGAACTCCTGAATCTGAATATCCATCTATGAGGCATTTTATACATTAATATAACATTAATTAAATCAGTATGCATTTACACATTTCAAGGACTAATTGATGATGTGGAGATGCAGCTCAAAATTTTCAGGATTCAGGTAATTATGTTAGAGGATGGCTGGTTAGATGGCACAGCAAGCATATTCTAAGATTTTCTTAAATAGTTCAAGAAAAATTTGCAATATACTCACTAAGTCAACCTCTCAGCAGTTATAAACCAGCACGGCCATTTTCAGTTCTATGAACTTGCATTGATTTATGCCAATGAAAAAGCTGGCACTGTCGTAAATTCAGAGTCCTTTTGAATTCTATGGACTTATATTTTTTATGCCAACCAGTTAACACATTATGCGGAGCTGATTGTTTACAGCCAGTCTGTGTTGCAAGTATCAATCAACTTAATGTATCTCAAAGCTAGATTCCTAATCTAAGCTAATCATCCAAACTCCCAGGTAGTCAAAGCCAAGAAACAGTCATTTTTTGTTGTGCTAGGGCACAGTTCTCCTCTCCTAACATAGATTCATTTGATCTGTTTTAGATGTCTATTTTAAGAGAGATGAATCTTGCCCGTAACTGTCTCTCTCTGTGGACATTTACAGGCATCTGAACAGATTAATTCCACCTCTAGTCTTTAGAAAAGGTGACTCATCTTTTGGAGAGGTCTGTAGATTTTAATGTGAGGGTCGCACAGGGTACAAATCAGTTGAGAAATTTTTAGATATCTAAATTTGGGACAGATGAAACCTTGCCACAATTTCAGGAGCTTTCAAAAAATCAAGAGGAGCCAAAAGTTCATCAGTTCATCAAGTAATTGTTTCTGCTTTCAAACCCACATGTCACCCAAGACGATACCAGACTCCTTAATAATATGGAAAAAGTGCTAAAAGATTTACTTTTAGATAGTATTAAAAGATGAACATGCAATGCACAGAAGTTCAAATGTACAGAAATATATGGAACACAAAATGGATGTCCTGAGGGAGAAGTACCATTTCCTATTTTCTCCTCAACACTCACCATCAATTTAAAAAAAAATTAAAAATTTTCAGTATATATTCATACTTATGAACGGCAGAGATTCTGATCAACCACTTCAGCCACTCTATACTTGTTACCCTCCGCTATATTGGACATCTCAGAAATTAATACAGACAGTGATTGAACAAACTGGCATGAAAACTAACCCTATAAAGTTTAATTTATTCCTCCAGTGTTCCCTGATATAAAAAACCCACATCATTATAAAAAAAAAAAAAAAGAAGTAATAAAGTTATAGCTCTGTGAATGATGAATGAAATGACAGCATATATCTGGATACTTTTAGGAAAACATTTTTGAAAGTAAAAAAAAAAATACCAAACCAAAACACACACAAAAAAACCCAACAAAAAACACTGACCCCGGTGTAATAGAAATCTTTAATATTTGAATACACATGCCTCCCACATTCATACTACAAAACCCAATGTGTTAGGGTTAACACTGTATCCTGTATCCTACTGCTGGTTGTGATCATCATTAGGAATGTGGTACTGAGTACTTTATGAAAAACTATCAATTGCTGCTTTCTGTAAAAGGCTCCAATAATTTTATATTAAAGAAACATTTTTATGTTTACCCTAATTATTTATGGGATTCTGTCCAGGTACTGAATTAGGAGAAAAAGAGATTTAAATGGTCCATGTCAGAACAAAGAATGGGTATTTTATGAGTTTACTGCTCAGATTATTACTCTGCACTGGCATTTGCCTTACCACCTTGACAGACTGAAGTAATTTAGTAGATTGTGTTCCATCACTTCTTTAATTACAATGCTTCACTGAGCAGTCACTTGTGCACTTGCTAAGAATTTTCTGCTAAAGAATTGTTCTGTCCACTGCCATCAAGCCATAACTTGAGGACTTAATAACAGAGGTACATGTAGCCAAAAGCTAGTCGTGTGGACAGAATGACAACCAGCACTGCACAAAAACCACTGCAGTCAGATACAAAAGTTAAATGTCAGGCACCGAATCAATCCATCAGCGTTCTGCTAAATGGCTATGTTAGATCTCACTGCTGCAGAGATCCAGGTAGCCTCTTTTTCCAGCGCAGCTTTACTGAGGTGCATATAAGAATCGACTTGCCTGATCTCAGGCCTTCCTATTTTCTCCATAAAGATATAACTTGTCTATCACACTCCAGAATCCTCCATTTCCTGGCTACAAAAAGTAGAGAGTTGGGTATGAGAAACCAAAAGGGTCATTAGGAGAATCCCAGAATCATTTCACGTCAATAAAAACTTCCTTATGAGAACTAGAAGTAGCTCTATAAATGTTAATGAATAGCTTATTAGCCCTAAAAGGGGGTTTATTTGTCCCAGGTTCACAGACAGAAAGGAAGAGGTTGTTCAGCAACTTGTTCAACATTACACAGTCTAATTGTGGCACCCACTCTGACTCAGATTTGTATAAAAAACACCGTAACTTCCTAGCACCCATGGTAATGCTAGGAGGAAGAGCTGCAACTTCTGACCCCCTGCTCTGGGCCTTTATGCATGGAAACAAAATCCTGCTTCTTCTCAAAACCAAAGGCTTGCATTTTTCAGTATAAAGATACGTAGCCATAAACATTCCTGAGGCTATGTGGATGACAGTTCAGCTCAGTTTGGAAACAGTTGAGGGAATTTGGCAGGTTATTAAAAAGAAAATCTCTAAAATATCATAACTCTAGGGGAAAAAATACTTGCTCTCTTGTAAACAGTTGCATCTCTGTAATTAAGCTTTGGAGGGATGTTGTTTTCTGGTTCTTTTAACAGAGTTACCAGCAGAGATGAAGTTTAAGCCTTGTGAAATAGGACAGAGGCTCTTCCTTTACCCTGGAATATGCACTGAGAACACACATCACTCTCAGTTTAATACAAGTGCCACTAAACTAATTTATATTAGGGTATAGGACAGGGGACCATCTGCCAAGAAAACCTTGAAACAAGGATACAAGCTATCCCATGAGAAAAAAAATTTCAGCCAGAGGGCTGAAGCTTCCCTTGCTGGCACATGGATGTAGGCACTGAGCTGCGTAGCAGCTCCTCTTCCAGGGTAACTGGAAACCCAGTTGAAAGAGCTTGAGGGTTTTATCAGTTTGTGTGTCAAGCCCTGTAACTTAAGGGTAGCAATTACATAATTTCCCACTCCATACCAATTTGCTTTGTACCTATGTATATCAATATCAGTTTCAGTTAACGTTTTTCCCTGCACATACGCATAAATATATTTTAATTTTTTTTTTTTTTCTCAGCCATCTTCCAGGCTGGTTTACTTTTCTCAACACACATTGCTGTGATTATAATGTCCATTTTCCCCTATTTAGTAAAATACAGTTTATTTAAAGAAATTAGATATCATATGGTTTCTACTACAGGCCGTCTGATCAAGGGGAGCCTATTGATGAAGCCTTCTTACTCCAGCTACAGGAGGCATCACACTCGCAGGCTCTCATCCTGCTGGGGGACTTCAACCACCCCGACATCTACTGGAAAGGTAGCAGGGTAAGCTGTAGGCAATCCAGGAGACTACTGGAACTACCAACCTGTCAGCCTCACCTCTGTGCCTGGGAAGATCATGGGACAGATCCTCCTAAAAGCTATGCTAAGGCACATGGAGGACAGGGAGCTGATTTGAGACAGCCAGAACACCTTCCCCAAGGGCAAGAACTGCCTGACAAACCTAGTGGCCTTCTATGATGGAGTGACTACACCAATGGACAAGGGTAGAGCTATGGATGTCATCTAGCTGGACTTCTGTAAGGCCTTTGACATGGTCCCCCACAACATTCTTCTTGGAGAGATATGGATCTGACGGGTGGACTGTCTGGTGGATGAGGAATTGGTTGGATGGTTGCATCCAGAGGGTAGTGGTCAATGGCTCAATGTCCAGATAGAGATCAGTGACAAGTGGTGTCCCTCAGGGGTCCATACTGGGACCAGTACTGTTAATATCTTCATCAACGACATAGACAGTGGGATTGAGTACACCTGCAGCAAGTTTGCAGGCAACAGCAAGTTTAGTAGTGCAGTTGACACACCTGAGGGACGGGATGCCATCCACAGACCTGTTGGAGCGGATCCATAGGAAGGCCACAAAAATGATCAGTGGGATGGAACACCTCTCCTACAAGGAAAGGCTGACTGAATTGGGGTTATTCAGCCTAGAGAAGAAAAGGCTCTAGGGAGACCGTATCTCAGCCTTTCAGTACTCAAAGGGGGCTTATAAGAATAATGGGCACAAATCTTTTAGCAGAGCCTTTTGAGAGAGGGGTAACAGCTTTAAACTAAAAGAGCATAGATTGAGACTAGATATAAGGAAGAAATTGTTTACAATGATGGTGATGAAACCCTGGCCCAGGTTGCCCGGAGAGGTGGTAGACGATTCGTCCCTGGAAACATTCAAGGTCAGGTTGGATGGGGCTCTGAGCAGCCTGCTCCAGTTGAAGATGTCCCTGCTCATTGCAGGGGGGTTGGACTAGACAACCTTTAAAGGTCCCTTCCAACACAAATTATTCTATGATTCTATGAAAGAACCTGCATAAAAACATAGGAATTAGCACTATTTGTCTCAGAGTTTTCTATTCATCTTTTCTTACCAGCTGGTATCAACTTTTTAGCCACTCACACAATCTATGTAGAGTACTTTTAACATTTCTTATACTAATTAAGAATCCAAACTATGAAATATTTATGTGTAGATAAAAACAGACACTAAAGACACATATCAACATTCACTTTTTCCCACATAATATTCCATGAAAAGTTAACAAAATTGCATATCAGAAAAATGCCATTCCTACAAGAGTGAATTCCTCAAATATGATGAAAAATCAGTATCTTTGAAGTTCAAGAAGCAATAGTTAAACATATTCCTAGTATACTCCAGTATTAATACACCAT
>NW_009648043.1:2288134-2379968 GCF_000708025.1 Charadrius vociferus
TCTCTGAAAATACAGTTATAAATACACTTCCTCTGGTGACAGTGAGGCTTTAAGCAACTCATTCCTGCCTCATCATCACCCTCTCCAGCGCCCTGGGAAAATTGTTTCTGGTTCCAGAACATGAAAAATATCAGTGAAAAACCCTTGGACAAAAATAGCTCTGCAATCAAAAAAAAAGTTTTTTAACCTCAGCCAGTTCCTTGTTCAGTTCATTGCATAGTGCCACAGAAGATGAACATCTGAGAAAAGGGAAGTGCATACACTGGCGCTGGTACCAATATGTTTGTAAGTATAGCAATACTGAGAGACGATTTCAGTGTCACCGGTGCTGGTTCAGCAAGGCTGCTCCTATGCATTTCTAAGGGACCTGCTAACATGCTGAGAGGTAAGTTAGGGCTCCAAACAAATGGTGAAATGTAAATCCTACCATCTGTACTAAGACAACTGTCCTTGGTTTTCAAAGATGAGGTCAGAAAAAATAAGTATGTACCTTTTAGTACCCTTCTGTATCTCTAAAGTGTCTTTTATCTTAATTTAAAGATGATTAAAAATTAATGATGAAAAAGAGAAGCAGACAGGATTATTTTAAAATGTTTTACTATAATCAACACATGGCTAAAAAGTACTAATATGGAAATTCAAGTCAGTGCTGTTTCCAATTTTAGTTAGATTGAAAAAACTCAAGATTAAAGTTTGATATATTTAACATGTTCATAAATATTTTGAAAATTGACCTATTAAGATAGATTTCCTGGGTTATTTTAATGAATGTTTACAGCTAAATTTTCTCATTGTAAATGTGACCACTCTATGGAAGCAATAACCTAGAAATAAGAGAAATATTGCAATACTTAGTTCTACATTTTGATCACCTAATTAGATATACAAATCATATGCATGTAAAAATACTGCAAAGCATTGCTGAAGATTCCTGTAGCATTATCAGTACAAACAAATTTAATATCTGGAAGAATCCCAGTAGTACATTGAAATATAAGGCAATATTGCATAGCTTTTGAAATTAAAACAATTGTGTCATTAATACAAAGTTCCTACAGAGTGTGTCTTTAGACAGATAATGATAGTATCAGGGAAAGCCTGGAACCGTTATCTTGCTTTTCAGTGTATTCTAAAAACATCAGATATATTAAGTAAGGCAATACACTTCATGTAGTCAATTCTCAGTGGTATTTCAGGAAAGATTTATCGAACAAGTAGATTGTTTCCTCTCAGATACCACCGAGACGTGTTCATGGAATTCTAAGATGTTTACAGTAAATTAGAAGCTAATTAGTTGAACTCAAATGCCAGCACCTGCTCCTGCATTATTTAAAAGAAGAAAGGGAAAAAAAAAAAAACATTTAGAGTTTCACAAATGGAGATAATACTTCAGGGCCTGGATTTCTCCAAGCCTATTTAATCATTTGAAAAGGTTGTCAGAATTATTGGGTTATGAAACTGAATCAGTGCATCTCAGATATTTTTCCTTCCTGCAGCTTTATAGCCATTATTGTATTAAGATTCTGGCAAACAAGGCCAACAATATTTATGGTTCCTGCCATAACATTAAAAATGCATATCCCATTCAGATTTTATGAATCTTGAATTGCAGCAGGAAATGAGCAGTTTAGATGATAATTGACTTGTAAGGATTAGAACAGTTCAGGTTTCCCCCTGTGCAAAGAGAAGGTTCATCTGAGGTCTTCCAGATAGATAATTCCTCCAAAACATCACATCTGTCTCTACAAAAAGGTGCTTTTGTTCTGGTAACTCTATATTGTGGCAATAACAGTTATTAGTAAATCAGATACAGCAGGCACAGCTAGCCAAATTGTGATGGGAAAATGAGGGTGAAATCCAAATCAAATATTAGGTACATGTGGTATTTTATATAATGCATAACCAAATAACCTGCCAATCCTAATGAGCTTGTAATTTAATCAGGAAAGTATAGTGCACAAGCAATTCTGGATGGGAATGTGTACTGTCAATAATAGGATCAAAGCAATAAAAATGCTCTGAGAAGAAGTTGGGTTTCACATGGAAAACAGAAGGAGAAATTTTCATACTGTAGGAATTAAGCAGCTTTTCATATCAGAGAAAATCCCCTAAAGGAAGGTATTGTAGCAACAGGTGTGAGAAACCAAAAAAGGAGAGTCATGGGGAGAGGATGTTATTGAGTAAAAACAGCTGTAATTTAACAGAGTAAATAAAGAGCAAAATTGCAAGAGGCAGAGCTGAAGAGACTAGGAAGGATCTATGTGAAAGGGTGTGAGAAGGAGGGTCTCAAGAAGAGGGAGAAGGTTAAAATTAGGACAGTCAGTATGCTCTCTGTTATTACAACCAGAGCACCATTTCCCAGTAGAAGTTCCACTTCTTAGTATTGTTTTCCTGATGTTCTCTCTCCATCCAGAGGAAAGCCTGAGCTCTCATATAGCACTCAGATGTGTTCATGGAACTCTAAGCTTACTGTAAATTAGAAGGTGATTAGTTGAACTGAAACAATTCTTGTCTGTTTCAGCCTCGCAAGCATACAAACGCACACGCAGGCTCCTGGTACTACTTACAAGAACTCACCCTGAAACTGGTCTGGGCTGTGCTGTGTCTGCTCAGCCCGAGAGTATCTCCTGTTTGCACTTCCAGGCTTTTCAGAGGGCTAGGATTAGTTCTTGAGCATGTGCCCATTGCAACAGCCGGGCCCTGATTTCATAGACTGGAAGACAAAGTTTTATCCAAAAAGGGCTGAGAAACCACTGCCCTCTTCATTCCTCTCTGCAGTCTTTGGGGGCACAAAGAGAATTCAAATTGCATGAGGAGGACCCTGCTGGGGAGGTCTTTCTTGCAGTACTCCTTTACCTTTACTTACTACATTTTCTTACTACTTGTTGTGGTATTGCACTCAAATTCTTGGAAAAAGCAGAGATATACCAAAGCTCTTTCAAAACCTCTAGCGCAGAGAAAGTACTCTGGTGGTAAGCTGAAAGAAGAAAGCTCATGTGTATGGTGCTCTGGTCTGGCAAAAGAGACTTTACCAAGTTTCTAACTTAGATCAGCTCTCTCAAGTTGTACTTAGACTAGGAGAGAAGCCGGAGAACATGGGGTATGGCTTTTTTTTCTGTGGACTGCCCTAAAAGTAAGCAATAGCATTAAAGAAAGAAAATGTTAATTTTGTGCCGTTTTCACATTGCCACCAAAAGAAGTTCCTCCTTTCCCTTCTTGCAGCTTCTTTTTTTTTCTCTGTCTTTCCTTTGCATTGCTTTTGGAGATGCCTCTCTGGTAAGCTGTATCAGCTGGTTGAGAGCTTGGGGGAAAAATATAATAATCTCCCTTTTCATAAGCTATTTTGGTTATAACCATATTTCATTATTCCATTTCAGTGAATAACTGCCAAAGTTTAATCATCCTTTCTTGTCATCAGTGTGCAAGAGGCAAAAATTTCTCCCTTTGTTTCTTTTATATTTGTCATGGTTTCAATTGTGATAGAGTTAACTTTTTTTTTTACTAGCAGCTGGCATAGTGCTGTGTTTTGGATTTGGGATGAGAAACAGTGTTGATAGCACACTGGTATTTTTGGTTGTTGTGAAGCTCTCAAGGCATTTTCTGCTCCTCAAACCACCCCACCAGTGAGTAGGCTGGGAGGGCACAAGAAGTTGGGAGGAGATACTGCTCAGACAGCTGACCACAACTGAGCAAAGGGATATTCCATACCATAAGACACCACGTTCAGTATATGAAGCTGGGGAAAGAAGAAGGAAGGGGAAGACGTTCAGAGTTATGGCATCGATCTTCCCAAGTAACCGTTACGCATGATGTAGCCCCGCTTTCCTGCACATGGCTGAACACCTGCCTGCCAACAGGAAGTAGTGAATGAATTCCTTGTTTTGCTTTGCTTGTGTGCACAGCTTTTGCTTTACTTATTAAACTGTCTTTATCCCAACCCATGAGTTTTCTCACATTTACTCTTCTGATTCTTTCCTGCATCTCGCCATGGGGAGAGTGAGCAAGTGGCTGCGTGTTCCTAGTTGTCAGCTGGGTTTAAACCATGACAATATTATACCTCAGTATAAAGACACAGGAACCAAACACATACACAAAATGGTGCTCACTATCTAAAACAAGACCTAAGAAAGAATCCTCAATAATAATAGATGTCATAAATTGCCCAAGATCCCTCTTAACATATTAGCTAGTTTAGTTTTCCAGCATAGTTCTCTGATCTTTTTTCTACCCTTTTCTATACTTTTCTCTCAGTTTACCCATAAATTTTGTAATTACCCTAAATGTTTAACCTGACCTTCAGTCAGCTCACCAGATCTAATCTGCAATGGTGGTATGCTTAGAAGTCCCCAAAAAGCAAGAAAACCATCTTTGTTTGTATACTCTGCTGACTATGAATTATACTGTGACTTTGCTTCAGAATTTGGCTTTTAAATCAGACATAAGAATATTGGCTTTTTCATGGTAATTTTTCTTCTAATAAAAATGAATTTGCAAAGTTCTTAAGAAAGATCAAATTATTCTCATATTATGCTGGAACATCTATAAAACATGTTCATTAGTTTAACTGAACTGAACCATTTCACTTCAATGCGATATTAAACTGGTTATGGTACCATGACGTCTCTCGGTATTCACACACATCAGGTCCCCATTCTCTCCCATCAGTGAGCCTAATGAAAACACACATCATGCGGTGTTGTACTGTGTTCTCCCTGCACACACTGCGTGGTGTTTCATGGAAGCACCACGGGAGATGGAGACTGTAGATCCAGCTCACAGGAGGCCTGAACTATTCCCGCAGCACTACAGTTTAATGTCAAACAGAATGATTCCATTAAAAAAGTATAAACATTTCCACATGGGGGATGGAGGGGGGAGGCGGGGGGTGGTGCGTGTGAGGGTTTTTCCCTTTCTCAAAGAGCAGGAACTCCAAATTTCACTCATCATATATCCCATGAGTCTTATACACAAAGTCTAATATATGGACACCTGTGATACCTCTTTAGAGTGTACAACTCCATGTATAATGCGTGGTGAATTTGAGGGAGCTGGAATAGATGTAGATTATGTATGTAATATCCTAACGTAACTTTGTTATGGATGTAAAATAAAAGGTTGGTTTGTGAGAATATAGAAGCTTTCAACTGAGGTATTTTGTTTCTCAGAAAAAGGACCATGAGGAGCGAAAGCTTTCCACTGGGTTTTGGTTTTTGAATGTGCTGGTGGCTTTGGAAGAATTTATTTTTTTTTTAAATATAAATAAAGGAAAATACTCTGCAGAGAAGCACCAGGCATAGGTAGGTAACATGGACCCCTGGGAAAAAAAGATTAAAGATAAATACATATTGTCATAGAATAATAACAAAAGAGACTTGAAACGGTAAGCAGAGACACGGGCTTTTGTTTTTCCTATTTTCATTAAAAATGAAATTTGTATAATCTCTAGAAAAACAAAATGAGGATATGAAGCAGACTTGGACTTACCATATCATTCAAAGCCATGTTTTAGCTCAAACTGGAACTGAACCAAGTTCCAAGCATTACTTTGAAGACTTTGTTGAATATTCCCATCCTCCCAGAATATTCCCATCCTCCCAGAATATTCTGGCCTGCAGTTCAGAAGAGTGGGTTGACCAAGTGCTGGCATCTTCGCCGAGGGATCTCCTCATCTCTGAGCCTGTCTGTATCCCCTGAGATCTCCCTGCCCTAATCTCTGTCTCTCACTACGTGCATGGCCAAAATCTCCAACAAAAGCCAACACCTTTACACTATTTTTGTTGTTCATTACAGTTCTGCGAACATTAGCAAAGAGGTTAGAAGTATTTGGAGGTACTTAAAGTGAGTTTTTACTGCTTTTAACAGGAGGGATCCTTGATTCCTCTTCTCCAACAGTGGACACCTGTGTTTAGCTGCTAACACAAAGCTAAGCCCTCTCCTTACTCTGGTGGCCCCCAGCAATCTCATGTGGTTTAGCCTCACTGCCTAAACATGAGTGCATGCATGCATTAATTCCTCTCTGTGCATGTGTATATTCAGGGGTGAATCTAGTGCAGACAGGCAGAAAGGTCTAAGAAGTTTTTAATCCTGCTTCCCAGAGCTGTGGAGCTATTCTTATTCCAAATGCAACATAATACTATGCTTTCCTTCAGCTACCACAAGACCGTATGCCAACCTCAGGGAGCTTCAAAGAGGCCGTGATTCTCCATTGGTGAGAAATGTTGCCCATTTCCCAGAAGGGATGAGCCACTCCTCCTTGGCTGAAGCCTGAGCAGCGTGCCTGACCATACCACATGGTCCTTTTGAAATCAAAATACTGCAATTTCCATTGTGAAACCAGTTCTGGACTGATGGACTGGTTGAAAAAGTAGTGTTATTGGCTTGAATCCTAATGAAAACATGAGTTTCAAATGAAAAATGAGTTTCAAAGACACCTGAAACAGACTGAAAAAAAAAAAAATGTTTTGGCTCTATTTCCTGAAACAGAAATTACTCGATTATTAGTTTATCTCCTTAATTGGAGCAACCACAAATAATGCAGGTTTTTGGCTAATCCCTTGACAAGGAAATCAGAAAACCCTAGTATGCTTCATCAGCAGATGATAAATAATAGGAGAATACAAGTTTCTGTATCTAGCTGCGTCTAAGGAATTTGGGAACGGAGAGCAAACCCTTTAAAACAATACTTTCAATACTTGAGCAAGCTATTATTATGAACGTTTCATTTATTACTACTTAAAACATGACCAAGTTGTATTTTGTTGCACATTAAGTAACATGTAGAAAATTTGCATGGCAATTTCAAAGCATTCTGTTTCAAAATCACACTGCTATATTTTTAATTTGAGTGGATTAACTGTTCCTTTTATAAATATTGCTGGGTATTTCTTGTTCTCAATATATATGCTTCTTTCCAATTGAGGTCAATGCATCAGTCAGACTACCACCACCATAAACAAATGTAATCTATTTCATCCATTGATTAAACCAGCAGAGCCTGAAGGAACATTTCACCCTCCTGGAAACCAAATGGGTATTTATAACTTCCATTCATGCTCTTTTTGCATATAGATCATGAAGTCATAGAGGATGCATTTTGGCTTCTGAACTAATGTGTTCAAACAGAAGGATCAGTCAATTTTGCAAAAGAAGCTTATCACAAAATTTTAGTAAATGTTGCAAAGTCTAAGACTAAATCTCCCAGTAAGATGATGTATGTTTTAACATGAACAGAAGTTCCAGCCTGAAACCTGAAATACATATGTTTTAAACAACATTTTGCTTAATTTTCCTTTCCAAATTTTCACAGATGAGACATGAACAAAATAAGAAAAGAATCCTAAAGAAAATCGAGACTCATACAAACTTTGCATAGCTAACCTAGATGCATTCCTCAGCCCTGGCACCCCTCTCCCTATTCCCAGGAACAGAACAAGAGAAACTCCAACACAGCTTACCTGCTAGATCCTGCCACTTTGGCCATCCCTCACATCCCAGTGACCATCGCCACTGAAGACTTTTTTCCTATTGTATCCCTTTTCCTACTTTGCTGCCATTACAGGTGCCTTCATTTTTTTGTCTCTTTTAATGTATTCTTAAGGACCAGGCTTATTATTTAACCAAAATGGCATATTCTGTGGGGTCATATGCATGGATTGTTGGTGCTCTGGGTGGCCTTTACGCTGTCTGCCATTAGGGATCCCACTTTGGGAAACCGGTTGAGAAGAACCTAACTGCAAAGGGGGCATCCACAGTAGATGTCCTGACTCATCCCATGGAAGAGCTTTATCGTTCATGCTAACGATGTGAGGCTGGGAGCCTCCTGGACCTTACTGCTGTCACTGCTCCCCAGACCTGTGGCCCTGTGAAAAGCAACACAGGAAATTTAGAGAGATGGCATGGAGGACTGAGAGGAGGAGAGATTAAGTTGAGCAGAATCCACACCTGGTGGATTCTAAGGGAGGTGATGCAAACACAATTATTTCCAGCACCCATTTATTAATACTGAACACTATCATATCTACTTATGTACCATTTGCAAGTACAATTTAACTCCACTAAATTTTCATTTTCTGAATGAAAGACTTTTGTCAGCTTTTTAGAGAGAGTCTTCATTTCCCTCATCTCCAATCCCAGAGGTTTCCAGTAATTCAGAGCCTAGCTGAGATCACGAAGAGTTATATAAGAAACTGTGGGTTTGGGTTTGTTGTTGGGGTTTTTTTTGAGGAAACAAATAGTTTAAACAAGAGAGTTACTGTCTTATTGAGAAGAGTTTATCTCCATAACCTGTCTCTGATCATGGCCAAGAGTAGTCACTTAGGAGGCTCAGAGGAAATCTTTGTACCCAGTGGTTCCTCCTCTTCTTCTTTGTATTATTTTACCACTCTTGGGGAAGATGCATAAAGTAGTTTTGTTCCTTGCCTTTTCTCTCCACATTTATTTATTTTACCATGAGGAATTTACATGAAAAGACTATAAATGTCAAAACGTCTTGTTCCGATGAATAATTATGTTCTGAAAATATTTTTTTTTTAAATCTGAACCACAATAATCTTCATGTCAAACTGTAAGATGAAAATACTTAGAAAAAAACCAGGATTTTTTAAAGGTAAAAACAAACCAAAGGAATAGCTAACATAATTTCTGGTGTGAAAGAGAGAAGGGGCACCATCAGGAGCATCTTTGTTTGAAGTGAATGGAGAAAGCAGTATTATCAACTGCTGTCTTACTAAAATTCAAAAACCTTTAATAAATACTCTGGTATAGGGTGAACATTGTTTTTAACCTGAGTGCGTGCTTAGGTTTGAGTGTATCCATAGTATCAAGTTAATGGTTAGAGATTTTTGCTTCTAAAACATACTAGATGTCAGAGTGGTTGCTCAGAGTGGAAGCAAGTGAATTATTTGTAATGATTATCAAAATCCACATATGACATTTTCAGAGTCAGTATGCCAAAATACTAAAATGATACAAATTTCTAATTCTTCAAAAGGAAATTGTAAGTATTTTCCAGGGTATTAGGATAAACAGGATTTGTGTTCCACTCAGGAAATGCAAATCACTTATTTTGAACTCCCCAAAATCTAAGATGTTATATAAAACATTACCCTGTAACTTCTGGCATCTGTTCCATACCAGCTTTGTTTGGGAAAAATAAAATCAAGCCCATTTTGAAGTGTAAAAATGACAAAGACTAACAAATCATGAAAAGCACCTAGAAGACAAAAAACATCATTCTCTTTTACACTGCAGAGAGTGACTGAAAGAGACCCTAGATGTATGTATAAACCTCCAGAAAAAAAAGAAATACAACAAACTGCAAGTATTCATGTGAAGAAATAATAAAGAAAGGATAGAGAAATCAAGTGTTGTGCAAGAAGATTTGAGACAAAATGAGAAGTGGAAAAGCTGGAAATATCCCAGGATCAGAGACAGTCTTGAGGTTGGCAGAGATCTCTGGAGATTGTCAAGACCAGTCTCCTGCTCAGAGAAGAATTTGCCAGGGTCAGCTTCCCAGGAACTTGTCCAGATGTTTTTTAATATCTCCAAGGATTGAGACTCCACAACCTCTCCAGGTAACCTGTGCCAGTGTTCAGCCACCCTCCATAAAAAAGTGTTTCCTGATGTTCAGATGGACCTTCCTGTGTTTCAGTTTGTGTCCATTGCCTCTACCTCTGTCACTGGGCACCACTGAAAAGAGCCTGGCTCTGTCCAGAGGCTCCAGTTCCGTAATCAACTTTGTGGCCCTTCACTGGACTCTCTCCAGTATGCCCATGTCTTTCTTGTATGTCTTGTTAGCATGTCGTGTTCACAGTTGTGTTCTTTATTTGCCAAATCAGCACTTTTGGACATGCAAATTAGTGAAGAAATCACTAAATAAAAAAAAAAAAAAACAAACACAAAAACCTCCGCATAAAATTATTACAGTTGAAAAAAAAAGGCTAAACATTCCTAATAGGGCTACTTTCAATTCTGCTTAATTATAACTTTTAGTTATGTTTACTTACTCAAACAGAAAACATTATCATCTCAACAACCTATATTAACATTTTATTTTTGTGTAGCCTGTGTTCTTTATAATTTAGACATTATAGTATGTTGTCAAGCCTTCATGAAATACGTTTGTGTGGAGAGAGGAGTGCTAGTCCTTTGCTTTTTATGCTTCCAAAGCAAAATATTATGATTTGTGCCACTACAATGTAAAAATATGGACCTTGAAAAAAAAAAATTGCCACTTTTTGTAGATATTTTGGTAGTGAAATATAGTATGAATCTTTTTTTTTTTTTTAGTAAGAAAAATATTACATGTAAAGACTGGATTGAATTTATTTGTACCATATCAGACGGGCACAGCATTAAATACGTAGATAACAAACTAACTGTTTGTTAACCATACTGTCTACAATTATATTATAACTAGTACTAAATTCCATCTATGACACTTTGATATTGAGGGGTGGGAATTTTCAAAAGAAGGAATTTTATTTTTTTTTAATTGTGAACTATTTCAAGACAATTTGGAAATACAATTTTTCATACAAGATTTTCAGAAGATGTATCAAAAATTATTAGAGCAAGTGCCTTCTTCAATAAATCATTTATTCACACATGGAAAACCAATAGGTCTTCTCATGCAATTAGGCACTTAATTGTGTTGAAAAAAAAAAAACCCAAGCAGATGAATGCTTAAATAAATAACTGTGGTAGAACTGCCCATTCGTTTCTTGTCTTCATTCAATTTTTAATAGCATATTCTTGCCTGTATTAGCTATAAAAATATTAAGCATGTGCCTGTGTAACTGGTGCATGCTTAATATTTCAGTTTAGATCAGTAATTATTGTTTAAGTGTGAGCAACATATACAGTATTTCTCTGACTTCAGAAATTAAATGATTTGCCAGAATAAATCCACCAGTTAAATCTGGTTCATTCTGTTGACTGGTATTGATTCTGAGCAAAGCAGCTTGCATTGCATTTTTCAAAACCTAGACTCCATAAATTCACAACTACACCATTGAGCTGACAAACCAGAAGCCATACAATACATTTACATTCACAGCTGGCATGCCTGTTCTGATCTTTTTCCCCCAGACATGGGGCTGTAATATGATTTATTCTACTCTATTATTGCTTTCTATGTCCCAGTCCATGTTTGTGCTTAGGGACGCATGATGAATCAACTGCCAGGGGCCAGCACACTGCAAAAGTGAGAATATGAAGACGTGATGAGGTGAAAATGTGATTACAGTTCCAAACCTGCCCCAAAAGAAAGTCCCTGTCACCACAGTTTGCACACTACAGTTCAGAAGACTAATATGAACCAAGAGTGAAAAGTCAAGCAGAAATTTTAAGCAGGGTATTGACATAAAATCACAGGGTATATGCCAAAAAAGAATCTTGAAATGAGAGGGAAAAGTAAAAATCCTTGTGTCTTACTATGCAAGCTGATAAATACTAGCCTGTAATTCACCTAATTTATCACACAGATTTCATCAGCTTGGACAGAACTGTTACCACAACATTTGCATTTCCATGGACTGCCCGCTAGACGAACTGTGGAACAAAAATTTAGAAACACAGTTATGATAATTGCACTTCCCCTTAGCGTCGTTCAGCCCACTGGTGTTCTCGTTGCCTGACCCACTGTCATCGATGGGACGTCCCTGCAGCCACAGCCCCGCGCTGCAGCATCGCCCTGCAGCTTCCCCTTGCCACCCAGGGGGGAGTCAGCCAAAGTACCATGTCTGGATGCTGTTGATAACAGGAGATGTATTGTGGACACTAAAGGCAGTGCTTCTTTCCCCAACATTCTGCCGTCATTACCACCCTTTATTAAGAAAAAAGGGAACCTTTCACAGTAGTCATAGTGCACTCTGTAGACAAGAGCCAAGCACAGGCACCAGCTGTCCCAGCTAAAGGATGGGAATCACTTTGAGACAACTCAGATGACAGAAAGTAGGAAGTTTAGAGCTGAGTTTATTTCCCCAGACTCTCATTATGAAAAAAAAAAGAAGGAAAAGGAAAAGGAAAAGGAAAAGGAAAAGGAAAAGGAAAAGGAAAGGGAAAGGGAAAGGGAAAGGGAAAGGGAAAGGAAAAGGAAGAGAAAAAGAAAAAGAAAAAGAAAAAGAAAAAGAAAAAGAAAAAGAAAAAGAAAAAGAAAAAGAAAAAGAAAAAGAAAAAGAAAAAGAAAAAGAAAAAGAAAAAGAAAAAGAAAAAGAAAAAGAAAAAGAAAAAGAAAAAGAAAAAGAAAAAGAAAAAGAAAAAGAAAAAGAAAAAGAAAAAGAAAAAGAAAAAGAAAAAGAAAAAGAAAAAGAAAAAGAAAAAGAAAAAGAAAAAGAAAAAGAAAAAGAAAAAGAAAAAGAAAAAGAAAAAGAAAAAGAAAAAGAAAAAGAAAAAGAAAAAGAAAAAGAAAAAGAAAAAGAAAAAGAAAAAGAAAAAGAAAAAGAAAAAGAAAAAGAAAAAGAAAAAGAAAAAGAAAAAGAAAAAGAAAAAGAAAAAGAAAAAGAAAAAGAAAAAGAAAAAGAAAAAGAAAAAGAAAAAGAAAAAGAAAAAGAAAAAGAAAAAGAAAAAGAAAAAGAAAAAGAAAAAGAAAAAGAAAAAGAAAAAGAAAAAGAAAAAGAAAAAGAAAAAGAAAGAAAAGGGTGACTTCAAAAGGTGACTCAGTCTATATATTTTAGATATGTGTCTTAAGCTGAGGTGAATCACATAATGTAAAACTTGGGTAAGTTGTTCTCTTCTGACTATAAAAATGAGCTTGTGGCAGCATGTCTAATTTTTGGAAGACAAGATATGGACAGAGGAATCCCAACCACAGTACATGTGAGCAGAGCACCGTCCTTACTGGACAAGCAGCCTGGAAGTACAGGCTCTGAAAAACTATGCTCTACTCAGTGCATCTGATACTTTAGCTTTAGCTGAAGTGCTCAAGGGCTTGTGGGTGTTTCAGAACAGACACCGGAATAACAAACACACATTCCCCACATGTGTCCCTGAGACAGGAGCTGCTGCCTGCATGGTGGAGTACATGAAGAATCAGGTCCACACCAAGATAATTTCTGCACCTGGATGGGATGTGATGCAATACTGAAGGCAAGCTGGCCTTCAGACATGTCACTCAAAAGCTACCTATTTTTCACTATAATGTCATGGGGACATGCAGCAGATCCCTGCCCGTCTCACACTCAAGGGAGGGTAGAAGGATTAGGGAAGGACCCTTAATACCTGCTGCGCATTTTAGTTCCCAGACTCTGTTACTCTTACATCAGGAACTCCTGCTCTCCCTCCCATTTATTATCAATTTTTAGTCTGTCTTTTTCGCATGGCCGATGAGGGTGCTACACACACCTGCATCTGTATAGTGCACCTCCACGGATATGTTTCCCCAACACAACAGGGATAGCAGGGCTGGTGTAAGCACTGCACTTTTCCCCGGTGGCAGAATTGAGTACTCTCTCATTATCCCAGCATTGTATTTCTCTAAAAGCAGCACTAACTTCCCACTTATTTTTTTAATGAAATTATTTCTCAAGTTGTCCTGAAAGTTTCCAATTAAACTTTTTCAGAAAAATAGAACATTTCATCTCCAAAATTCCTTTGGCTGAAAATCCAAATCTCTGGAAAAGATTGAAGAAAAGTATCTAAGGAATTTATATATCTCTAAATTGTTCACAAAGGAAAATAAAGTTATATTCTGGGCAGCTCTCTTCACTCCTCATCATGTCAAGTTTCCTGAAAAATAAAGTTATTTTTCAATAAAGAACAGTTACCTCAAGTTGATACCAAACAATTCTCCAACAATTGAAACAAGAAATGCTTGTATAACTAGAGATCATCTTAAATATTTATATAGCACTCCACATTAAAGTGTTTTATATTAATATGTCTAGCAATAGAGGGAGAAAGCAGAAGTGATGGAAGATAGAAAACTGACAGAATAGGGTATGTTATGGCCTACTATGGGACTTTTATTACAGTTTGTGAGTAAAGTAGTGTGACTTTTCCATGGCATATGACTTGCAGAGTTTGAGAGCAAACAGCAATAATGAAAATAAAAAAAAAAAGAAGACCAGAACATATATAAAAACACACTTGTTAAAATAAAAGCAGCATTCCTGGAATTGACAGACATATGGAAAAATCCTGAGTAAGACCCTAATGTGCTGCTGTTGATTTTCCGCAGTTAATCAAATTACATAGCTCCTAACAGCACAGAAACAGTCCCATGATCACACTAGTGTTTGCCTGTGTGCATTTATAACAAATGCAATATCATGCACATAATATGCCTAATAATGTATGTGAAGAGAATTTTCAGCCCAAACACCATTTGCTGTTGATCTGCAAGGTGATTTTAGTCCTTGGAGCCTCTAAATAAGAAGAAAAAAAAATGGGTGCAAGGATCTTTTAAAGTCAAGCAAATGTGCTATCTTTGACTGCAATTGAAAAGTATATTCTGAACCAAAAATTTAAGACATTTGACCTGTGCAGGATAGCCCCATCTGAAAAATTGTGCCTTAGGCAAAACAGTTCTCTCCTTTGCTGTCTTCTTTCTTCCTCTTCCTTTTCCAAGGAGGGGTGGGTGACCCTGAAGAGCCAGTGACAGATTGCATACATGTGCTTATCATAGCTTTGTTAGATGTAAATACAGTACATGCATAATTTCTGTTGAGCTCAAGTGTTTGGTTATTAATTTTTATCTAAGAGGACTAGTTTTATTATTTCAACCATTAAAACTTGCAGGAGAACATTTGCACTCTAAATTCACCTATTAAATAACTTACAACCATGGCAAAGGCTTACTTTGGGTTTAATCACTTTCGGTAGGCACCAGCACAAAGATTTACAGATGTAAACCCTAAGGTCTCTTGTTCAGTTGCAGAGTAAATCCACTAAAGTTTGAATGGCTGGTAAATATTTAATGAAACAATAAGCTGCTTGAATTTTTTTAATGTAATATTTCTTTTCATCTGTTGTGCCTCAAGAAGAATTTCATACATCAAAATGCATGAAGTAACTTAAAGCAATTTTCAAGTGTCACATTGATTTAAAATATTTCCTCTCACAAGTTTCATTCTTCAATTTGTGTCATGATTAAGCAATAATTGGAAGATTCTCTTCACTTCCCTGATTCTGCCTTTTAACACTAAGATATGTGATGATCCATATACAAAGAATAAAAATCCTTTTGTAGTACATCCTTTTGTGAAATTAATCACTGATAAAGAATATGCATAATGAAATTTCTGATTTAACAGAGGCTAAAATTACTAAGGGAAAAATAGGATAGAAGGGCATCTTGAAACCACTACCCTTGATACACAATTGTAAGTCAATTGGCATTTTTGTCTTCCTTATTTTACAATTTCATGTTATTAAATGGTGATATAGTAAGTCCTCACAGGAACAGAGAATGAGCTAAAAGCCATCGTAAGGACTTCAAGGGAAAAAAGTTTTGTTCAAAACATACTTATTAGTTAGCTATTCTTGCACTCGATTTCTAGTTTTCTTTGCTCATAATTGCCCTTTTACTTAAATAATTTTGTCTGCTGAAAAAAAAGAAGCAAAAACTAAGTATAGTCTGAGGGTAGACTAAAGCCCTTATTTTATCTGGAACTAAACACATCTAGATTTTCAGTGGATATGGTTTCCCCCATGGGTTTAAAGGTGCAGTTCTTCAACTTAGAGATGTTCTGCTACTTTATGTCAAAGATGAAAGTGTAATAATTTAATTTTTTAACTGACCCTCTTCTCCACACCCCCTTGAACTACAGCAAACTCATCTCAGCCATTATTCTGGGTTTGACAGGAATAAGCTTATAAAAAATATACACTAGGGAAAAAAAAAAACGCTACTCAAAAGCGTAAGTGCTATCACTGGGATAGTCCCTCCAAAAAACCGATGCATCTGCTGGCAGTGTCAGTCTTACCCCAGTGATTAAAAGTGCAATCTTACATCTTCTCCCTATTCTTCTCACTTAAGTGCCTATATATATGAAATTAATTCAGTCCCAAGTGATGTGTGAACCCTGAAGAACAGAAATGAATGTTGTACATCCCTTAACAGTGGGATTTTTTAGCTTTAGTGATGTGCAGCTGGGTTGGTCTGAGTGCTTTTTTTTTTCTGTCTCTGATATTGCATGAAATATAACTAACCTTAAAAAAAATACATTTAGATTTCATACCCATTCTGTCTCACACACTGTATTTGCATCATGGTGTATGACCACTCAGGCCAGCCTACTGCGGTGGTCCCTATCTCACAGCAATCTCCATATCTCAGTATTCAAGAGGATTTGTCTGCTCTTCATTAGCCAAGGTCAAATAGGACTAATGCTTGGAAGATTTGTACCTCATTAGCATTATCTTTATTGCCATTATTTCACAAGCTAACAAAACAAAAAGGAAATATTCCCCAGTCAGTCCCAAACATTCCTACCCTTCTCATTAGTATTGGCATAACCCTTTTCTCTAGGGCAGCTCAGAGCTCAGTTCTTGAAGGAAAGGCTGACAGCAGCAAAATTATGGTACCAAGAGGGACAGGCAGAAAACACTCTCCTGATTTATAATCAGATTCTCTTATTGTAACAAGCACTTCCTCATTGCTGGGCTACTTAGATCAGTTCATGTAATTTGTCACCTACTAGAAATTACTTCTCGTTCTAGCTGACAAAGAAAGGCACGTTTCCTCCCTATACTTAGTTGAGAATTTTAACCACCAATGTTGTGCAGGATCTTTGGGGTGACATTTTAATTCAACTCTTAATAAAAAAAAAAGAAATACCATTCTGAGCATCACTGACTTCTGCAGAAATGAACTGGTTTGCCCCTCTGAGTGACAGGTAAGGAATAAGAATGGTTTCAGGATAAGATGTGACATGGGGTCTTAGATACTCTGGATTCTCAGTGTGATTCCCATATAAACCTTGGTGATCTTTGCGATTCACTCCTATCTAAATGCATCCAAAAGATAAATCTGAGGTACGGCCAGCTTTGGAGTAGGCAGACCTAGAAGTAAGGCATCTCAACTGAGGAGGACTCGAGATGGACATACCCTCTTGGCCATCGGTGATCCTTCTATGGCTCATCGGAGAATTTATGCACAGTTTCCCTTGATTTTTAAATTTCATAACCACCTAGCTGTCTAGATCAAGCTGACAGATATACAGGCACAAGTACAAGCACATAATACCCAACTATGATGCCTGGGGAGTGTTCAGGTAATGGAGGTGTCAGACATTTAGCTACAATTAGTTGAAGCCAAACAGGGGAGTTTAGGTAAAGTCAGACTCAAGAGTGGGACTTATCTCACTGCATTAATCAGTGAAACAATCACCTCCAGAGGGTGATTCATTCGACTTAATTTAGGATAAGATGTTGTAGCATAAGACAGATCACTTGTTTTAGGTGTTTATTTCATTGACTGTGAAAGGAGCTTAATGACTTGCCTCCACGTTTTCAGATGTCCCTGACCGAAGACAGTAATCCCCACCTTTGGCACCAACAAGGGTTTTCATATCACCAGACTTCAGATGCTTAAGGATCTAATTTCTTCAGGTCTCTCTATGGAGAGAGAAGGAAACACAAAACACCAAACTTAAATGACAGCTTTGCACACTTACTTTGTTGCTTCTTTTTGATCCTTATTTCTAAGCATAAATTGAAGTCATCTCAAGGTGGTGTTTTGTGTGCAAACATTTATGTGAGATGGTCTTACAGTATAGTGTATGTATTTAGCAATGTCTCTCAGGAAAAAAAATCCTCAGTGCAGCAAGACGCCAGTTCAGCAGTGTCCTTAAATATGATATCTCAGAAACCCAAGTGCCTAAACCCACTGCTCTTCTGCCAAGCCCTCAGCACACATTTTAATCTCACCAATGAGAAAAACACAGAAGTGCTTTCAGACACCATTTACACATAACCAGGGCTGTGACACCTGCTCTTAGAGTAAGAGGTGATCTACTTCCTTTGCATCCTGTTTCACTAAGTAAGATAGATGAGGATAAAATCATATCCTACCGTCTAATCCCCTGATGCCAGTGACCTAGCAGCTTCATGAGCACATTGGAGGTTTCACTGAACTAGGGACAAAGGGTCTCTAGTCAGTAATGGCCACGGATCTGAGGAATAACAGCTCTGTGATAACCTCCTCCTCCTAACGCCCAGCTCAACTGGGGCATCACGAGCCTTTCAACTCCACAGAGCACACATGGCTGCAGGGTTTTGGCTTGTCATTGCGTAATTCTCTCGCTGTCACACATAAATAAATGGGCAAATGTTACAAATAAAGGTCAACTGGAATGCAAAGCTGTAGCTGTCTAGCCAGGGTTTTAGAAAAGCCTTCTCCCATTTACCCTCCAGGATTTCTTTTTTTCTGTGAGAGGGTTCGACAGAGTAAGTAAATTCTGAGTAGGTTTGGACATAATATGTGGGAGATGATTTTGTCCTTTTACCTTCATCATCATTTGGAAGAATTGAAGTTACCAAAGGCAAGAGAGACTAAAGATATCTTTACTACTTTACATGTAATCTTTACATTTCATAGCATGATAGGTGGCCTGCGAGGAAAGCAGGATGCCTACAGCTGATGAGACTGACTGACTCAGTTACCATATTGCTTTCATAATCAGCAAACAGACGCTCCATGCAAAAAACAGACCACCAGAAGTCAAAGACAAAATTCAGTGAAGCCAGAATTTCACACTTACTTTCACTTTTCTGCTTATTTGTTATTGTTCTTTCTGTCTTGACTGACTTAAGGTCACGTAACTGACTGGTAATTTGACTATAGGACTGATTGGAATAACTTTCATTTGACCCTTCTCCCAACCCCTTCAAGAAACACTCAGAAATGGCAGTCTTTTCTTGCAGCTACAAATATCGTATTAATCCACCCAGGAGAAATGGTTTATCCAGCACTGACAGTTTGTCATGTCCTTATCTGACCTCATCAACTGCTGTTGTAGGAGACTGCCAGAGGAATCAGTCAGTGCCTCTCTGATTGATTACAGTATTGATTTTTTTCTTCTTCTTCTTCTACTTTAAAAAAAGTAAAAACGCAAAACCAAATGATCCATCTTACCAACTACAAAACCATTTCACAAGTTTGTAAAGAAAAGGCTGTGATCCCTTGACAAAAAATTATGCAGTTTTGGAGTGCCAAAGATTGAACAGGTATTTGAAGTCTGTTCCTCACCTTAGATTTTGGCCTTTAATTTTCTACAGTCTACTACACTCCACTGAAAATACGCAATAGTTCTTTCTACCAGCAGGGTATATTAGGCACTTTTTGAAATTGGTATTTCATTATTTACTGAGAATAAACAAAGCAGATCATAAACCTAGAAAAAGTATCAGACTTTTCATGTCCTTTGTATAGGGACCTTAAAACCATTCTTGAATGTGAAGAACCAAAAAGATCCCAGTTTATTTCCTATTCCAGTAGTAGGACAGATTTTTTTCATGGTATGCTTTATTCATGTTAGAGAAGTTTCCTAAAGCTTGGCAATCATTTTCCTCTGTTAAAAGTTCTGCAGCTCTTATATGCACCCTATTTGTATATCATGTAATTACAACCATGCAAGACATAGTGAGGTCATTAATATAAGCTTAAAGATGTCTGCATAAGACTCCCTGGGCGGGAGACTCTCATTTGTGCGGAAAGGATGCAAGTAGCAATCCATCATTTAGGATTTCCATTTGAAAGCTGTTCTAACTTGATTGTTTTTATTTAAGAACTTTACTGCTTGGTGCAGCTCCATGGACGCTAGGAAGACTAGCAATTAAACAGAAGTGCAAAGTAGCATGGTAAGTGGCACTTCTCAGACTTATGATAGGATTTAAAAATGATAGTTCAGGATATCCTATTAGCTAAACAAAAAACCTGCAGATTCAACAAAATGCATGAAGGACAAAAGCTCATCTTAATTCAGAATGCCTTACCTGTAATGAAACAAAAGATTTGTATGCTTATACCTGAAAATAATTTTCTAAATGTCTTTTTATTAAAAATTATTTAAATTCTAAGAAGGATTTAAAGAAAGAGGATCCCGATGTGTGTTAGGGAATTTTTTTCGTTTAGATTAGATCAGTAACCTTATTAAAATTCAGTAAACATTAATAAGTTACTCCAGGTATTTTGATTTAATATTTTGCAATATGAGTTACACACTTCATTGGTTCCTAATAAAGCATATTCTACCTTTTGCATTAATTGTGAGATTGAAAAGTGATTATTTTAAATTATTATAGTTACTTTACATATGTGGGACTTTCTGGTAAATAAAAATAAATGTTGCATTTAAATTTTAAGGCATCAGAATAGTGAATTTCATTGTAATGTGGAAACATACACATATAAGAATAAAAAAGATTGCTTTTCTTTCCTGATCACAAAAGGAAAGGACAAAATAAAAAGACATAAACATTTGTGGATGATTTTATAATATGTATTGCAAGTCCTAAAAAAAAGAAAATCCCAGGCAACCACAAATTCTTCCCTTCCCCAGAAGGGAAAAAAAAAAAAAAGCTGAATGCAAATAACCAATTTAAGAAACAAGAGGTTTCATAAATATGCAAAAAGTAATTTATGAAACTTGTACCCTTTGATATGATGCAGTTCTATCACTGTCAAAAAGCTAAAAGATTTTAAAATAGAGTTAAAAAAAAAGTTTATTCTTTGCTGATGCAGGTTAAATTCATTTTGCAACAGGATTCAAAAAAAAAAAAAAAGAAAGCTTTAATTGTGTCCAAACCATGGAATATGCAAACATGAGTGTTCTTCTCCCAAATATGAACATTAATCAATTCAAGGCATGATTTTTTTAAAAAGGCAGATGATCTTCTCTCCTCATTGGTATTAATGATGGTTTCTTGTTAAACTGGCAGTTGTGTCAAATACGGCAGATTAGACCCTTTGACAAAATGTATACTTCTGGTTTTTAGCAGAGGATTAATATTGATTTTACCTTTGAAGTCTTAAAAGCTTGTGATAAACAATCCACGTCATTCAGAAAAATAAAAAGGATCATACTTGGTTTTGTTGACATATATGCTAGCACCACACAGTTCATTTTCCCAGAAACCTACAAAATATGGGAAAACCATAGCAGTCACACATAGCAGTTGTAAAAACAAGACGCACAAAGAAAATGAAAATGCTCCTGCCGTTTTGAATTATACTCAAATATAAAATATTAGTCACATAATTAGACTCAATGAATCTAAGATGATGCAGGGCACTCTCATGACGGCTGATATTTCTCTTGTTCAATCCAGATCAAGGCTCCAAATAGCAGATCTGGTTTGAGGATTTTGGGGTGATCTCGGAAGTTACCTGTTTCTACCATTTTTTCTTCATATATATGTCTTCTTGAAACCACCACAAAGGCAGTGGAAGAGTGATGGCTGGGTAACATAAGCCTCCAAGTTAATTAACATAAAGGTAACTGGGTGACATATCACCTCATTCTCAAAAGGAGACATTTAAATGGATATATAAAGGACACTACCCAGGCTTTGGAGGCAAAAATGAAGCTGTTTCCTCGGTTGAGGTTCCAGACATCATTTGTCTCTAATCCATATTTGCAAGACCGCGTTTGTAAAGGAGAGAGCTAAAAATAGGCTATTTAGTTAAAAATAGAAACCCAGTTTATATTTCTTTGCTGTTTAAAATTCCTCTCGTGGACAGCAATCTGAGCATGAGCCAGCAGTGCCCTGGCAGCAAAGAGGGCCAACAGCCTCCTGGGCTGCATTAGCAGGAGCAGAGCCAGTACATTGAGAGAAAGGATTATCCCCCTCTACTCAGCACTCCTTAGACCACCCCTAGAGCACTGTGCCCCATTTTGGCCACCCAGTACAAGGCAACACATCGATAGACTGGATTGGTTCAGCATAGGGCTGCCATAATAGCTGGGAGATGGGCTTGTTCAGCCTGGAGCAGATGTCTTGGAGTGGACCAAACAGCAGCCCCACCAGCACCCACAGGGACGTTGGAGGAAGGCAGACCAGGATCTTCACAGTGGGACACAGTGGGCAGATGAGACACAATGTGCGTAAGTTGAAGCAAAAGAGGTTCAGACTGGATATTATTTTTCCTCATGAGGACGGTTAAGTCTTGGAAGAAATTGCCCGCAGAGGCTGTGCAGTCTCTCTCCATCCTTGGGGCTTTTAAAGACCTGAGTGGATAAGACCCTGAGCCACCTTGGTCTAAGCCCAGACTGACTCCTCCTGAGGTCCTGTCCAACCTGAACTATCCCATGATCCTTGACCAAGAATGACAGCAATGATTTTCAGGCCTAAGTCCAGAACACTCCCTCTAGTGTGTGCTCGACTTCTGAGGCTATCCCCTGCCACTGCTCAGATCTCACGTCTACCTCAAAATACACATGACGGTTCCCTTCCTCACTTCCCCCACAAACGGGCATATGGCTTACAGGTTCCTGCAGTGCCATGCTGTGCGCTGAAGCCTCTGTCCCACCCCGCAGCCCTAGCTGGTAGGGTCATTCCATCAGCAGAAAGTCTCATGCAGGGTGCCAGGGCTGGAGCACTATGATGGTTCTGGGTGGAAGAGGAACACCTTATGGTTTCAAATCCATGAGCTTAAAAGGGGCCTGTTGCCATACCCTTAACTTTTTACTGGTAGGCTTTCTAGCAACATAAACATCAAGAATGAACAAACCTAACCTTAAATATACCCTGATGACACCTTGCTTTACCTGATAGCCATTTAAATAGCCAGCAATCCACTGCATCGTCCTGTTATCTTTAAAGTAACATAATAGAAATGCCTGCAAAACCTTGGATGAAAGTGAAAGGACTTGCAGGTTATAAAGTTACTCAAAAGATCATACACCCTAAGATCTGCACTCTGGTACCATACTCGATTTGATAATGGACTATTTTTCTCTGGAGAAACAATTTGCTAACAATGACACAAAATAAAAACAAATAAAAATGCATAAAACAAAATTATGACTAAGTTACATGTAAAAAAATGTGTATAAATATTACACAGTGTTAATCATAAGAGGCTTGTGTTTCTACAGCACTGCCATTTTATATAGCTTAAAATCTAGCAAAACAATCTCACATTGAGAACCATGTGGGCTGCGTTCTGACCATAAAAATATTCTTGGCTTCAGTAAGATTTATTTCAATACAGCCTTTCACTTGCATGAATCACCACAGAGGACTGGAACTTTGGTTTTCTGCTTCCTGTGACTTATTATTTTGATTTTAGAAAAAAATAATCCCTCCATATTCTGATCATGTAAAACTTTGCATAAATACAGCTATTCAAATCACAAAGACACTGCAAGTAAAATATATCTACGAAAGAGACTACCTCTGCAGTAAAAGACCATGATAGACAAGTAATATCTATTTGTCCAAGATATAACAGATGATACTTTTGCTTGAACAACATTCATAAAACTATTTATAATTGTGTCAACTGCTCAGTTTCAAGAATATTAAAAATCCCTTGTCTACCAATTTTTCAAATAAAGCAAAATGGTAACATGCTTTGTAAATCTAAAACTAAACAGAAAGTTCAGGAGGAAGGTAATGAATTCTACAGAAGCAAAACTGTCATGGTTTGGACTTTTTGTATGTATACCATGTAGTTATCTAAAGAAGGCTTTTTTGCTTTTTTTAAAAATATTTATTTTTTTAATCCTGTGATTTACACATCAAACTTATGAGCATATTTTTTTATCCCACCATGTTCCCTTTTCCTGTTTTTCTATCTCAGAGAGAATCTCAGATTCACAGCTGGAAACTATATGCTGCAGGTTTGTCTCCAAAAAGATAAGTGGTATAATGTAGGCATCTTTGGCTAAATTGCTATAATGCATCAAAGCAGGGTTAAAAAAAAATAATTCCTCAGCTGCCAGCTGGTTTTTGCATGGACGGACCGCACCATGCTGCTCTGCCTCACGCTGCCTGAAGAATACACTTCTGTGCAGTAATATCTAGATAGATATCTAGATATCTAGCTAGATATGTTGACAATCAGGAAAAAAATGGTTTCACATGGTAATATTATCAGCTTGAAAGGAACATCTACTGTAAAAAAACATAAACTTGACAACTTTACACCATCTGGCACCAAAAGCAATTAAATCTGATTCAATTTCTAAACTGTATCATTTGTATTTGACTTTACAACTTAAAATAAACCCCCGTTCCATACTGTCTGAAAAAAGCAGTCAAGTCTTTTAAGTAAAGCACAGAAAGTAATTTTTTTAAATAGAGATAAGTGCATTCCACAATCTGTGAGATTTTTTTCTTGCAGCAGAGTTCTGTAATGCACTATAATTGTTACTACTCTCTATATGTGTTAAAGTTGCTCTGACAGCTCTCAAAGAGGAAAATGACCTCCTGTTGGAAAGCATCAAAAGATGCCCCAAACGTTACTAATTATGAAATATTATGTTAGTGGAGTTAATTATTTTAGTTTAGTTTTTCAGCCAATTCAACAGAAGTTAGAGGGACTAAACAGAATTTAGAGGCTAAAACAAACATTTCTAGGAATTTTTAAAGACTGAGACTTTTAAAACCAAGAGATGAGACAGATTCTGCTCGCTTTTCTACCAACCATAGGTGTCAATGCTGTCATTTGGAAATTACCCTCATTACTGCTGAAGATGAATAAAATTTTATAGGGAAAGTTCTTCCACTTTGACAGGACATCTCACTATCTTCACAACTCATCCACAGCTCTCATCAGTTTGATTCACATCGCTGTGATTCCCATTTGCAGCCTGAGTCATAGCAGAAAATAATGGAGTTTTACTTACCGATTAAAAGAAAAAAAAAAAAGCCTTAAATATTTTATGTAAAAAACGATTACAAGTAAGGAGATTGGGTTTTTTTTTAACTTTCTTGACACCACAACTCAACTCTTCAAGTTCTTCACAAAACCTTTCTGAAACCTGGGAATGGACAGTTTGAACTATTTACCTGTGTTTGGTTTGTGACTATTTTGTGTCTGAAATACAGACAAAGTTACTGTATCTACACTTTTAACCATGGAAAGTTCTTTTAAAGTTGTTTTAAAATTTGTAAATGATAGGGAAAAAGTGCTGAAAACATGTCTTCCACCATCATAGGTTGCAGCCTCTGCCTTGTGTCAGTGCTGCAACTATAGTGTGATCCTGCTTACACTATCGTTGAATCTTTCTCTTCAGAGTTTTATTTTTTATGTTTATCTCCTACTATTTCTTTTCAGAAATTCCACTGAGGTTTAAAATCTACATGCAACACAGAATGTCTATGTATGAATGCTGAAAGCAAATTAGGTGCTTACAGTTACATAGGACTAGCTTCTTAATACAGGAGGCATTGCATAACCCATGGCCACGAGCCAGATATCTAAACTCAGAGAATGAGCTCTCTAGGCTTTTCTCAATAGTGTCAGATAAGCTTGCTCAGAGAAAAAAAGAGACTCACCTGGTGCCTAATTTATCCATTCTCTGTCTTCCTCTAAAGATATCAGTCTCTCTTTACTGCATCACACTCTGTCTAGCAAAAGGTAGCCTAATCTAAATTATGAATGTGTCCCCTTGTGTTTCCATGATGCAATCCTGGCAATCTCTGCAATATATACTGTGGAGCTAATCAAAGGGCAAACTAAGGCTTAGTCCAACCAAAATATTGTCTAGGCATAACAAAGATTACAGGTAAGCGTAGGGCTCATCTCACCTAACTTGTGGTTGATGGAAAGAATATGCACATCTAAGGAACTACCCACTGCATCTGCAAGTAGACATCTAAAGAGCATAGATTAATTAATTATGGGTTGTTTTCCAGAACCTAAAGATGCTACAGATTGTAGAGGTCTAAGTTTGCCCAGAGAAGTTGTGGATGTCTGTCCTGGTTTGAGTGACATAGGACTAGTTTCTCATCTAATACTTGGGAAGACTGCACTTTTAGAACACTGTAGTGTCTGAATTTGTGAAAATATCTACTTTATATGTGTATGGGTTTCAAGGTCTCAGTGTTTTTGAGCTTGCTGGGTGCAGGGATGAGGAGGAGCGAGACCTGAGCACTTAACCCAAGCTGGCCACCAGAATTATTTCATACCATTAACATCACATTCAATATAAATTAGAAATTTTGCTGTGAAGTTCTCTCTCTCCCTTGATAGCTGCCATCCTGAGAACTTCTTGAACTGGTGCCAGACCCCTGAGCCCTTCCCTTCCTCCCAAAGCCGTAGCACTCACAGTGTTCGATATTTACTCTCCACTGCTGGGAGTGCACAGTTTCCTACTGGTATAATTGGCTGAGTATAACTTTTGCATACTCTGTATTGGTATTGGGATCAATATTTGTTGTTTAGTGCTATAAATACTAATTATCTAATCTTATTCTAGCAAATCTTTTTATATTTCAGCTTCCAGGTTTCCTTGTTTTTTCCTGATCACCCTTCTCGGTGGCAGAGTAATTGTCTAAAGAACAATAAATTGTTATGGGTTTCTCAAACCATAACAATGTCCCATCCCTGGAAGTGTTCAAGGCCAGGCTGGATGGGGCTTTGAGCAATCTGGTCTAGGAGAAGGTGTCCCTGCCCATAGCAGGGGGGTTGGAACTAAATGACCTTTAAGGTCCCTTCCAACCCAAATCATTCTTGATTCTATGAAGTTTAATCAGATGAATCCTCCCTATCTTCCCCTAAGAAGTACCTTGTTATTAATATTCTCCCAGGCACCTGCGAACCAGCAAGCTCCAGTTCCCAAACGCTGAATATATGCTGAGTGGACTTTCTAAAATAGCCAGTGGGCTTTGGCAAAAGTTAGCAAATGTCAGCAAAATGTGACGACAGTCAACTGTATGTTTCTGTTCTGGGTGCTGTGGAAATGCATACAAGGAATTACAACTCTGTATTCTACTGGAATCATCTATCTCACGCAATTGCTCAGCAGTGTTAAATAATACGAGAAGAAAGGAAGGGGAGACAGTCATGTAAATTAATCATGACTGTAACCTTCTTTAAGTTTATACTAAATGGTATACTGTATTTCTCTGAATTGGAGCTGGGTGAAAATAAGAGACAAGTCACAGTCAGGGATTCCAAGGTCACACAAGCAAATCTTCCTGCTGCTCTGTGCCTATTATGTTAATTCAGCAATGTTTGTTTTGTTTCGGTTTCTCCCGTTATCAGCACAGAGAATGTGTTCCATTCAAAACTGTTGCTATAGGAACCCTATGGTAACATTTAAAAATTTCATTTCTTTTGGATAAAAATATCAGAAAATTGATGGATAAGTTGTTTAGGTAGAACAATAGGGCATTTGATATTTAATCTGCAAGCACTTAATAAGAAGTATTCCAAGTAATAGCACAGCGCTATTATCATATCACTTAGTAAAATGGCAGCAAATTATTGTATTATTCACATCTCGTTGGGTCCATGCTATTATCACAGAGATGCCTTTAAAGGCGACATTTAACATACTTCTTTTACACAGTAAAGTGGTTAAAAGCACATTCGAATTCTAAAATGTTTCTGATCTCTTGACAGCTCACCGAAGCATTCTGTGGGCCCCCCTGCCTCTCCAGTTGTTAACTACAGCTCTAAAACTTCTTATAATTATGAACATTGCAGTCACACTAAATTAGACTGACAGTTGAAATACTGATTAGTAAGGACTTATTAAGGACTACTTTGCAACCAATTATGCTGACATTTGACTTGATTTGACAGTTGAATTGAGTGGAAGATTCCTCCAAAACAGTAGAGAAGAATTTAATTTATATCCTCATCATTTTAAGATAATTGTTCAGGACAGATTCATTAATATACCACTACAAAATTTATTTTTATTCCAGTTTGGAGCACCTATGATTCAAATGACAGACAAATAGTAGAAGCATGAGGTCTTTAACATGAATACATTCTCTCATATTTTGAGATTTGTTGACTGCTACCATGGGATCTCTGGCACAAGAAAGGACAGTTTAAAGGCAGCTTCCAGGAGTTTTCACTGATCATCAGCTCAAGTAAAACAAAAATATGTTTTCAAGTTATGAAATATTTTTCCTATCAAATGATCAAAATCATTAAATGAGATTATACCCATTTCCACTGTTGTAACTTTGCTGTACCATTACATGCAAATTCACTGTCATTACACTTTTTCCCAGTAATTTCTCAAATGTTCCTTCAATTTAGTGAATTTCACCTGGAAATTCTCAGAAACGCCTACTCCATCTTTTTTTTAATGTGCAAGTAAGAATTAGCAGAAAAAAAATATTACCCCTTACATTAAACTTAACTGGCAGAATTTCAGAGCAGAATACGTAGCACAAAGTTTGGTTTAGTAGAAAGGTGACAAACATTGATTCCCCAGAAACCATCTTCTCTGATAGAAGTGAATGTACACATATGAGAAATGAAGAGAGGAAATTTCCTCAGTCAAATCTCTTATGGTAACTAACAGAGAAAAAAAAGGAGAAAACAGAACCTTTCAGCCACCAAAGAATTAATGAAATATATTCGAAGTATTTTTAAGGCTACTATAGGAGATAACCAACATCACCAACTTGTCAAAAATTAATACATTAATGCCAAATACTTAAGTTACCATTTGTTTGGTTTTATTTTCACTTGCTGCCTTATAGAATCCACTAAAAAATTCCATAGAGAAAAGGAGTTAAGTTGTATTCAAAAAACAATTCTGTTTCTTATAAGGTACTAACTCCCTTACGTCCAGGACCAAAACATGAGAAGTGAACTGAAACCTGAGACTATTGTAGAAATGAACAAAAATCAGTATAATTGACAAAATAAACAGAAAAAAAAGCTGCCCAGAATTTGGAGTAGATCGCTAACAGCCCTCAGTTTTAAATAACTAGGATAACTAAAACCAACTGAACTTTCAAAATGCAAAAACAATGAATAAATATTTCAGCATCCAGAAAAAAAAAAAAAAATTAGATTGGGAAGAGTGAGGGAGGGGGATCAGTAGTTCAGTACCCACAGACAAATTCAAGCACGTAGCACTTCTTCTGTAATGCAGTGGTGCCAAGTACAAATAAAAGATTCAGAAAGTAACATGATTACATTTATTAGTGATAAATATGCTTGCTAAAATTTATTTAGCTTACCTGAATTCTACTTACAAATATCTAAAGGGTGGGTTGAAGGAGGATGGAGCCACACGCTTCTCGGTGGTTCCCAGTGACAGGACGAGGGGCAATGGGTGCAAGTTGGAACATAGGAAGTTCCATTCCAACACACGAAAAAACTTCTTTACAGCTAGGGTGACAGAGCACTGGAACAGGCTGCCCAGGGAGGTTGTGGAGTCCCCTTCTCTGGAGATTTTCAAGACCTGCCTGGATGCAGTCCTGAGTAACGTGCTCCAGGCAATCCTGCTTTAGCAGGGGAGTTGGACTAGATGATCTCTAGAGGTCCCTTCCAACTCTGAAAATTCTGTGATTCTGTGTGATTCTGTGATTCTGTGAATTGATACTTAGCTTAAATAAACCCAGGCAAAGACAGTCAGCTCAAGATTCATGTTGTCTTTCTGTTCTACTAAATTTAATACATCTAATTCCTTCATCTTCCAAGCCCCATAAAAAAAAAATCACACATTTACTTCTAACATGGGAATTATATTACTCATACTAAGTGTACTCAGGATAAGTTCTGAAACAAAATATCTTTAAACATTGGCACATAGAACTGTTTTCCACTGTCACTCATTAAGCTGCATGTGCCATATCTATGAAGAAACAAACCACTTTTAGATGAAGTAATTTTATTTCAACTATAAATTGTTTTTATGCTCAGTGACTGATCAGTTGAACAGCTTGCACCTTTCATATTTCTTGTACATTTCTTTTATACTGGATACTTTAATGTCACTTACTTCATATTTACATTTTAGAAAAGTCTTATCCTGCCTGTAGAAGCCCTTATGGCCATTAACATAATGGCAAAATTTAAAAAAAGTCGCAAATCCTTCCCCATAAAAGACAGCTAATCACAAATAAATAAATGAGAACACATCTTTTAGTTTCCATGTCTATAAAAATTTATTCACATCTCTGCCCCAACTGTACTATAAACATTGCTTGCATTTTTACACTTTGCTCAGCAAAATAGATGTTTTGTAATTTACAGGGATGCTGAGAATATTGATTAGAATCTCTGGAAGGAGAGATTCCAGAGTTGATAAAGTGTTTCCATCATTACTACATGGACTTCATACTAGCCAGCCTAACTAGCCTCCCTGTGAATTAGCCTTTTCGCACGTACACCAGGGAAACATATCATTATACACTTATGTTTTATTTATAGGATTAGATATGTCAGTTTAAAAAAGTTAACTGTAAAGTGAAGTTACACTTAACTGTAAAATGAAGATTTAAGTTTTTGGAATATGTTTCACAGATAAACATCTATTGACATTTATCTCCAAGTCCTGATGTACATAGCTGGATTTGCAGATTCAAGGCCCTGGAACAGTTCCTTAAATGTAGGTTCCCATAGGAGATGGTGTGACAATTCCTCTCCATTGATAGTGTGGAAAGCTAGATTTCAAAACCTTGGGGAGATAGCACCCTGAGCAAGTTGTTGCTTTCTTGATCCTAGACATCTGTCACAAGCACACCAGCTAAAAGCAGTTAACATCTGAAAGTGGACAGAATAAGACCCTTTGTTTATGCATTGAGCTCATCAGCCACCCTGGGGTGGGGAAGGTGGAATCCGACTGATTTTCATTTACCACAATTTTCCCTTACCTTTGATTAATCATGAATTGGTAAAAAGGTTGATGAAAGTCTTTCCAACAACAGTTTAACATGTTTCTTGTATTATTAATAGCTTGTAATGGATTGTTACTCGATGAGGCTATGCCTTTACACCTCAAAAAATTATTTGTGGTTTTGTAAGGAACCTACACAAATTATACTTATTCTCATTCAATTTATGATCAGCAAGTACTATGCATTTATTTCTTCACATTTCTCCACTTAAACGCCCACTTAGTCGGTAGCAAGGGTGGTAATAATTGGTCTGGAGAGGAAAAAGACCCTGTGAATAGAGAAGAAAATTCAAAATTGCATATAAAAGCTTCTTTGCAAGTTGTTTGAAGCATAAAAATAATCTCTTTTCCCAAGCTCACCAGTGGGGTTTGAAAAAAAAAAACAAACCCAAAACAAAATCACTTTGCCTGTGAACAGTGAAAAATCAGGCAGGCATTTCAAGAGTTCTTCCAATTTCCTTGGATAGTTTGGCAGCAAGGAACCTATGGTCAGAGATGAAAACTGGTGAAAATAAGCAATAATTAAAAGTGTAAATGTTTGCTCTTCACAAGTGCTGGAAGGGAAATTTCAGACTAAAACAGGTTTTGAAACTGTACAGTATAAAGAAGCAATACAGCTCCTTTAGGAAGAGAAGAGAAGAGAAAGAGAAAGAGAAAGAAGAGAAGAGAAGAGAAGAGAAGAGAAGAGAAGAGAAGAGAAGAGAAGAGAAGAGAAGAGAAGAGAAGAGAAGAGAAGAGAAGAGAAGAGAAGAGAAGAGAAGAGAAGAGAAGAGAAGAGAAGAGAAGAGAAGAGAAGAGAAGAGAAGAGAAGAGAAGAGAAGAGAAGAGAAGAGAAGAGAAGAGAAGAGAAGAGAAGAGAAGAGAAGAGAAGAGAAGAGAAGAGAAGAGAAGAGAAGAGAAGAGAAGAGAAGAGAAGAGAAGAGAAGAGAAGAGAAGAGAAGAGAAGAGAAGAGAAGAGAAGAGAAGAGAAGAGAAGAGAAGAGAAGAGAAGAGAAGAGAAGAGAAGAGAAGAGAAGAGAAGAGAAGAGAAGAGAAGAGAAGAGAAGAGAAGAGAAGAGAAGAGAAGAGAAGAGAAGAGAAGAAGAGAAGATGAACAAATGCCTACTGATTTAGTTCTACAGAGATGTTTAAGCGATTAGAGCATTCTACTGAAAAAAAATATTTTTTACTGTGATAGTGGTCAAAAACTGGAACAGATTACCCAGAGACATTGTGGATTCTCCATCCTTGGAGGTATTCAAAACCCAATTGGACAAATCCCTGAGCAACCCGCTCTAGGTGACCCTGTTTTGAGGATTCTGGCAACCTCAATTGTTCACTGTCTCAGTCTCACTTGCTGGTAACAGGAATGGTTGTTTATCACAGCTTAAAAAATTTCTGTGTGCTGACAGAATGGAACAAAAAGTGGTGTCAAGCGTGTTTTTCAGATAGAAAGATCTAGATCCACAAAGGTGTGTGGTGCTTAAATTTAGGATTTTAAAGTAGATACTAAAATTTGTTCAGCTGAATAATGCTCTATACTCCTCTGGCTGTGATAACTAGGGGCTTGGTTCAACTGGCTGAACAAAATCATCTAACACGTGAGATTCCCTTAGTTTTCCAAGACACTGGCAATATCCCACTTCCTGCAGGAGGTCTGAGTCTCTCCAGATTATCAGCTGGAGTCTACTTTGGAATACTCTAGATCGTCTCAAATGGTACTTTATGTAGGTACTCAGGCAGCCAACACATACAGCTAATATCCACTGATTACAATTATAGCAAGGTGGAGTCACCTAGCACATAGGAAGACAAGTACATGCACACATACAAATTCAGGTGTCTTAATTTGTGAGCTAAATCTGACACCTATTATGGATTCTAATGGAAAGTAAGCATCTAAATATTTGGTAGATCTGTGCTTAAGCTCCCTAATGTGAGGAATATTTCCTGAATCTTTGAATAGTGTCTCTCTCATTATTTGACTAAGATTCTTGTTACTACTATTTTATAAACGTTATGTAAGAGAGCCCAAGAACTTCAGCTATAATTTCTTAGGCAGTAAACAAAATTATCTTCTTTTGTTTTTTAATTTACTCAAGGAGTATAGACTGTTCTTAGTACCCTTAAATAAACTTTTCATCCTACAGGAGAACAAAACTGTTGAAAGCTGTGCAAGTGGTAGAAATCCATAGGCAGGAGGAAGTTTATCATTGAGATAAGTGAAGAATGTCCCAATCACTTCAAAATCTATTGCATCATGTGCAAATGTCTATTTTTCTTGGGGAAGCCAGTTTGGAAGTGAAAGTGGATAAATTATGAAGAATGATCACTTTCTAGCTGTTAAAAAATGTTTAATGATTTTCCTGCTGTCACTGTGTTAGTTTGCTAGCACATCAAGTTGTAGAAGACAAATAAGCTATACCTTGGGATGTAGTAGGTACATATCAGTCTATTCCAAGAAGGCATACAAAAAGAGTAAAAGCATCAACAATTTCCTCTAAGATTAGTACCATTGAGCAGCTAATATAAAATAAACATTTCTTATCATTTTGCATTGTAAACATTTCTCTGTCAAAGGATTTATAGTCTTCATTGCTGTTATATCTGGCAACTTATCAATATTCTCTCCTTTTTTCTTGGGTTTCTCCAGGTCTCACGCTAAAATTCTACAGTTAAATAAAAAGAGAAGGATTAAAGCAATTTTCCTCGGTTGAAGCCCACTATCTCTGCTGAATCAGCTAAATCAATTCCCCAAAGGTGTACAGTCCTCACAAGTAACTCCACATAGCAGGGAGTTTTTTCTGTGTGATGGGCTGAGCTTTGAAAAATGCAGAAAGCGCCTCCACTGAGAAAGATATCTTTTGGTACTAGCAGGTACTCGGCAATTGTACATAATGAAGGCTGCAGATTAATCAATATAGCCAATTAACTTCTTTCAGAATCAAATTTAAACACTTTTACTAAGGTCAAACTGCTATAAAGCAGTTTACCAGATGTCTTGCCACTCCTGTTGATTGCAGTTGCAAAAACCACAATTTTCATTTACATGGGAAAATCTCTATTTGATGCTTTGCACTCACAGCCATCTTCTTTAAAAGCCTTTGCAGCTTCTGACACGTGGAGTTTATCACAGGAGAGAGAGAATTTCATGGAAGCCTTTTGTTAAAATACCACAGAGCAAGGCACTCAATGGAGAGAGTGGCATATCTTGCATTTCCTTGGCAGAGCCTGTGACACAAATAACAGCACAGGCTGAGTGACAGGACGATATCTTTTTAGCCTCATCTGCTATAGCCATTTTAGTCAGATGCCAAACCCACACTGAAAACTGACAAACGCCATGTACATTTGGTCTACATGGCATACCCCACATAACTTGAGAAACTTCTCCATCGAGCTATCTCACTTAAGTAAATGGTTGCTTATTTGGTAATGGACATTGTTATATCCCTACACTCATCATGGCTGAATACTGTACAACTAATGCATCCAGTTGGTGTTTGCTGACCACATTATTGCAGTAGCTAGCAATTTAAATGGCAACTGTGAAGTTAAATATGACATTTTTAAGACAACATTAAAGATACTTTTTCCAACACCCTCAATACTTGCCTTTCCAAATGCTATCTCTTTGTACTGTCTTAAAAACTTTTGGATCCCCAAGACAAAGCTGTGGTTTTGCTATTTTGAAATTATCTTTGTATGAAAACAGTATTTTGTGCTGGTATAAATGTGTGGTTTTGCAGTAAATCGTGTGTAAAATCATGAAATCAAAGCTAGGTAGAGCATCCAGTTACCTTATTCTTTGAAGACTTTGCAAGGGGAACTAATTCTAGAATTGGGAGGAAATAAAAAACATTTCTTGTCTTTCAGGTATGAGTACTTTATAGTGGATATGCTAATCTATAAAGTGGGACTGGGTTATTCATGCAGTCATGAACACTGCTGCAGTGATATTTGTTCCTTCCGCATACCAACACAAGAAGGGAGAACATCAGCTATACGGACCGAATTTGGGATTAATGAAGGAGCAATCTGGTGTATTCTGTGTGAAAGATCAAGCAAAGAATATAGCCTTGCCACAGATATATGTAAAATCCAAGACGACATGTCTTAGCTCTTGAATAGGCGTACAAAATCACTATGGACTCTGGGAACAGGACCTGAAATAAGTATTTCAGGGTGGGTGGAAATCAAGCCTCAGAAAGAGAAATATTTATCAAAATATGGTAAGTTAAAGAAGTGATGACTTTTCATATTAATGTAAGAAAATTTTTGATCATATTAAATGCTATCAATAAGCTACCAATGTATAAAAGTATAAGATTTTTTTTCCTTAAGGCCAAGTAACTTAAGAGACATATTTAACTATGCTAAAAGACATGTTCATGATTATTGCAACTACATTCACATTTTTAGTATCTGAGCATGCAAACAGTATGTTAGAGAGCTAGGAGCTCTTGGCACACATAAATACAAGTGTGAAAATGCACATGCCCTTTTACAGAACACTTGGCCCCATATAAAAAAAAATACAGTAATCATGTAATTGAAACATAGGAGCAACATGAACTTTGGAGAAACAGATTGCTGTCACTCTCATATAACTGAACACTACCACTTTCTTTTCCTTGGTTCAAAGGGCTACTTTGTTATGAAGTTATACAGAACCTTTACAGTGTTCAGGAGAGGAATATACCTCTCTTTGCATACAAGTAAACAGGATGTCACAGGGCCTTGGTATTTGTCTAGAGATGATTTAAGACTTACATTTTAGAAAAACTTATCCAGGGAAAGATATCAGGAGTGATCGTTTTATGATAAAATTTTTAATCCTGTCTGAAGTAAATACCTTAACACTTTTTTTTAAGATTCCAACTTTATTAAACTAGCTCCAAAAGCACTATGCATAAATTGGATTTTCTATGGGGGTTTATATAGCCTTATACACATTACTGATGTGCTCAGATGCATTACTGTCCAATAAGTGCAGTGCGATTTGATCAGTGTGTCATATACCAACCAATGTATTTAATTAATCTTTCAGGAATTAGTTGACTGTTCTATTTGATGGCTCATCCTACCTGAGCAAAATAACAGAATAAAATTGGCATGAGTCTTTCATGTTCCTGAAGCCTTAAAATATTTTTATTGTAGCTCTCAGAGAGATACCAATAACAAGGAAGGTAAATAGCAGGTCTTTCTACTTATGAATTTCTGTTTGTGAACAAGACATCAAAGATTAGCAATCAAATGTACTGTTTGATGTTCAAGTTGTAATTTGGGGAAGAACAGAAATGTTCGGTGATGCCACAGTTTTCATCTGGTAAGTTTATTTTAAAAATAAAGCCTGTTGTTTTACCAATATATTGTGGTTTAATCTCAGCCCGCAGCTAGAACCACACAGCCTCTCGCTCACTGCCCCCAGTTCAGATGGGAGAGAGAATTGGAAGAGTAAAAGTGAGAAAAAAGAACTTGTGGGTTGAGATAAAGACAGTTTAATAGGTAGAGCAAAAGCTACACAAAGCAAAACAAAGAATTCATTCACTGCTTCCCATTGACAGGCAGGTGTTCAGCCATCTCCAGGAAAGCAGGGCTCCACCACTCATAATGATTACTTGGGAAGACAAAGGCCACCACTTCAAACGTCCCCCCCTTCCTTTTTCTTACCATAGCTTATATACTGAGCACCATGACACACGGTATGGAATGGCCCTTTGGTCAGTTGGGGTCAGCTGTCCCAGCTGTGTCTCCTCCCAACTTCTTATGCCCTCCCAGCCTCCTCACTGGTGGGGTGGCGTGAGGAGCAGAAAAGGTCTTGAGAGCTTAACAACAACTAAAACCACCAGTGTGCTATCAAAAGTATTTCTCATCCCAAATCCAAAACATATCACTATTGCATCTGCTAATAAAAAAAATAACTCTATCCTAGCTGAAACCATGACACAGTAGGAATACCAACTTCTCCATAAGAAAGTAAAAATGCTTCATGATGGAAAATTACGTAATAAAAATGGAATGGGAAAATTTCTTCCAAGCTTTAAAAGTTGTTTCTCATTAATTTAATCTGTAAATTAAAGTGGTACCAAACTTGGCTCCTGGAGCATACTGGCACACACAAAAAAAGATTCAGATGCCTGTATTATGGACAGTTTATGAGCAGTTTTAATTTGACGTGGGTTGGAAGGGGCAATAAGAGAGAACAAACAGAACTGCCAAAAATGTGAAGTAACAGTCTTATTGAACCAGGATTATGGGCTGTATTGTTCCCAGTTATTGCCTGGCACATTTTCAGCTGCTCGTATGATTTACTGTGCCTTTCCCTCTGTGCATCAGAGTGAGAAATGGCACACTGTTTTCACTCGTCACCAATGCCTCTCATACTATAAATACACAAGATGCAATAGACTCTGCTCTTCTACAGGGTGACGTAAACAGTGCATTAAAGCATGGTAGCTCTCATTAAACCCTGGTAACTTTCTCTAGATTTAAAGTCACTTGACATGCCCCATTATAAGACCATCTCTTAAGTTGCTTATAATTTTGTCAATTTTAACCACTGAGTTGGAAACTTTTCCTGCTGAAAGTTTCAGTATAAAAAAAAAAAAAAAAAAAGCATGTCTTCAAATTTCTTAACAGTACATCAGATATTTCTTAAAGGGAAAAAAATATATTATTTTGCCTATGCTAAAATCTTTGTTAAACTTTGTTTTAAGTAGCTGAGGGTGATTCATGTTTTGGATCAACAGTTTGTAATTTGGTAAGGCAAGTCACAAACTGTGTCTTCTCCTGTTTCCATGAAAATGTGCCTTTTTCCCAAATTTCAACACTGAGAGCAGCCTAGAAGATGTTAGAGATAAAGGAAAGTACTTTGAGACCAAATGATGAGTCCAGGATACGAAGCATGAAAAGAACCCCCAAAAAAACCCAGCCCAAACTAAGAAGCAGGAGAGCAAATAGGATAAACAAGACATGAGTGAAAGAAAATGGAAACTGATGGAAGATCTCATTGCTGAGATGGAGTGGCAGGGAAGAGGAAGAAGACACTTGATTTATTATCTGGTTAAGCATCCAGAGAAGGACAGCAAGAGTTAGCTGGACAAGCAAACTATGAGGAGAAGTGAGGAAATGGAGGTGGGAATGAGAAAGATGTTGAAAGAGGTATGTCCCAGGCATGCATCACAGCACTCTCTTCCCTGGTGCCTGCAGTCACACCTGGGTTTCCTAGTTTTTCCTCATGACCACACTCTTATGAAGAATCAGGAGCGTATCAGATGGCAGATACAGCTCAGGGTTGTACTGTGAAAGAAACCTATTCCATTGCCTCTCATCCTATCAGTATGCACCTCTGAGAAGAGTTTGGTTTTATACTCAGTATACAGAGAAAATCATAGAATCATAGAATGGTTTAGGTTGGAAAGGACCTTGAAGATCATCAAGTCCCAACCCCCCTGCTATAAACAGGGACACCTCCCACTAGACCAGGTTGCCCAAGGCCACATCCGGCCTGGCCTTAAACACCTCCAGGGATGGAGCCTCAACAACTTCCCTGGGCAACCCGTTCCAGTGCCTTACAACCCTCAAAGTGAAAAATTTCTCCTGATGTTTAATCTAAACCTGCCCTCTTCCAGTTTAAAACCATTCCTCCTCATCCTATCACTACATGCCCTAGTAAAAACTCCTTCCCCAGCTCTCCTGTAGGCCCCCTTTAGGTACTGGAAGGCCACCATAAGATCTTCCTGGAGCCTTCTCTAGATGTAAAAGTACTGAATACTATATCATTTTAAATTTTCTTTAAAAGAATAGTAATTGTCTCTAATAGAACTTTTGACATACATGTCCCTGACTATACCCATTGCCTTTATCATAAGACCTCAAAACTTCTCATGTTACTGTCTACCTTATTTCCTGACAAGAATATGTTTAGAGTTAATATTTCTAATTAGCTCAAAAGTAACCTAAGTTCCATTATAAAATTTCAGGCATCCAGGTTAAACAAGATGAATCCCTTCCAACGTCTCCACCTACTTTGATAAACAAAACAGGCCCATTGTCTGACCCTAACACCCACTGATAAGGTGCAACTTTATTCCATGGAGCTAAACTCTCTTCTCCCACCATAAGATGTTCTCTGGTGAGAACAGTCCTCTGCCCTTGGGAGCCTAAGTATTTGGAGCCAAGTCAAGCCCATGCTTGACTTTATATTCTGGTTCTGCACAGTTTAGTAGTGTAATCAGTGGTGGAACAATGGCAATGAGTGGTAACAACCTCACCCAGGTTCTTCTAGAAGGGCTACCGTGTCTCCTGTTTCAAAGGAATAAATAGGTATCTTTCACATAGGAAGTCATGTACCCTTCAAGGGAAATAGAGAGTCATGGATACAAAACTGGAGAGCACATACTGCACTCAGGACTAGCTATCTCAGGTACAGCTTCTATGCTCAGTTTCTCATCTGTGAAACAAGAATAGCATCACTTCTCTCAGAACAGATACAGTGAAAGAGACTTATTACTGTCTAGAAAACACTACATATCACATTGATAAGCACAACAGGGAACTCCAGAGGGGATTTTCAGTAGTGCGAAATAAATGAGAGGCCAGACATTGAAGAATGAAAACAATATACTGAATAACTGCTCAGTCAGTGAGCATTGGGTGAGATTGGGATCTTACGAAAACATAACGTGTTCCTATAATTAAGGACTGTGTAATATGCACACAGAGAAAGAGCAGCAAAAATATGCAAGACGACCTTATTTCCTGCATTTCCTAACTTTTGAGTCTTTCTTGGCTTCTATACTTAACAGGCTTCTAACACACTTTTTATGTGTAATACTCTATGCTAATCCAACACTTTCTTAAACTCAAAGAGCTAGAGCAAGAGCTGTAAGCCATCTGGAACAGTTGCAGAGCAAATTACTGCCAAGAAATCTGTACTGAAGTACGTCCTATCCCACTCCAGGTCTGCCCTGCATCAGCTTTAAGGCTGCATGACTACAGAAAGACACATGTCTTAATTATCCAATAACACTTTATGCTGCCTCCAAAGTTTGGAGTCTTTCCACCGACATGTAAACCTCTTTAATATGTCAGCATTCAACCATTACTATGAGGCCTTTAATGAAAACAGTAATAGCATTATCTTCTCTACCACTTACGATCACCAGCAAAGAATGGGTGAGCCAGGTGTATCAAAAGGCATTTTCTAAGATGTGACAAGATCTAGGTGCTCACATTAATATCATACATTTTTGACAATCAAGCTATGTGAAGACACTATATTTCCCTTTTACATTGGGATGTGAACTTTTTATGAAGTATTCCCATAGAGAAAAAAAATAGTGAAGGGGATTTTTCTGATTTATATTAGTAGCCACACTTAATACTAATTTACTGCAAATTAGTCATGATTATTCATTTAATACAAAATGGCTTGTAATTCTGAAGACTGTTAAACATATGTATAAAAGAAGGCTACCCAAGCAGTTTCTTCAGACCACTTCACATTTCTAGACGCGCATCTTTGACTGATGGATGTTATATTGACATAGACAAATTAAAAACAGCATTCCTATCTATATATCCCTCGTATCCTCCCAAATCCAAAAGCTCAAAGCAGGCTAGAGCTGATTGGATAGTATATAAATCTGCTTATGAACAGTTAGCTAATTTAAAATATAAGTTTTGATCCACATTATTCAGACTGATTTAGGGCTCATTCCTTGAGAGCGTTCCTACTTGCAAAGCTTTATTAGTGCAACTGAATTTTATGAACACAGCTAGAGAGCAATCTCTTTCTTAGCCAAGTCTGCCTTAACTAGAAACACTCTTTGCTCTGGGAAATGTTTATGTCACGCAGGAAAGGATTCACTTCATCTAATTTTTGGTAATTAGGAGTCAAAAATCTCAGCTTATCACCTTAGGCTACTCCCACAGTCTCTGGGAAGCAGCAGGCCCTTTGAAGATTGCATGTGACTCGCACAGGAATGCAGGGTATTTCACAAACATATTGCAGGCATCTGTAGAAGAACATGTAACATAGTATAACTTAAAGCAGCCACAATGGATCAGCCCAAAAGCACATCTAATCCAACATCCTGCCTGTAAAAGTGGCCAAAATCAGATGCCTAAGGAAGAGTACAAGCAAACACAAATGACACTCCACCTAAGTAACCTCCAGGCCACTGGCTACCAAGGGTTCAGTGACTTCCTGAGCTAGATGTTTTTCTATGTGTTTAATAATTTCCTTTGGTTTTTTCCTGACAAACTTTACCAGACTCCTCTTGAGCTTCTGTAAGTGTTTAGTACACCCGAATCATGTGGAAAGGCTTTCCACAGCTTAGCTAGACACTGTGAAAAAAAACACTTTCATTTGTTCATTCAGTTTGCCTCCTTCCGGTTTAATGTGTTTTTGTGTCCCTCGGTTTTGTGTTGAAAGGGAAGGTGATTGATCCCAATACAGATTCTTCATGCCTCTCCCAATTTCACAGATCTCTATCATATTACACATAAATTTGTTCTGCCAGATCTCCAAACTCAGAAAATGAAGGTATTAACACATATGCTAATCTTGAACTGTGCAGTTAGCAGCATTTATGAGCTCAGATGCATTAATTTTCCAAAACGACCAAAGGAAGATGTTAGGTAGCCACAAATACATGACAAAAGTACAGTCCCAGACTTTGGGGGGGGAGAACAAAAAATGAGAAGTAGATAAAAAAGAAAAAAATATTATTTGAAGAAAGGATTTCAATTTCTTGTGTACATCGAAGTATTGTTAATACATACAAATAGCTTCATCTACTGGCATATAAGAGAACTGGTCACGTTACTCATAAGTCCATAGATTCAAGACAGGAGAATGATTTCTTAGCTGTTCATGTCTCACTGGTCCCTTTATGCCAATTTGATCATAAGAAGAGACATGCCTGAAAAGTCTGAACATTAGAAATACCCTGTTTGTGCAGAACTTTTCTCAATGAGACAAAGCTTGCACAGACCTCTGCATCTCGTGACTTCTACATCCATTGTAAATGATGCATCAAGAGAAGGCAGGGAGACTGGAGGCTTTCTGATGAAGGGAAAGTATGACGGCTTTAGCCTCCAGTAGTAGCATTTGATGTGGCATATGCTCTTGTACCATGCAACGTGATCAGAAAAAAAACACACAGGGCTGCATTTGCACCCTTGGCAGATGTCACTATTTTCAGCTGCCAGAACAACTTTTGGCAACCTAAGTGTAAATTAGATTAGCCTTGGAGTTGCTGTAACTCAGGCCAACCCTACCACCAGCCAGAGTGCAAACACAACAAAACACAAAGGTGGCCTAAACCCACACTTGTTCTCATTCATTTGTAACGACTTTATCTCAGCTTGAACTAAAAATCAAGCCCACAGCCTGCAGAGTAGGGGAGAGAAGTGAATTCACGATCCATAGCTCAAGTCTGCTCTCTTTAAATCCAAAAACCAAGGCTGTTTTTTGCCAGTGTACACCTTTCCTGCCCGTTCTGCAGGCTCATTAGCTGTCATAATAGTAACTGATTTGGATTAGAATAGAACATATAAAACATTGTGTGGCTGAAAGCTCTCATTTTTCCAAGAAGCGTGTTGCTTCCTAAGACACGAGAATGCAGTAGCTCTGGCCATGCACGGCTATTTTAATATACCTCCGGGAGAACAAGGCTTTCCTGGCAAACCTATCTTTTATAAAAGAGCCTTAGCAAGCCCCTCTTCTTTCACTCAGTGAGAGGAGCGGGGCGCTCGGTTCCACTGAGACCCAAGCAACTCACATGGAGCACTGACAGCCCAAAAAGTTTTATGGTTACTTTGCTCTCACTTATCACAATGAGCCTTATGAGTCTTATTCTACAGAGGCACTTGGAGATCATTTTGCAAGCTTTCACACTCTGTCAACATGGAAAAAGCCAAATAAAATACGTCTGTTTCAGGTAATAGTCTTAAATTAGAGGAGTCATAACAGACTCTAAGAAGCAGTGTGAGTTCTTCATTCAAGTAAAACAGCTACAGGGTGACCTGATTCACAAGAAATCCTGGTTCTCTTACGGCAGAGGAATATATAATTATAAAAAAACCTGGAAGTAGCAAGGATTAAATTACGTTGCCAGAGCAGCTTGTTTCTAAAGGGCTTATTACAGGCATGAACCGCAAACCTGTGATTTTTCTTTTTTCACATGCATTGATGTCATAATGAGGTTTAAATGGAGACTCGGTGTCTACTTTGCCTCCCAAAGGAGAGGGGTTCCCCCTCTACCCTGGGCATAGTGCCTCCTTCTGCTGTGCTACTTAATGCAAATGTAAACAAAAAGGAGAGTCAAACCATGAGAGCTGAATTCATTTCCAACTGGCTGTCACGGGTTTTCACTTTGGTCTCCTCATGGTTCACAAGGGTACCTTTCAAGTCTGGTTTATACAGAAGATGCTTATATGATAAAAGGGTACAACCTAAAGCAGAAATACAGTACTGATTGTGAGGTGGAAACAAATCTGCTTATAGAAGCAATCCATGTGGAACCTTGATTGTAGAAATCTTTTACACTTCTGCTATTGGAACAGCTGAGAATATAGCAGGAAATCTCAAATGAACAGCTATTTTTTCTGCCAGTCCTGAAAACTAATGTTTTATTATAAATCTGTCCTTTCCAACACATATTGCATCCCCTCAGGGCGAGCTCCACAGTGTAGGCAGATTAAGTGGTTGCCTATGGCAGCAAAATGTTAGTCACAGCAAAATGTTTAGAGACTGTTTATTGTGTGACCGTAAGCTGGGTGAAGCAGACATTTTCCAGTGTGTTGAGGGTTACAAAAACCCGGGAGACCTCACCAGCTTCCCCAGTTCCTCCGCATACAAGTGAGCAATAAATATGTGTAGAGTTTCACAGCAAGGAAATCGGTTTTGTAAATCACAAGCTCAGCAATAGGGAATAGTGAACCTTGTACCTTTTAATGAATAGATAAAAAGAATATTGAGAAATCCGATGTTGTAACATACCAATTAGCATGTTTTTTACTCTAACCTTTAACAGAGTCAGAACTGTGTGATCTGTGTGTCAATCTATTAAGAGCCATCTATTAAGGGTCATCACCTTGAACTTTTAGCCATGGAGTATTCAGGCAGCTGCTGAGTATTTGAGAAGGCCCTTGCCAATCCCAAAGTGGAATGAATATAAGTATGAATGTTTATTCATGCTAAAAATCTGACCACAGGGACTTTTACTCACTACCCTTCCTTCAAAAGATTGAGTCACCCTTAAGGACGCTCATTAAAATATCATCTTAGAAGAGCAAATGTTAAACATGGAGAAAGGGTGGCCAAAGGTGAGAATACAGCAGCAGGACAAAGGAAGATATATTCTTCCTGTAATGGCACCTGCTCAGTCTCCAGCGCCGAACCTGTTTATCACAGCACGATACCATTGCTCTTTCTGCTTGGCTTATACCTGCAATCGAGGGCAGGTCTGCGTGGTCGTGGGGGTGCTGATCAGATTAAAACGCTACACTTCAGCATGGCACCATACTTACCACTCTATCCACGACAGATATTTCTACTCTACTACATACTAAGTATGTTGGTCATGACTTTTAATCAGTAATAAATGGGACAATCGCTGCATCAGCCAGTGCAAGTTACCGGAGGGGTGTTTGGGCACTTAGAAGAGCCATACCATTTAAGAGGGTGATGTGGGACAAGCTTGCCTTCCAAACATAACTGCAAGGTGTAATTAACTGCCATGAATCAGGTCTGTGGGTAGTATCGTTGCTGAAACTGTAGTTTCTATCATCACGTTCATGCTAGTTCTCCAGCAGCAGCTGATGTGCCATGGCACAGACACTTATGGCACCACAGGGCTCAGTGCAGGGCCACTGGCTGGGGACTTCTCCCAGCTGCTGAGCACGCTGAATGCATGCTTTTGTAACTACACCAGGGCACCACGCTGGCCAGCTAGCTGGCCTGAAGCTGCCCTGAAGTAGCCAACACAAGCTGCAGGGATTAAACTACAGAAAGGCACCAGTCTAGAAACTATCCACACCTGGAGGAGACAGGGAATTTCTAAGCATCTTTCTTTCAGGCTGAAGTAATTAAATGCCCTCTGATGTTGTTGGGAACTGGAGTCTAAAAGAAGCCACTCATGTAATGAGCTATAGGCAGGGCTGCGCTGTTTGGGCCAGGAGATGTCCCTAGGGCAGGAGTAGGGCTGTTTTAACAGAAGATAGGGGAAGGCAATTCTAAATACCACCTGCAATAGACCAGCTCCTTGGAAAGTAAGTACCTTATGCTTGCTGCTTTCAAACTAATATCCAACCCTCTTGGACTTCATGTTTTAAACAGTACAGGTTGATTGCAACCAAAGGAGTTAGAGTGTGGATTGGTGGTGAAAGTGCACCTGTCTGTTTGAATTGAAGTATAGTTTGAAGTAAAAAGTGAGGAAAAGCGCAGTAAATCAGAACAGAGAGCTTTGAACAAGTAAAGGGTAGAAAGGCAGACTTGCATTTACTGGCTGGCTGTTTCTTCTGCCTTCTGCAAATCTACAGATCTTCCAATTCTACTAAATCTTCTATTAAACCCCCTAGGCCTGTATTAACAGTTAGATCATGCATCTGAAAATACCAGTAATGCCAAAGGTAACTTCTTCAGACAAAAGGAGTGGCAGAGCCAAGCAATGGCACAAGCACACTTTCTCCTGAAGTTAATTAGGGTTGGCTGATAAGTAGCTCCTGCTTTGCTTGCAGTTCCCAGGCAGTCCTTAGCAGGGCTGCTGGGGCTGAACTGAACCACAGGATGTGGAATAAATAAGCCAGCAGCCTGGTGCACTATCCCACGATGGGACGCAGTTGCCTGCCCATCCTGTTCCACATCGGATATGGAACCCCACAGGTGCCAATTTTCCCCAATCTGACATTTTTTTAGTCAGTTCTCTGCATCCTGTGTGCCTGCTGGATCCATGTTGTGTAAAGATTTTAATGCATGACTCTTGGAATCAATAAATCTACCATAGAAGTCACCAGTCAGGTAACAAATGGCACATTTTCTGTTATTATATAGCAAATTATTTTATTAAAAAATAATTTACCCTCCACTTGACCAGCTCTAACAATCAGTTCCTTTAAGGGAGTTGTTGTCTCCTCTCACCAACCTAATTATCACATATAAATTACTATTTTTTGCTCAGATGTGCAGGTGCAGTGGTAGGGTTAAAACCTGAAGTCAATCAGCATTTTGCTGTGGGCACCAAAAGGGCTAGAATTTCAATCAAGGTTGAAAGCTCTCGTAAATTCCAGTAATAACTAGCTGGATTTGTTCACTGCTTCAAATAAAGTTAAAAGACTTTAGAATATTACATTCAGTAATAAGAAATGCATCGTTTCTCTTCCTATGGATCACTTTCACAATATTCATTTTATCAATGGATACAAAATATATTAAAAAAATTAAAAAGGATTGCAAAAAAAAAAATTATATTTTATTATCAATGTATTTTGGTTTTATGCATTTTCTAAATGAAGTTTTGGATTTTTATTTCATATTTTTGCTCTCTCTGGAAGTGTCATAAATCTTAAACAAGTAAAGGTTAAAAAGGGTTAAATAATTCCTACCAACAAAAAACTGTACTTCAGCTAAAATTAAAAGTTTCAGATCAACTAAATTTATTATTGTAGGTCTTTGCCAAAACAATTTGGTGATTTCTGTTTCACCTCACCTTGGTCTGAAATTTATTCTTGCTACTCGTTCGTTCATTTACTGGACTTAAAAAATATATATTCTTCTATCTCTAATTCTGAGGAGTCACAGATACTGCTTTGGACCTATACATGCTACTCTGAATACATTAGCCTTCTCTCCATAAAGTTCTCCCCCACAGATGGAAATTTCAGCTATAAAAAATATCGGGTGAAGGAAATTATAGTTTTATGGCCTAACTTTTATGTATCAAGTTCAAATTCACAAAATTGATTTATTTTTATTTTATCCCACCCCCTTCATGGGATCCAGACCGCATATGCAGGGCACTTTAATTTCTCTCCTTTCTCAGAATCTGAACCCCCCTAGGAACAGTTCCTTTGCACTCATTATGCATCTCCAGGGTACACAATTCAAACAAGAGCTACCTTGTGCTAACAGAGTGTTGATTTGCTTGTGCTCACGAAAGCAAGGAGAGTGCTTTTCAGGATGGGAGCAGGGCAAGCGGGTGGGGGATGCTCTAGTTTTTTAATTAAAATACTCTTTCAATAACATTGTAGAGTTGTTGAATGGCTGCATATTTTTCTCTTCCATATTTTAATATTTCTAAGATGCCATTCACTTATGAAAACAGAAGTTTCTTTTCAACACATAACTTCTATGAAAGAGTTGTCTTGAAGGATACCACATTATTTATGGTTGAAAAATATCACTCTCCTCTGCTTTTCCTCAACATTTTTTTTCCTCACCCACAGCATACTGTGATTTTTAGGACTCAGTCCTTAGTCTCTACTCATGCATAAACATTTGCAGAACTATGGCCTTCAGCCCCGGTCTTGCAAAGATCCATTCTGTTCCTAAGCCAGTAGATATAAAGTGGCTACTGTTAAGTACAGGATTTAGAAAACCTCTGAAATTCTGGAGTAAGGACTGTATTTTTTGATTTCTCTGAAGCACCTCTCTGAAATGCATTGGAGTACCTTAAAGTAATTCTTCCTATGGGATATTTTTCACCTTTATAATAATTCATAGTCTCTGTGGAGCATCCCAGCTTTCTGCTGTTCTTTTAAACAGTCATTAGACCACTTCAGAGATGAATAAAAAATTTATTTCTCCTTAATTCTAGTAGGAACCCAGAAAAGTATGTTGTTTTTATGCCACTTGTTACGCATTATTTCCCCGTATTTCTTCCCTTAATCTTCATTGTTAAAAACCTACAGATTCACTTTCTTAGACTGGATGATAATATCTTGTCTGTATATAAAAATACTGTTTTGTCTGAACAAAATACACTATCCCTTCATTTCTCAAAAAGTTTCTATTTCCATTTCTAGAGGAGGGAAACTGGGGTCCTAGTGAATAAGTAGAGTTTCTGGTGAGAGTGGCCAAGGACAGGCAGGGGTGGGGGAATGAACATGTGTGGACCTGGATGGTCAGAGATGAGCCCTGAGAAAGGCTGTGGCAGCTCAGGAATAAATTTATCAGTAAAATCGCAGCAGCAGTCAAGAACTTAGCACTGAAAAGGTCTGCCAGAATATTCCTTATAATTAGGTATTGCCTGTTCTCAGACGCAGATGAATAATCCTTAGCAGACAATGGTAGCTGTGTTGGCTTTCTTTTTCCATCTTCCAGGCACCTCTTTGATCACACAAATATTGCTTAGGTTATGGCAAGCAAGTAAGCAAGTAGGATCCTCGTGTGGGAGTTATGATCAGGCTTAATTTGATTCTATGTTCTCTTTGCTTTCCTTCAGAAGGCTGAAAATGTATTTCAACACCATTGTACAGAAATCATAAAAATAACACTTGAAGAGATCCTGGCAGCAGTCCATATTCCTGGCAAATAATTGCATTTGCAAGTGCATCAAGAAGTAAAGAGTGTCATCAAGGGCTAGGGGTAGACCGCCCATCTTCAGGAGCTTCCATCAGCAGCAGTGTACTGACCTAAAAGGCAAGATTAGTAGAGGCAGGGTCATCAAGCAGTCAACAATTAGCAGCAAAGCATTTTTGATAATCACAATGGCCATCAGTACAACAGAAAACCTCTCCTTGTAAAATAAGAATTGGAAAAGGGCAGAGAATATGGTGAGGATGCTAGCAACTAAGGAAATCTCTGGGTGATTGATGTATGTGTCTTTTTGATGCATGTGAGACATAGGAGGTGTCAACCAAGAACCTTAAAAGAGGTAAATATTGCCTCCTAATTCATAGCGTAGATGTCAGCATTCCTACCCCAAACCTCTCTGCTGGCAAAAGTGGAGTAGTACAAGCCAGGAAGTGCCATCTTCCAAAAGAAAAAGACTGCTGTCTTTTCAGTGTTAAATTGAGCGTCTTGGGATGCTCGGCTGCTTTGCCAGATGCACTCAGCACTAAGGCCTCTATGAACACTGCCTTTTCACCTCAGCATTCTCCCTTCACTGGTGATCTTCCCATATTTCCAGAATTACAGTCTGCACAGGCATTGCTTTTCTCATGGCTGCAGATGTTGCCCGGAGTCAGACCTACATGCTTTTCAGCCTTGACTGTGTTGTTTCACAAGCAGAGGAACAAAAGCCTAGCAGTACACATGGCTCTTCTCTTTCTTTTTCTTCTCAGCTGTACCCTCTGTCACTGCATGCCTTCCCTGAAAAGGAGGCAATGCTTCTCCCAGCAAAGCCTGTTCACATAAAATTTCATCACCTGGTTCTGCTGGGAAACGGCAATCTTTATAGGCCTTGCCAAGAACGGACTCCTGTGGCAGCGTACTGAGGCCTGGAGCTGGGATCAAGGATGTGGAGAGCTGCAGACGTGGGTGTGCTCTGGAGAGCAGCGTACTGCAGATGGAAATGCGTCCTGGCCATGCTGATCTTCCAGAGAGCACTTTCAAAGATGGGGCTGACTACAGACACAGAGAGTCAGCCCTAGAGCCATGTGAAGGCACAAGGAGCCTCCTCACCGCCGGCTGCCCATGAGCTTGGGATGTCTGCTACATTCTTTACTCCCCATGCACGCGTACAGCCTCTCAGTTCCACGAACAATGCGGCAACTGAGCGAGCACAAGTTAGGAGGTAACTCAATCTGGTGTGCTGGGCAACCATATTATCAGCCAGCATAAATATCACATCATGCACCCTGGCTAATTCAACAGAAATACGTAGCTGTAAAAACATGTGCTCACACCTGACCTAAGCTTGTGGCCACTAGTGCTCAGTCTAGACTTAACAACTATGTGACCACGACTTTAGTCATTCCCTACAGAGTGCCAAGGGCAGGTGGGGTGGATTTACTTACTTTCTCTTTCTTTCCACATAACCCAACACGACAGAACTCAGCCAAGTGCATCCCCAAGATCATACATGTAGGCAGGTTTCCCGAACACAGCTACACAAAACAGTGGCATGTACTACAGTAGGTTACTTGGAACACGTTGCAAATCAGCATTATGTGGCTGTCAACACATTAAAAAAATGCAAGGTGCAGTAAAATAAGCATGCAGGAAATATAAATGGACTCTTAAGATCCTAGTTTACTGAAACCCTTCGAGTTAATCTCCAGTGTCTGCATCCTAATACTGTTTACAGCACTTAAAGTTTGTTAGGTTTTTCTCTGATTATTTAAGGACTAATCAAAATTGTACCTTCACTCTGGGAGATCTTGCACTTTCCTCTGATGACTAATGACATCCCAAACAACTCTGAGTACAGGCATTTTTCTGTGTTTTTTTTTCCTCCTCTTCGATGGATTAGTGCTGTCATCGGCAGGTGTGGGGAAAACACAGAAGCCCAAGCACTAAGTATAACAAGTAAGCAGGAACTGCATTTAAATTAATTTGAAATGCAAAGGTAGTGACTCACCTCCTAAGCAGGATTTTGGAATGCTGGAGCTTCCTAGTCCCTCACTGGGAAAGGATAACTGATGCCCAGACTGGGGATTGGCTCTCGTGGCCTAATACATGCAGCATTTTTTGAGAACTATTCACATTTGTGACATGAAAATACATAGATATATGTCTGCTATCTAGCCAAATATAAGGTCCTGCTGTTGTTGTGTAAAAACATATATATATTTGAAATATATATGTATAAAACAACAGGAGAACTGTATTATGCCAGTTCCAATTGTAGAGCTACAGTGCAAACATAATAATATTTACTGTTACCATCTTCCTTCTCTGTTCCCATAGCTCATGCTGGGTCCCATCCACACGAAGACGATGCAGTGTAAACAGCCTTTAAAAGCCCCTTCTATACATGAACTACAGTAGCCAGTTTCTCAGATGATGCTCCTTTCATCATAAGTTATACTCATTACCTGTCACATTTGACTTTGGCCCACTGATTTCGAATTCATTTAGGGAAGGCAAATTAGGTGTGACCTACTTTTTAAGCTGACGGTGTTTCACCCAACCAGGGGTGCCTGAGCACCATCACCCTGTGTTTAACTTCGGTGCCTTTGATGAGTCAGTTCCCTGCTGCCCACCCTGCCAGGGGTGCTCTGACCAGAGGGCTCCTCGTCACAGGCAGCAGAGCAGGCAAAAGGGTGAAGTCGGGGGAGTCATTAGCCAGTCATTAGCTAATGACAGTAAATTGATCCACCAAGTCTGAGACAGTCTTCACCTACTTGTATTAGGTGTGTCTAATTCACCAAGGCAGCCAAGAGGATTATGTAAATTGAAAATTTACTTACCTCGGAGAGGGATCTTGCCTGCTGCCCGTTGGGCAGAAGCTGGGGGGGGGGGGCGGCAGGCAAGCAGGCAGGCAGCAGCAGGGGCTCAGGACAGAGCCTGGGGGCACCAGGGCAGAGCCAGCGCACCCACCAGCCTTTAGTGGTTTTTCCAGCACCTATAACACATCTTTCAGCCCAGCACTTACAACGCATCTTTCCCACTCATCCCCGCACTGGTTTGCAGAGCCTGACCTCTACATTCTGCTGTGCTCCGGGTACCTCCCTCAGCTGTGCTCCTTCCTGTGGGGTGTAGGAGCAAACCTCAGCTCCTGTCTCAGCCCGGCTCCTGGCGCCCCTGCAGTCCTCAGACACCCATCAGCAGGCATATCCCACCAGCTGCTAACACATCTCCACAGCCCGGTTCCAGGTGGAGAGGCTGCAATTCCCCTTCTCTCCCCATCCCTCCCCATCCCCTCCGTCCCTGCCTCTACGTAGGGTCTTCTGACTGACACTGAGGTGATGGTCACACACACAAGCCTAATGGCAGGATTGTTTTCAACCATAGCTAGAGTAACACCCACAAAGGGACTTATGCATTGACACTGTGCAGTGTCCGTATTTCTACACAAATAAGTGTTCCGGGGTACTCTGAAGCAGATTTACATCCATGCCCATTACCAGTGCCTTGGAAATAGAAGAAGATTTGAAAGTAACTGCCAACTGCCAACATGATATAGGGGGGCCATATGGAAACTGAAAATCAGGAGCTCTTACATTTTGTTTTTTAATCAAATGCAATTCTTCATTTGAAGTATTCTTATAACTACCAAAATATATTCCAAGTGCTTTTCACCACAAATGTTGATCATTATGTAAGCACTGCAAAGTTTATAAAGATTATACCTGCAGTTCCATTGCCTGTATCCCGGGGATGTGAGAAATATGCCTTTGTGGCACACATGTTCAAAAGCACAAGCACATCACAAAAAGCCACTTTGCAGGAGAAATCAGAAGCTTTATGCAAATTCTTTCAAGCGATGAAAAATATTTAGACCACTGAACTGCAATAGGAACAAATAAATGCAATATCATTAGGTTTACGAATTATTTTTTATTTTTATGTTCTTTCTATATTTATGTTATAAACCCTGGATATTTAAGGACTGCAGGCCAAAATGTAATAATTCTTTGGAACAGTAGGAAAGATTAAAATACAGAGGAAATAAGACTTCATAAAATATGAAGAAAATTCAGAGAGGATTTACACAGAGGAGCTGGTGTGTTTTCTCCTCTAGCCTTTGTACAGTGTATACATTGTGGTCAGATTCCCCAGTTTAATAAGTTTCACCATTCCTAGTATTTCTCTTTATGCCTTGGATTCTCAACCTAGTAATTACATGAGAACTGCAGTTTTCATTTCTTAAGAAAATGTATTGTTCTAGTCCTTTTAGATGACTAAAATTTCCCAAAAGAATAAACCACAAATCAACAGAAACACAAATTGTGCAATTTTAAAACAATTCTGCACTTTGTGCAGATGCACTCCTCTTCTGACTGCTGTGCCAAACCATGCTGTGATGTTTATCGCTTCAGCCCATGGTTAACTTAGCGAAAGGAAACAAGAGAGTGTAAGTTATATCGATGTGGGCTCTTATACAAAGTCTGTCAGACTGACTTGCACTGATTATCAATGTGTTTCATAGCACCTCTTGTCTAGGGGTTGCAGTTTTCCAAGCAGGATTCCTTCCTGAGTTGGAAGAAGATGGAGGCAGGAAAGGATGCTCTGTGGAATGTATCCATATAGAGGACAATGCAAAATTGAGATCTCAGTCCATTAACATTTCATATTGCTAAATTTCCCATTTATTTTCCTTGGATTGTGGTGAAGACTTATTACAAAAGCAACGAATCACTGAGCAAAATAATATTACCGCAATCCCATTGCCATTCATATCTGATGCTACTCTGTATTTAGAAGAGCCCAGTAGAGCTCAGGGTCTTCTCTAACTTTTTCTGAGATCAGTTTGTAGTCACAAATTTATTTCCATTATTCCATTCGCTTCAGAGATATAATCCAAAAGAAACAGTTCATAGGTCAAGATTTTTCAAACAAGCCTCTCACATTCACAGGCATTTCCTTAATATATTTAGGGTCTCAATAAAAAATTTTCTAAAACCTAGTAGGATTTCACTGCATTTTTTTTTGTTGGAATTTAACAGCTAACAAACAAAAAGTGTTTGAGTCATCAATAGCAGAATTGTTATAATGTTGTTGGGTTCATGATGTGCTCATAATGAAAGTTCAGTTTAAATCTAGGCTTAGATTAAATACATAAATCTGATATGCCATGGTCTTGAAGCAATTTTTGTATGGAATCTCTAATATACATCCAACTCTGAAACAGGGGCAAATGGTATTTTCAGCACAATGCTTTAGTGAAGAACCCTTAAACTGCTGTCTTGATAATCTTTAATTTCCATGTCTGCCATTGAAGATTTTCTAGATTTATGAAATGTTTATTTTTAAAGGTGTTTATTTTTTAAAGGTATTTATTTTTACCATTGTGCAGTACTAAAGCAACTTCTTTCATACTGAGTGGGGAGATAGCACCTCTCTACAGTGAGTTATATGATAGCTGCCTTAACCATGCACATTTAATTACCTCACCTGCCCTACATCTACTAATCATACTGTACTTCAAACTCCTCAGGGCACACGCTGCTGGTTTTTTCTCATGTTTCTCATCTCTTTCAGGTCCCTTTAGTCTTATGTCTGTCTTTTCTAATGTTTACAGCACCTTCCAATTTAGCATCACCTGTGATTTTTCTCAAAGTGCTTTTTGCCCTCTCTTCCAGAATGTAAATTAAAATATTCCACATGATCAGTTCTTACATATGCACTCACACTGATACATAAGCACACGTTTCCAGAAAATGATTAGCTCTTTCTACTGCAATGTATTGCTGCTTACCACTGGTTTGCAAATAAGTTTGTGCTGGTTTGTTGTTGGTTGTTTTGGGGTTTTTTTAATAACATTGACCTTAGTTGTTCATTCTAGGAAACAGCAAGGAAAGCAAAAAACATTATTTTAACTTATTATAAACGACATTCTGAAAAGAGTGTCCAAAATAATGAATTAGCTAACATGTAAACAACACTTGCTGACACGTTCTTCCTGGACTTTGGTATCAAATGATTATTTGAATGGAATGAGGGAAAACATAGGAGAAAACCTCACTGTGAATCATCACTTTCCTTCGTTAAGTTCAGCAGTAATTCTTAAGTATCTGGGTCACTATTAAACAATGACAACTGCAGTCAGGTCTGTGGTGCTGTAATTAGCAGCTATTTGTGGAGCTCAAAATACTTCAAATCAGATAAACAAACTAAGGATCTAGGTGTTTTCTATAGAAATAAATAGGAAAAAAAGACAGATGTAGCCATACAAATACATGACAAGCAGGGAAAATAACCATTTTAAAATGCAGAGCAAGTAATATCAATTTGTAAGTTATCTGAAATTCAAATTTTCGTTAAGAGCTTGCTGATTCCAAGAAAAGACAGTTGGCATTTTGATTATAACTACTTCATTTATTGGCTTAATGCTGTATATAATCTTTCTAAAACAAATACACCAAATTAATAATTACGCAAACTCCTGCAACGCTCCCAAAACAGGATTCACTGTAGCTCAGCGTGGTGTGCATGTAATTTTTTTCCAAGCAATTAAACTGTATCCTTTAAGATCATTAAGGCTCAGGGTCAGACCAGGCTCTTTATTCTTTTAAACAGATGTTTGGGGGATCCTGGGTGCCCTTTTTTTTTATCACCTTCTGCTAATTACTATCTGCCTATTCTCTCCACTCCCTGGCTTTCAAGCGGCCGGTGGGCCCCTGAATACCATCTGCTCAAAATTCTGGTCCCTGCCCTCTGTTAGACCTCACTAGACCTTAGTCTTTTTTCTTTTCCATTATGGAGATCATGCATGCATTAGGTGGGTCACGTTTCTTTTGCTATACACAGTGGCACGTGCCAATGCCCTTGAGGAATCAGCTGCAGGGCTAAATTTACAATTGGCTCGCTTCCCCCAGAACAACATTAAGCTTTTGTTCTCCCACTCACAATTTCATACAATTACAGAGATATAACTAATTGTCTGCTTTAGATTATAATGAAATTTTAAAATATCTGTTTAAAGCAGCAGAACATAACTAAACAAATATTTACCATTTTTAACTACCTATTTTGAATTTAGGCAGATTTCTCAGCTTCTTCTGAACAAAAGCTAAAACATACTACTCATCTCACACACAAGCTACCTCTCTCTACTGCTTCATTTCTGTAAATTTTTTATCGAAGAAACAGTGAATTACAAGCTGAAATGAAAAGGAACTCAGTCATGTTAAAGGATCTATCTAGCACTGCTTGCAGCATCTAAAGATGGCAGAAGGATTTTCCCCTGTAATAAACAGAATTCCTACCTCACTTTGATTGTCACTGTCATTGTACGAATTACTTTGTGTTGGTCATATACTGCAGACTACAGACAGAGATTGAGGGAGATTTGAAAACAAAGAGCAAAGGCTGTTGCTTCCTGTACCGTTGTTATGATTAAACCCTAGAGACCATTTTAAGACTATGTTATAATTTGCACATCTTTTGTATAACATATGAGTCTTTGGAGCGTCCAACAGTTCACAGTTGGTTGACTGTCTTGCTTGAACAATTATAAAAAGGCATTCTCTCTCACAGAAGAGATGTAGGTGAAAGAAGGCTCCAGGGAGACCTTATAGCCGCCTTCCAGTACTTAAAGGGGGCCAGCAGGAAAGATGGCGAGGGACTTTTTATTAGGCAGTGAAGTGATATGATGAGGGGTAACTGTTTTAAACTGGAAGAGGGTAGCTTTAGAGTAGATATTAGGAAAAAAATTCTTTACTGTAGGGTGGTGAGACACTGGCACAGGTTGTCCAGGGAAGTTGTGGATGTCCCATCCCTGGCAGTCTTCAAGGCCAGGTTGGATGGGGCTTTGAGCAACCTGGTCTAGTGGGAGGTGTCCCTGCCCATGGCAGGGGGGTTGGGAACTAGATGATCTTTAAGGTCTTTTCCAACCCAAACTATTCTATGATCAGCCTTCGAAAGCCTCTGGCATTATCCCTTCTCAGGGTCATAAAATCTCCTCTTGCATTCTTATGCTCTGACACATTTTGCAGGATTCATTTGTAGAGGAAATGTTTATATTTAAATTAATCTAGTTTGAACTGTGTTATCCCTGTCAGCATAGGCTGCTATTATTATCTGCACCAAAATGGATTGCTATTATCAGCAAACTTTCAATCATTTCTGACTGGCAAAAGTCACAGTTGCTCAAAGCTGATGCTGAAGGAATAAACAATGCTATAAATTGCATAAATGTAATATAAACACAGCATACTGTATTTGATTCCATTTCCTGCACCCCATGTGCCAGTCCATCTCTACCAGACTGATTTTGATAGTCCAAAAAACCTTCCTTAGGCAAAAAGCCCATCTCCGGGAAAAACATTTTTCTTTCACTCCCAGTCTGTGCATTTCCTCCAAAATGTAAACACAATTTCTATCTTGTGACACAGAAGATCTAGTTCTGGGCAAACGTCATTTTCAAACTTGTGACAAGTTTGTGATGATAAAGTGTAAACACTTTCCTCTGAGCCACGAATGGTTTGAAGTAAGAACCTATTCCAAGCCTATTGATGTCATTTAAAAGACCTGTATTGACATCAGTAGGCTTTCAGTCAGCTCCTGGTAATCTGTCTCCACAGAGAGAGGGATAAAATACTCAAGATAAATTGTATGTACACTGCTTTATTATGAAATGTTTAGAGTTTATGGTCTCAGGAAACATAGAGATTAGGACAGAAAGTTCAGTCAGAGCTTCATTTTTTGTCCTATGTCACTGGCAATTTTCTGGCATGAAACAAAAAACCAGAAATGCCACAGACATAGAGGTTTTGCTAGCTTTCTTTGTTTTAATCACAAAAAATTGTCTTGGTTCTAACGTAAAAGTGACAAAACTAATACCACAACTTTTCCCCATGTGGGAATAAATGTTCCATTGTGTTACCTTTTCAGTGTTACACTTCCTATTTTGAATATTAGTAACACCATAGCAGCAGATCAGAATGGATAATTTTACACGTTTTGGAAAACTGATGGAACCATTTTTCACAAAAAAAAAAAGGTTGCCTAATTTGTACTGGAGTGTAGTTTCAGGTAATTTTTCAAACAACAATTTTTATTCTCAGAAATTCTTTTCAATGTTTTTGTATTTCAATTTAATTATTTTGCACATTAGAAAACATTTTAGGGTAACATTTTAAAATCACCTATGGTTATGAAAATGTTTCCTTTTCAGAAGTGACTTTGGATTTCAATGAAAACAAGGTTACGTTGGCAGTATTGTCAAAGTCTACGTGAGATGGACTTCTAGGATAATATCCAACTCATTTAACATAGACACTTAATTTGCCCTTAAGTTTTAGGTATATAATGAACCATATCTTCTGAAATGTTTGCTTCAGTTGCCTCTGTAGAGAATATAGAAACCCTGGCATCTATAAAGGTCTCCACGAAAAAGGTCCTGTCCTTATCCTGGGACCATGCATTAAAAATCTCTAGGTTCAATGAACATAAGGAGATAGAAGCAGGGTCCAAAATGGTGAATCCCAGCAAAAGCCAGAGTGTATTTACTTAAACTCAGAACTATCTTCAGATTCCCTCACATGGTTTTCTAGTAGTTAAAAGCTGAGGCAAACCGGAAGAGCCTGCTCCTGTCTGCATTTTGCCTGTCCTGCTAGGCTACATAAATTTATTTATACGTAGGAGACATAAGAATTTTAGAAAATGTTACCAAAAAGAGCCTGTAAATCTGGACATTGAGTCCCTACTCTAATCACTGTTAAACTTGCCAGTCCATGAGAGTTCAAATAAAAGCTAGCGAATGCTGAGTCTGCTTTTTCACTCAGCTCTAGCTATGCTCCATATTCGCCTTTAATATTTATGAAGAAAATTGAGAATATATTGCTTCAGAAATGTTTGTGTACCATAGAAAGAGAATGAAAGAGCTCAAACACTCTTCTTGGGAATTAAATCTTTTCTATAAATGAAGGTATTCAAAGCGCTCAGGTATAATAATGTCAATCTGAAAGATGCATGTGTTTTCATTAAAGATTTACAGCTGAATTTGTAATGAAAGTGGAACAATATTCTAAGGACTATTTCAGAATTGTACTGAATTAGAAAACATGTTGTAGCTTATTTACCTATTAATTTGATCTATGTTTGTCCTCAATTCTCAGTCAATTAGTTTGAAGGCTCATTCAAGACTTGGATTGTGTCTAAGTACTGATATGTCATAGGTGAACTTCCCATGAATCTGGACCTCTTGTCACATAGTGAAAAGACGTGGAGTCTTTTTGGTATTACCTTAAAAGAAATGAATAGTCTTCCTATTTATAGAAATTGTGGCAGAGGAAGCACACGGGGAGAGAGACAGTGTTCCAAATGTTAAGATTTTTAACATTTCACTGGATAAAATGCCAACAAATAAAAGAAAGCAGCTGTGAACAATGGTCAGAGAGAGGGAGAGTGCTGGTCACTCAAAAATCATCTCACTTTTGTTTCCAGACATATCTTTATACCCATTATTGACTGGGTTCATGCTCAACAAGGGGCTCTCATGGAAATGTTAAATCCTTATGCAATCACACAAGAAGGCTTTCACCTGCTCCAGGAACAGTACACATAAGATTCATCTCAGCTATTTTTACACATCCAGAGCGTACACAGCTACATCAAAGTTAGTCATCATATGTTCCCATTACAGCTGATGATGGATAATTAGCATCTTCAGGATGTAGTTCACCTAATATTTATTAAACTGCTAAGTCAGGATGAAAATAATGTTTGTCATAGGTGGCTAAAATGGCTAGGTCCCCCTGGCTGTCACGGAAGTCTAAGCCTATGTGTTGACATTAAATGACCACTGCCCAGAGCACAGGATTATCTCAGGTCTCTTCTTGACAAGTCAAATTTCTTATTAACAACAGGCTTTCCAAAGATATTCTATGCAGACAATGGTCAAAGCCTCTTTTAACTGGCACATGGCAGGGGAGAAGTCAAGGTGGTTTTTTTCTCCTTCCTAGAAATAAGTTTAAATGTGGGGCAGGGGACCAAAAGCCTTGTTTCATTTTTGCATTCTTGAATATAGAAATAATGCACAGAGGCTGATTCCTCTGATTTGAGAAGATGAAGCAACCAGCCCTCAGAGCTTCCTGGTACATTTCTGCTCCTGTGGGAGAAGCACTTTATTGCACAGTCAGCATCCTGTGTGCCATTTCTTACTTAGTCTTATTCGGTATTTTCCACCAAAATCACATTGATTTCTATGTCTTTAAAAGGAGCTTTAGAAGACATATGGCTTAAAGGATAGCACCGCTTGGGTTCCCTGTAGTGTAGTAATACAAATTCTGGACACATGGGTTGTTCTTTGATGACTTACTTTATTAGGTTTCCAAATCACGCTGGCGCCCAGAGGGTGTGAATAGAATTGAAATAGCTTTACACTGCCACAGGAGAGTTGGGAAGGCCCCATTTTATGAGGCTGAGGTTAACACTAAAATAACATGTGACAGATGGTCACTTCTTGCTACCCATCTTACTTGACCAGGATTTTTGTAACAGGCACAAGCAATCCATTTCTCTTTCCTCAACAGAGAATAAATCCATAGAAAATATTTTAACTGATGGCTTATTTCAGCTTTACTGTTTCTAACCACAGATGAGGAGAAAAAGTTATATACTGGCAGGTCAGTAACTTTTACTAGAGCATTTTCTTCATGGAAAAGAGTTGTTGGGTAAAGGAACACTTGTGTCATGTCTGAGAGTTTTCTTTTTTGTGTTTACAGATCTCTTGAGAAAAGTATTCTATTTTTGTTTGCAATGTGTAATGAGTTTTATGGTGCTTAAAATGAAATTGTCTGTTTACTCCAATATCCTGTTTCTGACAGTAGCCAGTGGCAGATGCACAGGAAAAGACAATGAGAAACTTGATAGGTAGTGAATGCTCCTTCTGCTCATTTACTTTTTCAGTTTCTGGAAATCAGAGGTTTATGAGTTCCTGAGCTGGATGTTTCATCTAGACCATTGTGGCCAAGATTTATTCCATGAATTTGACTAATCGCCTTTTCAATCTGTTTATATTCTGACTATCACAACATGCTGTGGTGACGAGTTCCACAGTTTAATTACATATTACGGGAAAAAAATTGCTTCTTTTTGTTTAGTTTAGACTTTCTGGCTTATAATTGCATTGAATAATCTCCGTATTTTCATATTACAAGAAACAATGAATAACCATTCTCTGTTTAGCTGCTCCATAGCCCTCACACCACTTAGTACACTGATCATACTAACCCATGCCCATTTTAGCACATATCTTTTTATTCCAAATTAGCTTCTGCAATAGTTTGCAACACTTTTTTTCTATTCTCTTGGAATATTTCATTATTCGAAGTCCTAGTCTGATGGTACTAAGAGCCACAGACTCACAAGTGTTTGATGAGACAGTCACTTCCAATCATATTCTTAATCAACTGGCTTATATATCTCCCCTGAATTTAGAGAGGATAGCATGCTTCCAGTCACCTTTTAACAATAAACCTTCCTCCCAAGTATACAGCCTGTGGTACAGTTTAGCCTAAGCCAGTCCCTGAATAACATCTGAAACACAATTTCCTATGGTTATGCCTCAACACTTTCATGGTTTGCTTGGTCTAGTCTTTCAACCAAGGTTGCTTGAATCATCCACGTACTCTTAAGCAAAAAAATCAAAACTGGCCATACCGTCTTCTTCAATATCTTAAGGATTTTCTTCTTGATGAAGAGGATTTAAAAATCTCCCTCTCTTGAAGCTACTTCTGATAGTCTTAGCAAGAAAAGATTTCCAAATAATTTTTCTCATCCCATGCCAAGAAATGACCTGTGCCATCCTTCCTCCTTTCACCACAGTTCTTATTTCCCCTCCTCCTTCAGTGCCGCCCTTCTCAGCAACCCTTGATTATGCTAAGCCTCTTTATTATCTTCAGGTTTCTTCTCACTGCAGACCTCCTTTTTCTAGACCTCTCCAAAACAAATTTTCCAGGATGAGAAATGCATAGTATTCTCCCACTCTCCCCAAGGTATAACCCTTTACAGTATGTACATTTTTTGCGACAGTGGTGAAACTTAGATTATGGTAACCCTCCACTGGCATTTGTATAAATCTCCATATTCCCATAGCAAAGTTGGTCTCATTATTTACATCAACGGCAAAATTTTCCATCACCTCAGGATCTCCCCCTCAGTGAAGTCTATCAATCAAATTTGTTTTCATGTCTTTGCATATTGCTACGTAACTGTTCAGGGTCTAAGACTTGATATCAGATTTATTATCTATACTCTTCATAGTTTCTGTAATTAACTGAGTTATATTAGGGACAGCCTACATTTTTGGACACCATTAGGGAGGAGACGAAAAAGAAAGAGAGAAAAGAAGCAGATTTTGGTCCTAGCTATGAGCTAGTTTATAAGTAGTGCAAATTACAGCAAGTGAAATGAGTGAAATTATAGACATCTATAATAGACCGCAAATAAACTAGGTGAAATCACCATAAAGTCCTTTGATTTTTAAGAATTTCATTGCAATGAAAACATAATGCCACTTAAAAAGCTAAGACTGTGACATATCATATTCCCCATTCTTTTCCTTTTTATCATAGTTTTTTAAATATTTTCTTATTATTTTCAGACAAATGCCGTCTGAATATTTTTATATCACAATAGCTCCTATTGTTCCATTATTTGCACACTATAGGAATGAAAAAGTCAGTAAAAAGGCAACAGTAAATAATTAGTTTCTCTTTAAAAATGGGAGGGGGAGAAATTTTGATATTAGCATGTCAATGTTTGATATTTTTTATCAGAAATCATTTGTTTGCCTATTATTAGGCTGTATTCAGAAGGCATTCAATGGATTTTCTTTTCTACTGACTTTTTCAGTCAATCCTAAACAATAAATGAATGCATGAGAAATCTTATTTTAACAGGAGAACACTGGATAATACAGAAGACCAGCTGTTGTCCTAGCTCAGCCATGCCAGGTTGGTATTAGCTCAGCTGGCTAATGGGCAACTTAGTTCAGGTGCTCAGGAGACCTCCAGACTCAAACTATAACAAGAGACTGAGAATGGGAAGACCTGGAATGGGATTCATCTCAACTGATTTCATACATCTAACTGCAGACAGAGCAGCTTCTGAAATGATCCAGCTATTCCAGACTCACCCTTACAAGTAGTGAGAGTAATGGGTATGTTTTAGAGCAATTTTAAATATCCATTTTAATCTAAGAATTACAGTCTGGATTCTACTTGATACATTGCCTGGATCTCCTCTGACTAAAATGGGAGTTTGGGTGCATATTGCAGGCACTGATGAATCTCACCATCTCTGTTTGCCCCTTTTTTACATGCAAAAGCACAGGGAACAGAAGCTAGTAAGCATTTTTGCTGTCACAGTCTGTGGAATTAAGGATGACTGAAAGATCTTTTAAGTTAATCTATTTTGGAAAAAGAAATACCAAAAAGGGGATGTTTTACACCTTTTTATTAACTAAATGTATGCAATTTTGGAATTAAATTTGGAATTAAATTTGGACCTGTTCCTGGAAAAGAAAGTAGAGAAAAATGACCCCAGGTCTCAGCATGTTTTCAAAATTTATTTGGAGAACTCAGCTGCAGAAACAGCTAGGGGAAAAAAAAAAAAAAAAAAAAAAGAAAGAAAAAAAAAAGTGCAGTGTGGGCAATGCAGGAAAAGGGGATCCTAATGGGTTCATGTACTGAAACAGAAGCAGCACAGCAGCCCACTCCTTGAAGGTGTGTTAGGTTAGAGAAGTGTGAAAGAGGCTGCTGTAAGAACCAGAGGGCTGAAGGCTGCAGCTGTACAAGTCGAGATATTGGGTCTCTCTGATTTAGTTCAGAGAGGAAGTTCAGAAAGCAACCTTCCCCTACTGTGCAATCAGAAAATTCAAAGTATGAAAAATGCAACTTGGCTCTAAGACCTGGTCTGCAGTGGTCACGGCTGGCAATCATCATAACAGCCCTCTGTAGGCTGCGCTGCCATCCTCCTGGTGTACACAAGGTGTTACTGATCATCGCAGCATGCACGCTCAGTTCCTGGCAACCTGAGAAATATCCTGCCATCAGCACTGCACAACAGTTAACATAAAGAAATGCATTTTCACTGATAGATAACAGCTATGAAGCTCAGGAAGCACCAGTGGAGAAAATCTGGTGCCATTATGTGCAAATTTGTATAGCAGAATCAGATTTTTGTTTAGTGGTTTCAAAGATCATCTATTTACTTGCTGAATGTTTCTGAAGTACTTCAATACCTGATTACATTATGCGAAGTATTTTCTTTTTACTTAGTATTTGTGGTAATAAGATAAATAAAGGAAATTAATACATGACATTTACTGACTTAATGTTGTGGAAAACTGAAGATTTAGTGCCCTTCAAAATAAATGTAGACTTCAGCTTTACCTCAGCAAAATATTAACTCTCATGTCAGTAAGTCTTGATGTTCATTGCTTACTTTAATGGAAGCCAATTTCAGCTTAATCTGGTTTACAAAGAAAACTACATTCCTGCCACAGTTAAATAATTTTATTTCAGCATCATAATAAAAAGCAGCCTTTTTGGAGAATCCAACAGGGCAAATTTTCATTATTATATCTTAGCCTCATGAAAGTTGTTTTTTTCTCCTCCTGGAGTCATGTTATTATGGTTATCTCTTCTCATCTTTGTTCTGTTAAAATAAAATGAATCATCCACACTTGTGGTTTGAGAAAAAATACCTGAAAATATGGTTCTTAAGTGCTCAAAGCACAAAAGTTAAATGAAATAAGCCTGCAATTTCTTTATGATTTCAGCTCATAATTTTTAAGCCAGTACCATCGTTTTTTAATACTGGGGATTGCAAATGGAAAGAAGAGATCCTGTTTTAAAACTATTTTTAAAAGCAACAGTAAGAAATTTGTGGGATTTGTCAACATATGACCATAAATGACTTCACAGATCAAACTATCTATTCTGAAAACCTGTATTTTGGCTAAAAATATATATAACAGGTTAGACCCTGGCAATTTAGAATGCCCAAGATACTAGAATTAAAATATTTTTCTAAAGAGTGTATTATTCAGTTACAGTATTCTTTACCAGTGAAAATGCAGATTTACATGACACTGACAAAATTCTAAATCTTGGCCATAAATGTAAATGAACAAAATCTTGAGAACTTCATACAGCTGCTACTCAGGAAATCTTCCATTAATTTATTAGAAATGTATCTAAGAATACAAGTGAAATCTTTGTATTACTAGCTGAAATAAAAATAGTGTATGACATGGCTGTAGTCCAATGGGCAGCTTCCAAGATATATCAGATTCATTAGCTGTCAGACTGTTGCATGTCATCGACCAAGTTCCTGTCCTCTGAATGGTCTGCTAAAAACTTTCTGGTTGGGCTCTCCTGGCCAGGAAGGTGTTACAGAAAGAGTAAGTTCAGTGTATTAGAGAGAGTTGTTTTCCCAGTATAGGTGAAAGAGGGCTAAAAATCTGCCCTCAGTGGCTACTTCCAGTGTCACCTCAAGTGAGACCGTTATAAGCACCCAACAGAGTTATAAGGATGGGCACTAGTGTATTTGTTTCAGCCGTGAAGTACATTTACATTTTCAGCCTTATATTGTGACATAATGGTCAAATTCGATGAATGAAATATGTTTTGGATAACACATATCCTCCCCACATGCATAATGGATCAAACACCTAAGGTAGGAGATGTTATTTTCTCAAATCAATTTAGCAAATGAGGTACTAGGAAAGCCTGGCATTAGAAAGTGAAATTTTGTAGCATAATCAGCTAACAAAGGAAAGTATAATAGTTAATGGAAAGCAGAATATGAAAGCGTAATTAAATCTGGCATGCATATCGTCGAGTCAAATTATCACTTGGTTACAGAAAAATGTGGTAGAGAAGCATTTATGAAGGGCATGGTGTAGCCTTAGTCTTCTTTTCAAGTGTTGTATAAAATTACAGCAAGATTGTGTTTTATTTAGACTGGCAGTGTTCCTAGAAAGCACTAGTTGTGATGCATGGAGCCTGAAATAGTGGCTTTTTATTTGTACTCAAAGCTCTAGAGTATTGTCTCTTCAATCACTTATAGATCAGGCTGCTCAGTAGCTTTCATAAGCACTTGAACAGTGTGAATAAATTGTACTGACAATGCTGACAGCTCCATACCCTGTCTGAGAAAGGCCTGAAAGGCTTTAAACTTTTGCTTTTTCATTCATTGAAGGGTGGTCCTTGTGTACAATACATCGGTCTCCATACTTTACAAGATTCCGCCCTTCTTCCCACACACACAACTTTTTGGCAAAATGAAATAAGCTTCCTACGATTAGTTTCTAAAGCAAGCATTTTAAATCAATCTGTCTCTAAATATAATTTAGAAGACCAAAGGAAAGCTATGTGAGCACAATAAAGTGTTGTTCTTAATAAATTCCCAGCTGGCAGGGGTACAATTCCTCTGATATTTCTAACCCTTTCTGAGTTTGCTCCAGACTGAAATAAAAATACAATAGAATTTTCTTAAAATAGCACCCAGGCTACCAGTTCCAGCCAACCTTCATATTCAGACCTTCTTTAAAACAACTACCTTTTTTTTATTTATGGTTTCACAAAATTAATCTTTAGTTCCCCACTAAACTATTTTCCTTCTCCCAAATAAAGATTGCTTGGAGATGGTGTTTCCACAGTTTCTGTGTAGCTGACAATTCACAGTATTAAAGAGGGAGTGACAAACTTAACCATGAAGCCATGGCAGTTGCAAGCTACTGCAATTAAGGAAATAAAAGCAAATGTGTTGATAGCTCTGAGGCAATTACTCCTTTTCACAAAAATTTTAGCCACTGGCCATTTTGGAACTCGAGCGGCAGATGCAAGAGAAACACCTGCCATACATTTATCACCAGATTACCTACCTGCTTCTTTCTTTTCTTACAGACGTGTCTTGATTAGAAACATGTATTTGTATATCTTTTAGTGAAAGGGACTGGTGGTAGTGTGAAGGTACACTGCATTTTGAAGAGCTTCCAAAGCCCCACAGTGCCACAGTATGCAACTGTCACTCCCTCAGATTTGATACAGCAGGAACTCCCAAATTTTGTGCACAGAGGATTAGACTCTCAGCTTCCTGGGGGGCAAATAGGTCAATTTAATCTGCATGCAAATTGAGAAAGCTTATTATGCAGGGATCTACCTCTACATTTTCGAAACAAGAACAGTTTTATCAATGTAATTCTATTACAGAAGAAATTTAGGAGCTAATGTCATCTTAGTTACTCATTTTCCCTCCTCTCTTTTATAGCAAAGGACAGCAGAAGTTCATCTCATTGTCTAATTTACTCCTTTGACCTTAACTTATTGCTACATTGATCAGTACGTTGATATTTCTACTTTCTCCGAAGCTAAGCCTCTAGTATTTTGTGTGAAACTCTGTAACATCTGCCTCTGGGTTCAGGGTGTGCAAGTTTCTGGAAAGTAAATCGGTTTCCTAATTTTTCTGGTAACCAATACATGATAGAAGTACTGCGCCTCTTTGAAAGATGTTACACCTGCCTATAAACAGAACAGCTAGACCATTTTTCCCTGCAACAGAGTGAAAAATAGGAAATAATTGTGTCACATTGTGTTTCATCCATCTTTTTGCTCTGTTCACCAGCTTTTTCATCTTACAGTTCCATTGTGAACCCTTGGCTGCATACGTTGGCTTCCTGCAGTATGTATTTATAACTAGACATGTGTGCATATACATGTGTGTTTGCATGAAGTTCCCAGAACAACAGGTCAGTGGACACAGGTTACCACCGTTTTAATATTAAATAGAAGGGAAAAGAAGAAATGAGGCAAAACCACAGCATCGTTAAAGCCAGAATGCATTATTGCTGTCAGTTCTCAGACTGATATCTGAATAATTACTCTGTGATAAGAATGAAATACCAAATGTGCAAAGCCAGAGCTCCACATGGTCGTAAAGTGGGAGCGGAAAGAATTGTCAGAGCCTGAGTCTAAGGCCGCAGACTGTTGATTATTGTTCTATTGTGAAAAACAAACAAAAATGTAAGCTTGTACAGCATATGAAAACACACATCAAATTGCTGGCAGCATTTCAGCTTCCAAATGCAGCAAATGTTGAAACATATTTAAATTTCCTTCTCAGTCTTTAAATCCTGCTTTATCTCCTGTCATTTGTATGACAGGGACTGAAATTTTTGACAGCTGAAATAGGTGCCAGTGCTCTACACCCAGAGTCTGATCCAACGGCAGCCAAATTCAAAGGGCGCCTTTCCCCTGACTTCAGTGGGAGCTGGGTGACACTCCGTATCAAATGAAAACCCAATTATGAGGGGATAAAATCTGAGTAATCAGCTCACGAGTGCATTTACCTCAGGCAATCCTCTAGTTCCCCCAACTCCCCCCCTCAGTCAACTGTGAGAAGCAGATTGGAGTCAGGAAGCTCAGGAAGCCTGGATCCCACAACGTCGCAGCCCACTCATGAAAGGAAACAGAAACATCGCTTTCATTAAGGTTTTTGTCTGCTGGTAATTCACTCCTAGCCTCAAAGTCATTTGATGTTGCCTCAGAAACTGTCCTCAGCCTACTGAGCAAAACTTCTCCGTATCGGTACTGAATGAGCTTCACTGTCACGCTCGCAGAGGAGCAACCTGACAGCGAGGGGACAGCACGCGCGCGCGACTGTCCCATCAGCATCTCCCCTTTGAAATCATCCCCACCCTGCTAAAACTCTCCTGACAGGATTTTAGCAGCAGGGGGGAATTTTGCTTGTTATTTACTACCTGCGTGTTCACATCTTTAGACTATCGTGCATACATTTTTGAGGTAGAAAACAGTCAACTTAACAGGGAAAAATTAATTTCCACCCTTTTGGAAAAATTTTGATATTAATGTTTTTGTCAGAGAGAATCATTGTGAGAAAGGTGAAATGGTGAGTGGTTTTGTGTTTGGTGGGGTTGTTTTTTATAATAGAGTGGAAAAGTTAAGACATTCTTTGAATCAGAAGTATCAGGCATTTTTTGGTTTGACTCCAACATTGAACCACTGCCACAGAGCTGCAGTTGCTGATGTGATGGCCTTTCACAAGCTCTCCACCACTGCACAGGCACAACTTGATGGCAGCTGTGTGTAAACTTTCCTTTTAAACCCAGTAACTCTACAAATTCAATCAGTGCAGGCATACCCTTAGAAAATTTTCAACAACAACAACAAAATATTCAAAGAGCAAAATATATAGGAATTGGAAACATAACAGGAACTTTAAAAATTACAGTTTGGGAAAATCCAAAACATGCTTGTGGCTGCCTGGGTGGGCCCTTGACACCGCAGCTGCTGGGGAGGTGGAGACCCCTGAGCTGCCGGGTCCTGGTTGCCAGATATTGACCCCTCTTAGAGATCTGAAACAATTGGCACAGTTCACCAAAAATTTTTCATTCTACAGAGCAAGCATTGCCCAACGGAAATATCATCAGAAATTTTTTGTTCAGTTTTAATCACTTGTGATGAGGTGCTAGATGGAAAGACGCAAACATGCTTGCCAAAGCTCTGGGTGCATACAGAGCCAGGAGTCCTGGTACATCACTTCCTGCTCCCTCCTCAGGCACAACCACATGGAGTACAAACAGCGATATTTTAAGAGGTTATCTTTCATGTAAAGACAACTATCTTGCTCATAGTAATTTTAAAAGCCCAATTATTTTGCCAGCAAGTTCTTTGTAAGAAGGATGAGGTGGGTCTATATTCCTGAGAACTCCATGTTGCTTCAAATATGTCAGTAAAACCAGATTATTCAATTCCATTGACGCTATAAACTCCCTAACTATTCTTTTAAGGAAGAAATTCCCATTTTATAATTTAATAAATTTTAAATATCTCTATTTTCATGATCTCTTCAGACAAAAGAAAATAAATCCATACAATCTCAGACATGCCTTCTTCAGGACACAGCACAAACCAAACCCTCTAAGGCTTACAAAAAAGAATGCACATTTAAAAAAAAACAATAAAGGAGAATGTAGTCTGTACAAGAGATCCATATTCAATATACTGATATGTTGTCGTGAGGGACAGAACTGAGAGAAGCGCTGAGAAAAAGCAAACTGTATAGGATGTGGCATATAGTATTTTGGGTGGTTATCAGCACACACAAGTAATTGCAATGGTGGAAGGAACTAATTATTCAAAATATTCTCTCCTCAAGCTAGTTGATTTTGTGGTTTAAGATGCCACAGTTAATTTCAACAAAATATGTGATGAACAGCTCGTCACTGGGCTGTATGTATGACATGTACTGTGCAGTGATAAGACATGGGATAAGTTAATTAGCAACTACTGACATGACCAAATGACATGCATACTCTGCAGTCATCTTATTTCTAACCCTTCTTTCATCTTTGATATTCCACTTGTATATGATAATGACAAAGTTATGAAAATGTTGTGACGGTCTGATTGAAGAGACTGGGACAAAGAAATAGAAAGATAGAATATATAATAATGAGGCATATTAGGTCTCTATTTCCCTCTGTCTTTTAAAATATTTTTACTGAACACTTTCTGCAGTTTTCTTTTAAGACAGAAAACAAAATATGCCAAACAATTCACACACAGATGTGTCAACCTTTTGTGTAACTCCTCGGCTTGTTGTCTCATAACCCTTACATCAATTACCACGCAAGTGTCATCTTTGGATGATTTTCAATTTATGGTTAATAAAAAAGACCAGTCTTCTTTTCTCTTTTGATCAGGTCTTGTTCTGTCGGATATCCAATTTGAAAAAAAAATGTTTATTATATTCTGCTGATAGTAAACATATATATATACACAGCTTATTTTCATTGTCATTAACAGAAGTAATGATCTTTAATTACAAGTCACCCGCTGTAAAATGTAAGAAACTGCATAGTCATTTGCAAAACCAAATAGACTGTATTATGTTTTTATGTTTTATGATATCTGATGACCTGTTCATAGAACAATACAAAAATGGAGCGAGTCTGTAGTGTTTGTGGTCTCAAAACAGCTGTTAGTTGCAATCATTATCCACTAATGTGTAATGCACTGAGTATCTAATAGTGTGTAACTTACTTTGCTTATCTCTCTCTGACATCCGTTTCTTTCTTATACCTATAGTGGCTGTCGCTTTATTTGAAATTGTCACAGAGGAGCCGCCCCCCCCCAAACACTTTTATTTTTATTCTCTCAGATGTCTGGTGGGGGAAAACAGTGTTATATTGCTGCCAAATAAATTAGTTATGTCGCAGGCACTATAATATGATAAAATACTAATATGCAAGAGCAGGCAGAGCAATGTCCTTAAGCTCTCCTTGGCCTGGAGCAAACTAACTTATTAAGGAAATTTTTATTTTCTGTCTGATACAAGTGGGGTTCTTTTTCATTGCGTTGAGAACTTCTGCTCTGGATAATACCATGTCTGAAGAATGTCATTATGAACATGACCCATTGCCAGTGTCAAGACTTTCAACACCTAAAACACTAAGGTTGTGGCATTAATCCTTTCTATTAAAACTGGACTTTTTTTCTCCCCAGCTAACTGATATTAAGAAAAATAATCTACAATTCCCCATACTATGTCCATGCTGATTTGAAGGTTTCAATTTCATAAGTTAGCTGGTCATTTTAAAGTTGCTGCGAGATCACTTTCTATTTAAAACAGGATGTCCACTTTTCCTTTATTTTCGCCATTTTGCAGTATCTTTTTCTAAGAGACCAAACCCGAAGTTTTTCATTTATTTCATTGCTAAAACCAAGTGGTATTCTAGAACAGGGACACCCACAGATTCCCAGGGAGTCATTTTTTGCTGTCTACTCCAGTATGCTGTTTACAAAAAAATTTAATCTAAGCACACTACAGTATTTTCACTTAACATTTCTGCATCTATTGCTTTTATAACAAGATCAGTGAGTATATAACAAACTGAAACAAGTTCTTTTTCTAAATGAGTGTATTACAACCTTTGAAGAAATATTATTATGAGTCTTTTCTTGAGGCATTTTTGCAAATAGAAACTTTGCTTTCACTCTATGGCCTGCATTTACATGAACCTACCATAAAGTTGAGATCAGTAACCACTTTCAGTTATGCGAAACTTGTGTCTATACCATACCACCTGCTATAAACAATCTTTTGGCAGGGTGATCTCTCTAGTTACGACCTAAGGTGTAGGGTTTTTTTCTTAGTTGATATGCACAGAGCTAAAATAAACAGTCAAACAGTGACATTTTTATCAGGAAGCGGAAAATTAGTCTTTAGCACTGCATAATTCCAACACCCATGGCACGAAACAAACTGTGAGAACTTAGGATGATGGTCACTTCAATTAATAATTTAAAATTAGACCTTCAGGCTCAGTTCTGTTGCCTGCACATAGGTATTTAATCCTATTTGAAATGCCTATACCTGGCAGATATGACACAGCAGCTATAGAAGACCCATGCCTTTCTGATGTGGTCGCTGGCAACCAGACAAGATTGCTTGAGGTATCTCAAATGGCACTGAGTGCCTCTGGGTGAGCAACAGTATCAAGTCCTTAGTCTGAGTGAGACAGATAGCCTAAAATTGTGGGCAACAACCTATTTTAGGAATGAGAGAGTTTTTCTGCAAGACTGATTGCTCTCTGTTGATAGCAGAGAGAGCTCAGATGATAGCTTAGGCTGGACATCCAGAATGAGACCCATTTTAGTTGACTGAGATTTAGTCTATGCTGTCCGATCACTGTAAAACAGAAACTGACAGGTCAGCTGGTCAGCCAAATTGCTCTCAAGAGTCCCTGGATTGTATTGACTGGATCTCTATTAACTGTAACAGAGACCTTGACATCTCACCCACATGGAGACACCTAAACATGGGTGTTTTAATGGGCAAGCTCAGTTCCATTCTTCACCTTTATAGCGCAGTCTGTCCAACCTTTGTTACTCACTTCCTCTGCTAGGAAAGCTTTCCATTATTTCATACTTTGTGTACAGAACTGTTCTGCATTGTGAACTTCAAATTATTATTCAAACACTTAGACTTCCTGTCACCTTCTCAGCTTTCTCCTAACACTGCTTGGTTTTATACCTATCCCTTCCAGCCACTCAGCAATTCCATCATGCACAACACCCTGCCTGCATCCTGCAGCATGCTCCTTCTATCAGCAGCGCTGTGCAGCACTCCTCCAACCACAGAGGGACACCTTCTCCACTGAGGAACTGGAAATTGTTCCTTTCCTTAGCCTCCACTATGAGGGTTAGTTTTGAAAAGCTAGGTGAAGAAAACATCCACAAAACTCAATGAAGAGAGGAAAAAACAAATCAAGAAGTTTAGAAATAGTGCAACTCTGGAAAAAATATGGACAGGAAGTGGTGAATTTGTCATTGTAATATATGAACAAAAGGATATAAAGAGTGGGAGGAAAAAAGATTTTTTTTCCCCCATAGTTTCGTTTTTGTCTCTGACTTTCAAATCTTTTGGATACTGAGTAGTTAGGTAATTACTACACCCATGAAACAGAAGGATGCATGGCAGCACTCTGATCTGGACCTGGGCCCAGTATTTCTGAAAGGCCAAAGCTTCACTACAGAACTCCATTTATAAGAAAACTTAGAGATTTTTACATGTAGAGGCAAGTTCAGGTAGCCATAGTCTCTCTAACCTCATTCTTGGAGCTCAGTTGCTTCATCATGATTACTGGGATTCTTGAAAGAAGGGATCCCGACAAGTTATGTGTAAGTAACTCACTCTGGGAACCAGAGAACATAATCGAAATAAGAAAGTACTAAGGCTCTGAATCATTGATTTTTCTCCCCCAACAGGAAACTAATTTGACCTGCTAGTCCCTGCCATCTGCTGCTATTTGGTGGAGAAGTAACATTACACTTTTTAACCCCTCTGTTCATCTTCCTCCACATGGTACAATGTTACTGAATCTTGTGCCTATGTGTATGGTTCCAACAAAGATATTTTTCTGCTGTAAGCTCTGAAATCTTAGGTAAATGTATTCAATGTATACAGATACACAGCTTAGGAAGACAAGGTATGCTGTTACCAGCACAATGCCTTTATAAGACACACTAAATGGTGGCAAATGTATGATCCCTACCAGCTACTGTGCCCAAGAATTTATTTTTTTTTTTTGGGGGTGGGGGGCAGATCCATTAATACAGGATTATAGAGACATAGGAGAGAAGAGCAGATTCTTTAGGTACCAGTATGTCACATTGTACCTCTGAATAGATCTGTGGCATTTTGCATGTTCAGCTACAGTCAAGCAGAACTGCATTTTGTCCCTTCTAGCTGCAGGTTTCCCTGCTGGGAGAGAACCAAAGCCAGGCAGGAATGTAGGACGTACAGCGTCACCTTCCCAAAGGTCTGCCTCAGGAACCTCACAGGAGGAAATGCCATTGCAAAATCATTATCTCACAAAACTTAGCAAAATATGTCTGTGTTTCAAACATTTTCTACAAAACAACAAATCTGTCCTCTCACAGAGAAATGTCACAGAAAAATAAGACACATATGGTCACAGCTGATTTCTGCTTGACTCACATGTAGCTTTCTGTATGAAATTCTGAGACAAAGGAGGTGCCTCTTCGAACACTCACTTGCTGTTCAGCCTAGTTTAATTTTGTCATATCATATGATCTCTTCTTAACTGGATTCGTTGTGTAATCATTAGAGTTTACGTCTACTGTGTACTTTCTGCTGCCCTACTTTTACTTTATCCTATTTCCTTTCCCCAAATTAATCACATGCAAGTCATGCACTGGCTCACACAGCTGAAGGAAAGAGATGCCACTTTTTTTATGAGGATCACACAGCCCAGGGTAGGATTCACAGAGGGATCTGAGACGCACTATTTCCTGTCCTAGTCAGATGAAGCACTCAGCATCTATGCATAATTCTTGCTGATGTCAGCAATAGGTACAAAGCCAGGGTTAGATATTTTTCTCCCAAAACTGAAAAACACTTTCTAACAACATGGAGAACTGGATTCAATGGCCAAAATATCCAGAAACCTGGCCTTTCTTTAGAGAACACGTGAATTCTTCAGATTATCCAGTGCTGTATGAATTGCCAGCTTGTGCCAGTTAGTCTCCTGTAGGTTTTATCCCCTACGCCAGACCTCACATAATTCAAACATTAACTGCTTACATCGCTAGAAAAGGAAAAGATTTCTAGTCTAATTTTCCTTAAGAGGAGAAAACGTACAAAACTGCAGTAGGAATAACATTCAGCCGGTACCACAATATGTCCTCAACAATAACTTTAGCAGTGATCTCATCAAAAAAACAGTCAAGCATTTTCTGGAAAGTAACCAAAGGTCTGCTGCAAATGAATCAAATATTTCATCTGCTATTTGGTTGCAAGTGTTGAACACATGGTGCTCAAAAGCATTTTTCCTCCATTGGAATGCAATAAAAGCCTAAAACATTTTGATTAAAGCATTGATCCAGTCCACTGTCCCATCTTCACTTGTGACTGCATTGCAATCTGTCTAGGTCTCTTTTTAAACTTACCATGCAGCAGCAAATGAGATAGGGTCTTAAAAATTTATGTGTCTATATATCTTTCTTGTTGCAGCTACAGTCTCTAAATTCTGACACATGTAAAGGCCAGAAAAATCACTTAATGTACCTGATGGCTCAGTTCTGCCCGAAGGGGAAAGGGTGGTGCCTGGCAATGCGTGCAATGAGGCACAGCCTGCTCCCCAAAGTGTGCCATAGCTCCTTAAAACTGCATACGTACACTTGTCGAAATTCATAAACAGGACTCTGTATTTGCTACTGTGGTTCAGAGTCTGCTGCAGAAGTTCGAGACATCTTCTGTGCCCCGGCCCTCATTGCTGAGGGGTCCTCAGTTTCCTTCCCCTGTTCTCTGGGGACATAGCACCAGTTCTCAAACTCTGAAAGAGACCTAAATTTAACTCACATTGCGAGGTATATCACATGGTGAAGTGCACAGCACCAACGCCCAGGTTATATCAAAATTCCCTTCCTCTTACATTGTCCCAGTTGTAGCACAAGGACAGTAAGCCATCATACTTCGTAACCGGGCTCACAGGTAGGACAATGTCACTGACACAGTGGGCTTACTGCTTTGTAGACTATTTTGTAGACAATAAGCAGAGAACAGAAGCAATACCTAGATAAAAAATGGCCAGGGAGTGCAGCTCCAGTTCTGCTCTACACCCAGAGGGCAAGAAAGAGGACAGGGTGTCAGCAGCCTGTTCCACCCTGCACTGTAATCCTGTGCTTGCTAAGGTGTGGAGAATTACAAGGTTGCGCAAGGTTAAAGTCAGTGGCCAAGTTCTCAATTTTCATGTGATTAGGCTACCCTGAAACAAGTTCTTTGAACAGGCTGAGAGTACTGCAGAGAAGAAGAAGGGGATGGATTCATTTGAAGTTCTCTATGGTAATATTTGGCATTGAATGGAGTGAAGAATAAAGTTTATTTAAGGGTAGTAGTAGGAACCATGGGAGAACTTCTGCCTAAAATAATAGACCACAGCAACTTACTGCTTCGAATTTCAAAAGGTGTAATGGCTTGAAGGTGACTGAATTGAGCCTTTGACATAATATTCTCTTTGTCCGCTTAAACCCATGGAAAGTCTAATAGTTCAATTTTATAGTTCAGTAGTTTTAAATTAAAAAATACTTTAGCCTTTTGTTCAATAATATTAACATAAAATCCTGGCAGCACTGCAAAATTAGCATCCACAGTAATCGGCAGCTTAAGCCAGCTACTTAGAGTGCCTCTACACAACATTATTGCTTCCTCCATTTATGATTATATTTTCCAGTTTCTATGCACAAAAAGGCATGGCAGTCCCGCTATCAGCTTGCTTAGGCAGAGATGTTATTTCAAATACATTGTCAGTACTTTCCTCTCAGAAGGGATACTGGAACTAATTGTACTAACTGAACACAACAGTATATATCAAATGACCAAACTTTAAAACATTTCTCTGTATTTTGTAGGTGCTTATGTTTGAAACTATATAACACCCCCAAGTATTTGTGATTAAAAATATCTGATTACTATTAAACTGTTGAAACATTTTCATGCTCAGCTGGCAAGTTCCATTAGAAGTTTTAATTACATTGGGCAACTTAATATTTGTTGTCGATTTTATAGGTGAGATCAGAAGGAATAGCTGTTGCCAAGGTTACCTGAAAAAGTCCAGAATAAAGACCCCTTCCCAGTTGCTTTTAATTTTGATATCCATACATATTACCTGTCTGGAGGGGAGGGGAGGTGTCACTGGGTCTGGGGTTTGTGTCTGTGGTTCTTTTTCCTGAGGGCAACAGGGAGGAAGATATTAACTTCAGCAAGTAATTATTGGAGTGCAAAGGATTGCCAGAGCTAAATTTTCATCATCGTATTGGCAAGGTCTAGCCTTTCCCTGTTTGGATCACGGATCCACAAGAATTGTGGGATTTGTGAATTGTCTGAGGTGTTTTAAAGAAAGCATAAAACATTTTTCTGTGTTAAAATTCTTTAAATTTTCACAAGAGAAGCTGTAGACACAAAAGGATCTAGAGATTGTAAGAACTACACTGCGGTTCTTGAAGGTGGTTCAGCCAAGGTCTGCCATAAAGAACATTTCCTTTGTCATGTTAGGAAAAAAACACAGCTCACACAATTAAACAGCTATATTGGACATCTTATTAAAATGCTTTGACTAAAAGGGGATAATCCAGACAGAATTTACAATAATATCCGTAAACACTTAAATATGATATTTATATGTGGTAACATCTAATTGTGTAGTTGACCTGGGCTTTTTCTGGCAACGTACTGCTTATTATGCATCCACAGTCAGCAAGTGAGAATATGAACATGTTTGATGTTATGCCACAAAGATTCATTGCTGTTCCAGACACTCAAGGAGTAACACTCCCATATGAGACAAGTTCAGTCCCCAGTTAGAAAAGATGTCATTCCATACCAGGAAGGCCGTTCCCTCTACAGCTGCAGTCTTTTTAGTCATGTCTCACATATTTCTCCACTCTTTCACGCTTTTTATAAGATGTAAAAATGCCTGTTTTTACACATAACCCTGGCTCAGATCTCTTGGTTTATTAGACATCAGCCTTTGTTGCTGGAATTGCCACAGAGTCAGCCCAGCATTTGACAGACCCGGATGGGAACCATTCATCCCCTCCCAGCTCCCAGCTCTGGGTGGTGGGATGCCAATGCAACAGGGTCAGGGAAAGTCAGACACATACAACTGTGAGAAACGTATCATAGCTTGCCAGTTTCCCAGGAATATTTCTTTGATCTGCACAAAGCTTTAGAATTACAAAATTGCCTTGCTGCAAGAAAACCCAGGGCTTGGCATGTCAGTATCAAGCCTTAAAAAAATTCTTGTATACAGACACATGGGAAAAGATTTCAGTTCCTCTTTCCAGGGAGAGCTGCTATATCTTGCTTTCAGCTGTTGCACTTACTGGCGGCCAAGAAACTCACCAGTTGCTGTCTGGAAAAGTTGGTATTGTAGTTGAGGCAGTATCAATAGAAGAGATATTGCAAAACTTACCTGGTCCTGCCAACCTACCAGCATGTGAAAAACCTGGGCTTAATCCCACATGATTAATATAGCTTCAAAATTGCCTATACTGGGGTCAGAAAAGCATATAGGGTCTGCAGTGCGCTGACTCGTCTGTCAATGAGAACTTTCAGTAGTGTGTTTGACACACAAAAATTAAGACCTAACAGTGAAAATGGGAGCCTAATCCTGAAAACAAACCCCTGTTTTATTTCTGTGAATGCAAGATTCTCCTGCAGGAGGCAGTTAATGTGAGAAGAGAATTGCAGAAACCACCAGCCCAGTGTTCTGATGGCAAATAAACATTATCTCATTTCAGCCAAATTCAGTACCATCGTTAAAGCGCCGATTTCAGACATCTATAATTGCTGCTCAAAAAACTGCTTAGCTACATTTTACCATGAATTTCCAGGATCATGCCTGCATGCACTAAGGAACAGTATCTCCCATCCCCAATCTTAGTAACTCTTGCTTTCCATGTTCTGTTCACAAATGCGTGTTTCTTTCTTTTCTCTCTTTCAGTTATATTTCACCACCTTTTCATGACAATAAGTACAGATTGCTTACCCAGAGCCTTGGTCTTACATTCTCCTGTATCGTGCCTCCATACCTCTTACATATTGCTGTAGAATGGAAACTATTTAAAAAGGAAAATACATTTTAACTCTTAGGAGTGGAGAATGCAACGATCTGCCAGAAAGGGCCAGGTGGCAATCCATCACCAAAAAAAGTAACACATCATTATGCATTGCTCAAGTAAACCAATGTACTTGTTCTTAAAATCAAAGGGAATATGGTTTCATTTAATACATATATAGGCAGGGATACATAGATATAAAGGAGCACACTGTTTTTAAGAATATATCTAAACTCAATGCAGAAAATACAGATTAAATATATATACTGGAAAGGCAACATCAAAATGTCATGTTTTTAAATATAGCCTCTATGATATTCTTTGACTAGCCAAAATTTAACTTGAGGAAGCTTTTTATTTCTCATCATTTTCTTGCATTACAGTTCATTCCCCTAAGACAATGGCAGTGTTTAATTGAAAGACTCTCAGAATTAAACAACTAAACTATTCTGCTGTCTGCCAAATGTGTCAATGTTTACCTACTTCTTGGGCTTCTGGCTAAAAGGGATTGGTTGTGAGATAGGTTATGAGTGAATATATTCCATGCTTGCAAGAGTGAGGAAAGTAGATTCACTGATCTCTGACTTCTGTGATTAATTGAGTCCTTTAGGGAAAGTAAATCTATTTATCACCTTTAGACTGCAAGACTCCTACAAGAAATTGTCATATTATTATAACAGATCAGAGAATGCACTGTGCTCTGATTTTGAACATTAGGACAAGGCAAGAGAGGGAAGACTGATGTAAGACTAGTAGGTAAAGGATGATGAACAGCTAGAAGAAATGCACACCTACCTGTCCACCTTAGTGGCACACTCTCAGCATTCCCCCGTCTCTAAAATATTTAGGAGTGTGCGCTTTGCAGCGCTTGAGCACCAACAGTTTCAGTGTGTAGACAGCAAAATGGGAGGATCCAGCTTAGATCTGAGCCCAGTTTGCTAAGCCCATCCCTGTATATGATTGTTCAATGCAAAAAAAAAACAAAACAAAAAACCCTTATTTTTCAAAACATTTCAGGAAAAAAATAAAAATCAAGGCAAAAACCTCGTCATTTCAACAGAAGTCAAGTTATAACTGACCAGAAGAAAATGTTTCTCTACATACCCTTAATGAATGCAGTTAGTTTATAGAGATTCCCAGCAGTTGGAATTTTAGCAACACATAATACTCAAAAAACATCAAGCAAATTAAAGGCAGACAGATATTTCACATATATATTTAATTAAAAAAAACCTCTTACTTTGACGTTGCAAAGCTAATGACCATGTCAAATGCACAATTTTGTGTGAAAACATATATATGCACTTGAAGTGGGAGTCATCTGACCCTACTTAGACGTCTGAGGAGTGGGTGTCTAAATACGTCACCTTACATTCCCCTGAAGTTTCCAGAGAAAAATAGCACACAAAAAATTGCCACCTCCTAGGGGCAATTTATTACATCTAAAATGCTTATGTAAGACAAATTAGGTGGCTTATCCTCCACAGAGAGCCCCATCACTCAATTTGTTACAAAAGGAGCGTAGGGTGACCCATTAAGCCTTTTCATACAGCTTTCAACAACTAAAGGTGACTGAGGTGAAACCCACTCACAAAGTTTTATAATATAGACGTTTTTCCTTACAGAAATGCAGATCGGAGAGCAGACATGCACTGGAGAGCATCAATCACGTGGCTGAGAGCCACACTTCCACAACTACTTTCCAGACTCCTGCTCAGCTTCACACAACCAAACGTTTCAACTGCTGAACGGAAAACAGTTAAGCTGTTACTTATTGGAACAGACTATGATATAATGTGATCATAAAACTCTCCACACAAGGAAAATTCCTTATTTGTCTCTTGAATTTAAACGAATTAAAGGAACACACAAAACTAATAGTTTTGAACTTGAGTCCCCATTATAGAAAATGTCCCTATTTGAGAGAATATTTAAACAGATGTTTAATATTAGGTCTGTGCTTAAATCCTATTGAGATCAATGGGATTTAAATGCATGCTTAAATTTAGTCTTGTGTGTAGCGTCTTCCTGAATAGGAATTGATTCAGCATGTACTGAAGAGCTTCCCTGAACTGTGGCCTGAGAGATTAACTTAAATATGTTTTCAGCTGCCCAACCACAGGCACCCTAGTGGGAAAATTTAGTCATAACCTTTATCTTGGTATAGCTTAATGCATGTTGTTTATCGCCTTACTGATCTCATACTGTTCATCTAGAACTGTATTTTGGGAATCTGTTGGGGTTTGGGTTTTCTTTTTAATAACTGTGGTCGCTTTTTTCCTTTGGCCAAAGTATCAGAGGAATGAAACTTATTCCAAGTGAGGGGCAACTTAACTATTTCTCCATTGCTGTTTCACACAGCTTTTCTATTCTGAACAGAAGTGTAACACTTTGCTTTGCTTTTCTCATCTATGCTCCGATGAACAGCATTCACTGACTTTCTCTAGGCAATCTGTGCTGCTATTTTGACATGTAGGTTATTAAGGTTTTATTTGATTATTGTAACATGGATACCAGTAGCATTCAATCACTATGGCAATCTGTTGCTGTTATTGTTTGCCCACTTTGTACTCAACATCACAACAAACTCAAAAAAGAAGGGTGTATCACCATTTAAGTGTTTTAAGCCCTGGATCAAGGACCCTAAATGGTGACAGCCAAAAATACAAAACCAGAAATTTTACTGTTAGAGACATTCCTCTACACAAGAACAATGCTCTGTGGTCTACATTAATTTTTTCTACTTCAGATACATTTTCTAGAAATCCAGTGGTGGTTTGTTTTTTTTTAAATGTTCAATGTCAAGAAATAGCCCAGCTGTTTAAATATGCTGAAAACAAGACATAAGTTCTGTTAATGTTGTTCTCATCTTAAAAAAAAAAAAAAAAAAAGCCTTAAGCATAACATTCTCTATTACAAGTAAATGAGATTTAGCAGTATTCTCTATGTCACACCTAACTACTTCAGTGACAAGTCTGTTTTTTTCATCCTAGTTATTCTCATAGGTGATGGTGAGGTACAAACAAAAATATTTCTGATGCATCATAACCACAACTGCTTATTAAACTGAGAAGACCAGTCAAATGAAATCTATACCAACTCTTTGAAAGCTTCAAGGTTTGCATGTTAACCAATGGTAGCAGAATCTAACTGCAAAGCTTGCATTAAGGGTCCCATAAAAGATCATGGGATAATTGTGAGTTAAGGTTTAATTTTGGAAGATAAGCTTAGCAAGTGTTTGAGTCCCATATGAATTACTAGGATTTGATATAAACACGTTTTTAAGGACACACTTGAAATATTTTCATTAATTCATATCAGTATATTGGAATTTGATTCAAAGCCAGATCCCTTCCAGTGTGGTCACTGAAGTTTGAATTGGGATGTCAGACTGTGGCTTTTACTGGTGCTAAACTCTTTAGCGTAGTAAAAATCATGAGGAAACTAAATATTCAGATAGGGCTTTATAGATATAAGAACTATTGACGTTAAGCACAGGAACCAGAATCTGAGTCTTTATGGGATGATTGCAAACCTAGTGAAATAATGTATCTAAAGACTAAGCAGTTTTATTTATAAAGTAATTGTCATTTTCAAAGCATCTTAGAACCTCAGTTCGTGATAGGCCTTTGAGTAGTCAGTTCATGGCATTATTGCAACAATATCACCCCCTGCTTCCCCACTAAACCCTGGTGTTTAGCAGTTCCTTTATATTTTACTTAATGTTATAAAGGCATTGTATAATATAATGATTCTGAATTATTTACTGGAAAATGGCAAACACCGCATTATGCAGTGATCTTAATTCTTTTAATGGCACTGATACAAGAAAATAATATGAATACACTACAACTATATATGTTCCAGAATGTTTCTAGGGCAGGCGTAGTTCTTTTTTTGTTGTAAGATAATTTGCGTAAATTTTACAAGCTAGATATGAAAATCACTGATATTCCACCACAACTATTATGTGGTTAAGCTACTAACACATGACAGTCATTTTCATTGGAATGTATCCAAGTGCCTTTTATAAACAGAGATTACATCTCTTTTCCTAATCCTTTATACTGAAAATCTTCACAGAACTGAAAGGGTGACTGAATTCATGCAGAACATATAGTAGCAAGGTGAACTATAAGATATGTGAGCCACATTTTTACTTGATGAATAGATAGGATTCATGTAATAGAAAATTTAAACTGCTAAAAAAATCCAATAATGTAACCACTGAAGATGATGGAGTTGAAAGCCTGTTCCTTCAATGACATTTAAACTAAAGCTAAGATGATATAAGACTGCATATTTATCAGGCTACCTTGTATATTTTAAATTTATGTCATGTGCTGTATTCACAAAAAGTACTAATAAAAATGAAGTAACCATAAGGAAATCCAAGTATAATCCTTTTCTAAAAATTCAAAAGGGGAGCAAACAAAAAATTGGAAAATAATTTTATACTATAATTACATTGTTCTCAGCAATCATCTTAAATTTCTTCCTCCACAGTTAAAATAAATTAAAACACTATCACCCTCACTGCCTTCTGGTTCAGCCAGGCAGGCTTGAGTGCATTTCTGCTTTAATTAAGTATGGATAGATAATGTCCTTTGTTCTTTTTCTGATGTGTTTGACACCTGCTGTCTTTGTAATCAGGGAAATGAGTCAGGAAGTTCCAGCAGAGAGGCTTTTAGTCAGAAGCAACACCTGGGTCCCCGTCTACGCCTTCACATCATGTAACACCGTCCGGCACTGACAACACAAGAGACGAAAAGCTGAACAAGTGGTGAGCTTTCAGCTCCAGATATAACATAGACTCAATGGGCTGTTCTTCAAATCAATGGCAAAACTCAAGCCATATGCTAACCCCTTCTTTTGCTAAAGTGATGGAAAAACTACCCTCTCCCCTCCTCCCCCATTTATTTTAGGATGATTGATGAGGCAAATGCTGTTGTGGAAGCCAGGGCCAAATCTACCATGTTTTGTAGCCAGGTCTGTCACAATTCCGCACAGTGTAATCCTGGCCAAAATCACCATTTCTGTGGACTGTCTTCACTTCAAAGTTATCTTGAGTTATAGTAGTCCCTGTGTCAAGTTTCTTCCACACAGTAGATGTCTTAGCTTGAAGCAAGGTAACATGTTTAATACAAGCTCACCCTCCACAGAAGGTATGGGCTAAAACTCATGCTAACAGGCCAGATCTTTAAGAGGTTATTTCTGCCTGATTGGTTTTTAGTGAAACCCCACATTCACCATGCAAATTCAGGTTGGCTGCACAAGTCAGAGCCATGGGGCACAGGGAAATAACCTACAGAGCAAATCAGCATATGGCATCTGAAAAAAAGCTGCAGGATTTACCCTGCAGGTCTCAGAGGTTCCATACACTAGTGGCTGTAGTCCCATTATGAAGACTGGTGGTATTTCACACTGACATTGTTTTCACTCAGACTAATTTTAATTGAGAGGAACTATTCACTTGTAGGTAAATTCAAGCTAGCTACAGTAGAGGCACACCTAACAACTACATTAAACTCCTGTACAAATAAGCACAACTAAAAGGGGTGATGAGGAAGAGATGGCCCCTTCCAGAATCAGTAGCTTCAGTTAGAAGTTCATTTCATTTCATAACATTTTGCATTTCCTTATTTTTCCTTTTGTTCCTGTCCACCCTGCCTTTACCCATATAAGCAAGTAAAAGCTTTTGTTGTCCTCTCTCATAGACTTATTGAGACAGCAGATCTGAGTCCTTGGTGCTGTAGCAGGTCTTGTCCTTTGTTATAGGACATCACAAGCTCAAAATCATCCCTGCCCCTTCAGCCTCCATCTCAGTTATTCCCTTTTCTCAGTTCAGTCCCATTCCTCCATGGTGGTCTCTCCCCAGCTTTCAGAGGCTGACAACAGAGATTTACCCATCTTCCTATTAGCATCTGGGCACTTCGTAAAGAGAGTAACAGTCAGTGGGCTGAGCTGCTCAAAACTGCTGGGCTCTTTCTAGTACTTCCCTGTTACGGTTTCCCTCTTCCCCTTCAATGTATGACCTGATTATCAGCATCCTTGATTAGCTGCTCAGCTGCCATGAAACAGGCAAGCGATGCAGGCAGCAGATCAGAGCCCAGGTAGGACTGCAGCTCAGCAGGAGAGAAAAAGTTTCTCCTCTTAGGAAGCTGCTAAGTAAAACCCCACCATTCAAAAAATCGCTATGAGCTGACAACTGTGACTTCTTCACAGGGTATGGCTAAGGTTTAATTATTGTTTAGAAAACATTCAGAGAAAATTGTCTTAGGAAAGACACCACTCCACAGAAGTGGTGACATCAGTGCCCAGCCTGGTGTTTGCTGTGTCTCTTTGCTGGATTTAGACCCATGCACACTCTCAGACCCGAAAAAAAAGGGCTTTCTTTCTGCACACTGGGTTTTGAGATTTGTAGTAAGTTTTCAGGTCTCATCACAGTGAAAGCACAGTAAAACAGAAAGGCTGGCGGTCAGGATAGTATTCTGAGAATAAATTAGAGTCACAGGTCTGAACTGGGCAGAACAGGGTCTGTGCACTGGCCTCCGGGTACAAAAGTAAATGCAGGAGGTGCAGGCATAATGCTCACCACGTGCAAGTACTGAGGAACCAGAAAACATAGCTGGTTTGGAGAAGGGGTTAACAGTCGTTCCCCTGAAGCCTTAATTTGTGAACAACACCCTCAAATGTTGTTAGCACACCGCATTTTCCAACATATTTTACAGGTATTAACTAATTAGTCCTTTCAGCGTTGAAAGCATTACAGCATTATTATGCCCTTTTCTTCAGAACTGAAGAGAATGAAGCAGAGGAGGTTAATAACTTATGGAAAATGACAGTGAAATAACATGGTAGAGTCAGGTTTAGAATTATTATGATTCCACTTCATGCTTCTGTGCCCAATCTGTATATCATGGTTTTCCTGGTAAAAGTAGAAAAAAAATGTAAAAGATAGGTATAATAAAATTATATTATTTCTCTAACTTGACATTTTCAGATTTAATGCATGAACAAACGAACTATGATTGTGCATACATTGCAAATGTTACCACTGCCTGCTTGGACTTTCCAGCAAACTGATTATTCTTTAAATATAACATTTTATTTTTTGTTGGTGGTGATTAAAAGAATCGCCCGCTTATGCATCCTCTTTCAGCTCTAGATGCACCAGCATCATTTTCAGTGTGCAAAATTCTCCAGCTATTCCACTTTGAAATGTATTCTCTGCTTTTCATAGCTTTCTGGATTACCCCAAGTGAAATTATGGCAGCTTTAGAAAACTGCTGTAATGCTACAATGCCACCATCTGGTTACAGTCAAGGCTCTGATCTTGCAGGTGGTGAAAGCTCTGAGCCTCAAAGAATTCAGCAAGACACCACTGACAATATAGGCTGGGTATGGAACAGATGTATGCACCAAATTGGTCCTGTTTATTGAGGGATTTTGATTAGCCAGAGATTGAGAGTAGTATTAAAGAGAGAGTAAAGCATCTGCTTTTCCTGTCTTTCTCTTTATTTGCCACATCAGTTCTGCCTAGGAGGCTCTGAATCCTGAATAAGTCATACATATATGTGTGATTGCGCATGGGGGGGACCAGCGGCCAGTACCCTGCAGCCCCCACTCCCCATCCCAAGGGCAGACCTGCCTCTGGGCAGGGCAAGCAGAGCCAAGCCCTAAGCTCCTGAAATCCTACACCAAAACTCATGTATACTGAGGAAATTCTGAATATTTCAACCGTTGTAAACTTCCTTTTGAAATCATATTGTGGGAAGTAGCGTCACTCTTCTTGGAGCAAAATACAGCGTTTTCTTGCTTTGGAAACATCTGAGCGAGTGGGAAAGAGCAGAAGCTGGTGTGGGAGCCTGAAATGAAAGAAAACCAAGATAAATATGAAACTACATAATCTTTGAATATCAGTGTCTAAACCTGACTAGCTGGAATCTGATTTTACATATGCTGACTGCAAGCAGCACTGCAACACTTCTGCTCACTCTTGCTCTATCATAAAATGCCAGTTGGTGGGGAATGCCAAGCAGCCACATTTTACTTCTTGCAGCAGAGAGAAAAGGAATTAAGCTGGTTTGGAAACCTATATTATAATTTGTTTCTGCACTACTATTCTGGGTGCCGATCTTAAATCAAAACCATTTGGGGCTCCTAAATTGATTTCTGCTGAATGTAAGTAAAATGTGAGATAAAAAGGAATAAGCAGCAGAAGCAAGTCATAAGTCAAAGGGTAGCCTCTCTTATTGCAACTTGTTTTCATGGGCTAAATGAAACAGAACAGTTATGTTAAGAATATAAAGGGAAATGAAAGAGTTAACAGTGGTGTCTCAGAAAAATACATTTTTAAAATACATTTTGGAAGATTAAGTCATAAAACCATCTGCACTTGAGAACCATCAAGGCAGAATTATTTGTTTTCCATGTTTTTATTGGAGGGGGAATCAGTCTAAAGAGCAGAGTATGTAGGTCCTGGCACATGGTTATAATAGGACTGGTAAATTACATCCAACAGAAGGTAAAAGCAGGAGATGAAGGAGGTAGGAAGGGATCCTATTTTTCTATCAAAGTTAGCAAAGGTCAGAGAAGTTGTTTGTTCAGTATCATACCTAAAAAAAAAAATATTATTATTCCTGGGATCTAGGTGAACTTGCTATAATTTGGTGTATAATACAAAATCAGCAAAACATAAATTCACACCTAAAATATTAAACAGCAGGTGGCAAATTTGTCCTAGGACCCTTGTTGTGTGAGCTAGAATAGTAGCAATTGCTAAAATTCTGTACTTAACATAGAAACCCAACAATGACCCAGAAGAAAGCATAAAGCTGTGAGTAGTGATGTGCTTTAGCGTGAATTTGAGCACAACTCCAAGGTAAGGAGTTGTCTTGACATGTTCTAAAAGTGCAATTTGTCATTGCTTTGTACCTTATTCAAACATGAACATCTCAGAAACAAAGGTGTGAAAACACAGCTTTTTGAATGTGGCATACTTTGCACTGTGTAGATGAGAATATTTGGGCCAATAATTAGTTGAACAGGTCGATGTGTTGGACTCACATCTGTTGCCTTACCAAAACACGTGACCTGTTCAGCTTTTTTACCCTTGCAGAAACCATGTTGTTCCCACTCCGCCACAATGGGACCTACTTGCACAGGCACTGTAGACCCAGTGATTTGCAAGCCCGCTGAGCATGTGGTACATCAGCTGCCCAGAGCATCTGTACAGAAATATCTTTGATTTGGGAAGGAGATTGGCTAGGAAAGAGGTCATCAATTAGCCATGAAGTCTGTTCTCAATAGTCCTTTTCTTCTGGGTAATTTGAGAATCGACTCAGATGAAGTGCTCTGGCAAGAGCCCAACTTGGACCCATCTTTTGAGGCTGCTCCACCACATGACCTGCATGCTTCCATATACACCTCCACACCTCCACAGAGAATTCTTACTCCTCTAGGTCTTTTGTATCAGTATGTGCATTATAACAGAAAGTAAAATCAGAATTATAAAAAAAAAAATCTTAATTTTGCTTGAAGAAACATTGTTGATATGAATGTTTCCACATTCAGCATTTCTAAGCAAACAGCTTAATTGCCTGACACAGAGACACTGTACCATATGAGATACTCTAACTGTCTTCTCAGAGGGGCACAGGTATCCCATAGGTCTTAATGGCATTCACCAGCCCCTTGTGGCTAACTAAAACAGCATATCTTAAACAGAAACCTATCTTTAGACAATTGAATAAAGACCTGAGTATTTCAGAACAAAAATCTCTACTGTTCAACCTCAGGCAAGTAGTGCGTTCAGAAGACAGAGTGGCCTAATTGCTTGGACCTTCATTTAAAAAAAAAAATAAAAAATTATCCAAACTAACATATTTAAGCTGTACAAAGTTTGGGGAGTTTAATTATTTTCATGCAGCTTTAATGCAGCTTAACAAGAAGCCAAACTGCTGGAGTAGAAGATTCCTTTCACATCATTCTTGAACCAAGTGCAGTCATAAAAAAGACACAAAATCCAACTACTAGCAATAATTGCAAATGATTACTGTTTACAGAGTATTCATCAGCATACACTTCATCAAGACTGTTACCACAGCTTTCACTTGGAATAAGAGATTGAATTGTGGTATTTCTGATGACACAAATCTAGTTTCAAGTCCTTATCATGCTGCAAACAAATGCCTTATTTTCTGTTTTCTGGGTTTCTACATTCTGCTAAATATTTGTTTTATAGGCTACTTTCTCCTTGCATTCATTCAGTCTCACACTATAGTTTTCTTCTATATTTCTAGCATTTTCTCTGCAGATCTCTGCAGATGTCTTTGTATTACCTAGCTGACACTAGTTTTTGTAATACCTCTCAGGCTGGTACTTAAAGAATTTTACTGTCAAAGCATTTTATATGCTGCTTCTATCATTAACATCTTTGTTAAACTACAGCCTGGCCCTGAAAATCCTTGCTAAACAGTGGTCCTCGTGTATATGCCTACTAAAATCAACTATATGATTAAAGACTCCATAGAGGAACTACATCCTCCTAAGTGAAAATTACTTAGTGCTGACTACATGGTACCCACTAGACATTCTCCCATCATAAGTCATTGCTATTAATCATTAGATATTTTACTTTAAAATAGCTTGAAATAAGAAGTAATGTGAGGATATTCAAATCTCTCTTGATTTCTATTAATGTCGGAAGCAGTGTTTTATGAGATCTTCTTAAATGATTCACCACAGCCTAAATAATGCAGCTACATTTTCACATCAAATAAGTCTATATACTTCCACATGTATTGTAATACACATGTTAATATACTGGTAGTCCTGTCACCCTCTCTAAATGGTATAGGTAGGACAGAAGCACCAATCTAGAGTCTGCTTGCTGAACCAGGGAAAAAATAGCAATCCAGTGATGGAGTTTTTCGGGAGAAAAAAACATGGGACTGAGTGGAAGATGAGCCTCTAGCTACAGGCAGATGCCCAAGGAATAGCGGTTGGAAAGGGAAGCAGGGAGCAGGTACGTGAAATCAGGACCAATAAAAGCTAGTAGCTGTACAGCAAAATTGGGCAAGAGCAAGCAGAGGAAAGGAGGAAATAATACTTATTAATGAGGGAAAAAGAGTGGCAAAAGAGGGGTCTGGTGTGAGGAGGAGGCCAGAAACTGGTACTGAACAGCAGCTGAGTGGTACCTTGGAAAGGTCTGGTCCCTTTGAGCAGGGACCCATGAAATCACCCTCTTCATGCCTTCCTGGAGCTGTTATGTGTGGAAGGGCTAAGACAAAAGGAACTGAGATCACAGGACATTCATCTCGCCAGCTCACCCATCAAAGGCTTCACAAAAGCAGCCCAAGAACAGGAATGAGAAGCTGCATAGGACTAAGTTGTTGATACTCTATGTGTAAATTTGTAAACTATGCTCTATTGTTGTGCTGCTCACTGATTTTCGATCCTCTTTCCGCCAGTCAGCTCTCCAGTGAAGAGCTTTGCTATACTACTTAACTCCTCTAAGCCAGTTTTTCTCAGCTTGCAGTTTGCAGACTGTTGCTATTCAGAAAGGCAGAACAGCAGTCCACAAACAACTCAGTGTACTCAGGTACCAATCTCATATGCGTGGAAACGTGAGCAAACACAAAACAGAGTAAAGAAATGATATTTCAAGGCTTAGCCAACTTTTATTTGACGGTAAATTAAAACATGTGTGGTAAAGGATTTTGACTGTGCAATCTACATCTCCTAAAGGTCAACTGAAAAATTCAAATCCTTTATAGGCAAAAAAATAGTGCTTTCATTTTGGTTATTGCCACAAAGAAAATATCAATAATTTCTTCCTCCTCCTTTGAAAGGCTAACTTCTGAAACTGCTCGTAATTTATAGAAATGTAAAAATATATATTTGTTCAAATGTTCTAGCCCTGGACAAAGTTATTCATCTATTTTCAAACTCAGCCCAAATCCTTTATTCTGTTTTGTCAGGTTAGGCCCCTGAATCAGCAGAGAATAATATGAAGCATTAGAGGCTTATTACTCAGAGCAAAACCTCTCTTTTTCTGTAAAGTCAGAGCAATGTCTTTTGTTAAAAAAAAAGGACTGTCTTGTGGAATAACATCTTCCGATGCCATTTAACTGCAACTGCATATTCCCTATTCTGGGAGCACATACTGCTACAGTAGTTAACAGAATTTCTGTCCACTACAAGACAATAAAGATAGCAGATGTGGAGTCACAAGACCCAGGGACCTCTACCAATTAAAGGTCAAAATCTGTCTCACTTCACAGAATGCAGCATTTGAGCGTGAGGTCTTGTATATATTTGTCATCTTGTTCAGTCAGAAAGATATGACAACAAATAGCTGGTCAAAAGCTGTCAGGGTCAAACTAAGCTTGATAGAGTGCCCTAGGTCACCTCTGTGATTCCAATAGCAGAAATCGCCCTGGTGTCAGTTTGTATTGTACTCAAATAGTACGTGGCACACAATAGAACTGTATTTCTCCACTAATTGCTTCTTTGACCTTCTTGTTAAACAAACATTTTGATTAGAAATATGTACCGTGCTATCATGTTCCACGGCAATGTAACAGCTGCCTCGTAGTAGATTTGTAGTATTGAACGTCTTCTCACCTCACACCCAGAGATATCACAATTAAGGTTGTATTAGAGTATTAGTTTTTGTTTGAAGTGAAAATGCAAGAAGATAAAGCATTCTATATAAAGGAGGGCATACTCCAGAGAATCTTCACATTTCACTGACCTCTTGATAAAATAGGAACAAATTTAATATTTTTTTTTTTACAGTTTTCAAGGAGGTTTTTTTTTTAACATTGATTTGGCCTGCAGCTAGGCAAGCACATAGAGGGATGATTGGGTAAACATTTCAACACTTTCTAGCCAAATGATTATTTCTCACTTCTAGGAAAAACTGAAACTCCCTTGTACAATTTTTAGCGTGTCCATAAAAATGGATACTGAATAAAGAAGTCAGTGGCTACCGCTTTGGAATTCTGAGATGTGATTTACTAATTATTCCAGTGAACATGATGGCAGAGAAAGCTTGGCCTTGTGAAGCGTCCTGAGCTTGTCCAAGCAGACTCGGTGAAACCCAAAGGGAGACTGCAGAGCACTAAATCCTCATCTCCAGCAGGCTGGTTCCACAGCAAGTCAGAAACAATCAAAGCTTTCACGCTTGTTTATTGCAAATTTTCTGTTTAACAGATCTCTTTTGTCTCCATTTTTACACACGCACCCCTTTTACTTTCTCTTTTTTCCTCTTAGCAGTTTTCTTCCATTTTCCTTTTTATATCATTTTGCTCTAAAGCAGAAGTAGACTTCTTTTCCTCCAATTTACA
>NW_009648043.1:2380024-2438712 GCF_000708025.1 Charadrius vociferus
CAGTATAACAATTTTAAAGTAATAACAACAGTACACTTTTTTATTTTTACAGGAAAATAAGCCTTTCTCTTTCTATGCATGCAATAGCAAGCTCATGCTAATGCGTGAAACTTAAGACTTTTAACACAAACTTTGTCTTTATTCTCCTTTTGCAAAAAAAAAAAAAACAAACATCAATTTTGGCATAATTGTGTTAGAAAGTAAGATTTACAATTTAAAATCAGTCTTTTAAGTTCCTTCATTTATTAGTAACTATACTGACAAGAAATGTATTTGAGCAACCTCAATTCTCAACACACATGTTGTGAAAGCATTTGACAGCAAGTAGGACTGAAGCTCTTTTACCCTGAAATTTCTCACATTTCTTGTGTGGTTTTCTGTTATTCCACATTTTTTCTTTAAAATTTATTACCAGCTGCATTTTGTAGAGGTGGTCATATTTTGCATGTATGTGCTCTTGTGAATATTTTTGAGAGCATCTGTTTGGCAGAATGCATGTTTCATTTTGCACATGTATGTAAATGAATAATGGAAGAAACTATATTTACACACGGGGTGGCAGGAGTAAGAAGCCTGACAGAGGTTCTCCCCGCTGCAGCCTACGTGCAAGTAATGCATTTGGCTCTCAGGTGTAATCCTCCGGTGGCGCGTACCTATGGAAGGAAGCTCCAAATTCCTATGGTTGTAACTATGGCAGCACCCTGGTGGGAAAGGCCTGGGGCCAGAGACAGTTGTTCTGCAGGCCACCCTAGCTCTGGGAAGAGGTGCAAAAAGCTGCTAGAGACTGCTGAAAGCCCTGATCTACTGTGCTTTTGTGGTCCAAGTGTGCAACTCTCTGTTTGCTACGGTGACCTCATTATTCCATGTACAGTGAAGAAAATATTTTAGCAACCCTGTTTCAGAACCACTGGGGAAAATTTTATTAATTTCCTTTGTGCAAAATGTTTACCTCTGTGCCTTCATAAATTGCTTTCCTGGCCCCAGGAACCTTTGCAATTTTAATGAAGGAGCTCTATCTATCTATCTCTGTTCTTGCATTGTCTTTTTACAGATCCCAAAGAAGAAAAATTAAGAATCAGTGAGCACTTTGATTATTTCCCTTTGCAAAAATCTTATACTATTGGGATGTTCTTTTGGTTGCTGTTTTACAAATTATAAACACTGAAAGTCAAGCCGTGGCTAATAGCCTTTGCTATTGCTGCCTGTATATGGACATGACCCCTCATTTTCATAATCTTGATGTTAAAGGAACTTTAAGATAGGAGAAGGTAGAAATATTTAAATAAAATTATTTAAATAAAAAAAAACAACAACAAAAAACACAGGGCACGGCCTTGATTCTGAAAGAGACTTTCAGACATATTTAACTTTACAAATCTAATTAGTCCCAGAGTAAAATCACATTGAAACCATTAATTTGCTAAAAATAGAAATCTGATGTATCTCAAAATCATCTTATTATACTAAAATAAGCACAGAATCAGTCATCCACATGTGTTTTACTCAAGCCTTGTTATTGGGTACAAATTATTCCATCGTTTCAGAAGAAGCCAATGCAATTAAGAAACACTTTCAGGTGTATAAATTTTCTATTGAGGGGAAAAAAATACAGGTCAATTAGAAGGTAAGGTGACAAATAGAAGAAGGGGTTGTCCAGTCCTTGTTTCAGGGAGCACTAACATAATGTTATGTGTCCATATACTTAGTGTAAGTCTCCCTTTTAGGGCACTTCTGGACTACGACAGTGGGAAAAAGAGGGACCCAAAGGGAGCTGCTGGTTCAGAAATACATACAGGCAAGACCCACTGTGACTAATGAAGGCACCTGGAGGTACATAGAAGTGCAGTTAAATTGTAGATAACAATCCCAGTGTGGCTTACAGAGAGGAGCGGTAAACTGAAACTGTCCCTCGGGTCTCCCTGTCTGCCTAAGCCTGATTCAGGGTAACCAGTGCACGTGTCCATGTTCTGCATTTGCTGTTTATTCAGCAGACACTTAAAAGGAAAATATAGACAACATAAGAAAAGATGGAGCCACTTGGCCATGTGACAACACAAGTAACTGGAGAGACCAGGGGGAACTTGGACCATTTATAGGATAAAGGATTACACAGAGGGGTAACGCACCAGGATTAGAAGAGATTTCTATTAATTCAATAGAAACTGAAATCATTATGTTGCAAAGTAGATAGGCTCTAAGGAGCTTAGTTTTTACCCTTGTCCAGCAACTTTTAGCAACCTGTGTTTACTCAAGATAAAACATTAGTATTAAAGTGCCTATAATTTAAGTACAGTCATAATCTTATGTGCAAATTACTGGTGAAATCTTACTAAGTTCCTGCCTCTTCTACTAATACTTTCTTAAAGAAAAATCACAAAAGCTGTCTTGGCTAAAGGCAAAGCCTTCTTCACAAGGAAAGTGTGCAGAAATATACTAGATGTAAGAGCTTTCTTCCCTAACGTTATTAATATGTTACTTCTGGTTTCAATTAAATAACTAGGATCACTTATATTTAAAGCTTTCGGGATCTTGCCAGTGAAGGTATATCCACAAGAGGTAGTGTCCTGGAGAAACCACTACATCTGAGAATTACCCTCATTAGAGAACTAGAGTTGTCTTGTTAATACTAAAATGTATTGTGGTGGGAACAATACACTGAAGAGACATTGTTTTAATGGTCTTTAATCCTGCCTGATTGTCAATACACTGAAGTTACTTAATGAACTGTATTTTTTTAAATATCACTCCAATACAAAATATAACATACTGCACATAAAATGAAATTCATTTTTATGTAGACTAAAAGAAAGTTAACATAACCTTTTGACCTGCAGCTCGTTAAGAATTTACAACCATTGCTCAAATAATTAAATCAGTGGGTTTGCACTACCCCTGTTTAAGGTACGGTGTTTTGCAAAATGTGAAATTAATACCTTACAGAACAGCAGAATAAGGAAGAGTATATACTACCCTACAGCAGTGAAATCAAAAAGTATTATCTACACAGAGCCTTTGTACATGGGATGTTTTCTAAAGAAATTAAAAGGATGTTCCTTAGTACTTTTAAAACCTAGACATCAATTTTTGTGCTCTAGAGACAGTACAAGTCTTTCACTTAATTTGGATGCAAATTTTGTTGCTGACTTAGGTAAAATTCTACATTACTTAGAAAAGATGACAATTAAATCTGCTTGCGTTTTCACAATTCAAGCAATGGCTGTGTCACAATAATAAATGCCAAAATAATAATTTCTGTTAAAAACAAAGAATTTGTAACATTAAAGCTGTAATAGGAAACAGCAGTAAATAGCCTTTATTTTATAAAATGTCTCCCTGTTGGTTTCCCAGCCAGATCTCACAGTTCAGCTGTTATCCTCTATTTGCTCTTGTTTTCTAGCACCAGTCCCAGTCTGCTGTTTTGCATCCCAAACAATGTCTTCACCCCAGTTCTACTGTTTTTCCTCACCTTTCTCTACCGTAGTTGCACCTGACTCCACACCACAACCAAATCAATGCAACCTCAAGATAGAATCTAAGCAGTAATCCTGGCATTTAGACCCAACACGTGTAGCCGGCTGATTGACTGTATCCATCCACGGAAAGCAGGCATCTTTCTAGTCAACTGATTTTAACATAGAAATAAGATACTTATTTCACATTAATCACTTCCAAGTCAGCGGGGCATCTCGGTCAAGCCAGTCGGTTACCTCAATCAAAATCAGACTGCAAAACAAATGTCATGCAATCACTAGATTTTAGATGGATATACAAGAACGTATTGTTTGCCTATAGAGGCCAGGTGTTGTATATTTCATATGAACAGGCAGAAAATTTACTTTTTAATATTTAACCCAAGTATTTTTAATGCCTTTTTACAGAAGATGAAATTTATTACAGATATATTCTGCGCTACTACAGTCCATGTTTACATATGCTATGAAGGAAGAAAATTCTTGCAGGTGAGGTTACAACTTAAAGTTCTTCCTCCTTGGCAATCTGAGGAAATGTGTTTTACAACAAAAGGAGTTGCATGGTTCATGCCTTCCCCCAGTTCCCCTCAGCTGCAGCCTGAGATGGGGAGGAATGAAGGCACTTTATTTTTCAGGCACACCCAAACCTGCTCCTTCCACTGATGCCATCTATCCTATTTCCAAAACTAGAGTGAGCTGAATTTGAAAATTTTAAATATTCAGAAGTAAGAAACCATCCATAGTTTATTGGCAGACTACAGAAATATCTTCTTCTGCATATTGATGTGCTTTTTCATATTAATAATACCTCACTAAGCCTCTCATTGAAACACACCTTGTCAATCAATAGTTCTGTACTGCATGTAAGAAGTAGGTTTACAGGATATTTAAGGAAATACAGGTTTAACTAACATCCAATTATTACTTTGTCCATCGATTATGCTTATCAGTATTTAATGTATATAGTAATAATCTATGAATATATTCATTCCCTCACACAAGAAACAATGTGGGTTTAATTAAACTACAGAGCAGTTCACTGCTTTACATATTTTCTTTTCACTCCTCTGGTAAATGAATGTTAATTAGTATATGAAAATATAGGATATCATAACTTCGACCTTTAATCTGTATTCAGAAATGAATATTGGTTGAGTGGCAAGATCAGCTGCAGTGGAATTCGTGTAAATCATCTAAAATAGTGAACAAAATCAGTTCATTAATCCTTCCTGACAGGTTAATTTCATTCCATTTCTAAGTTGTCAAGTTAGAACATGGAGCAAATAATCAAAAACCTTTAAATCAAATATACCAAATCAAGACTAATTGAATATGCTTCAAGTATGTCAATAACGAGATTCATTTTTCAAAATCTAATAGGAAAGCTTGTTAAACTATAAAAATACATGCCCTGCTAAGTCTAGGAGGGCAGGAAAAATGTTGGCCCAGCAATTTTATGTTTTGTTAACTGTATTCCCTGAATGTGCAACACAATGTTCGTAATGCAAATACATGTACATCTTATACACACTCCTTTCATACGCACGTGCTGTGTGTATATCAAACAGCCATGTAAAGTGTTCAAGTAAAATACAATTGTTCCATGAATTTCACATTCTGTATAATTACACTGTTTTACAGAATCACACACTTCTGCCCAGACCATTAATTTGTCTAGAATTTGGAACGTCTTTCCAGGGAAATGGGACTGGCTTTCAAATTACACTGAAGATTAATGACTATTAGTAAATTGAATAGGGCAAAAATTTCCAAGTGTTTGATCTCCATTCTTAGATGTGATGTAAAAATTCTTTTTCCACTTAATCGCTGGTGGCAAGAGAAGTTTAAGAAGATTCAGTCAAAGGCCTGCTCAAGACGTTTGCCAAATATTCCCAACTTTCCTTATACTATGTCAGATTTACTAGTGTTAGTAATGATCTCAGCCCTACTGCTGGATGAGAGTTGTCAACCACCACACAGAAAAACTGGGTGGAGCAGTTTTAAATAAAAACTTCCAAATCTAGGCGTCTACACAAGCCGCTGCCAGTTGAGATATAGAGGTTTATTCTGCTGCCCACACTCTGTCCTGCAGCCAGGAAATATGGTACTGTAGCAGCTCATACACTGCAAGAAGTTGTTCTGCTTCTTCTAGTTGCAAAGCAGTCAAGTTACTACAGTCTGGATTCTGTTGTCTCCACCCCAGCCCTGCTCACCCTGCTTGGGTGCTACGGGACAGCACTCTTCAATGAAGGCTCACCTGTGGCACCCGGCTTGTACTCCCTGGCAGAGCTGCTCTGCTCCTGCTGCTCCTCAAGATATAGCCTGTATATCTTAATTGCATTATTACCTTCATCCCCACAAATTAAATTATTTAAATTGAGCAGTTTGCATTATTAGCAGAAGTGCCATTGAATCGGACTAACACCTGCTGTGGCCGTATTTTGATAGGTCTGGCAACAAATTCTTGGATCCTTATATAGAGTGTGCTCCTTTCTTCACAAATCACATCACAAATTTGAACATGACAAAGTATCTAGGGTACCCCAAGACACTGAGTAACACCAGGCCACATGGGACTGGCAGATATGACATGAGACCTATAGAAAGTCTTCTGGATCCTTCTGGAGTGGCAAGTGGAAGCCAGGCAAGATACCCTAAGGAATCGCAAGCCTCTCTAGATATCTATTGGTGTGGGAAAGCAATGCAGTACCAAGTGTCTATTTCAGCATGACCCAAATCTCATTCTAGGGTCCATCGGTTAGCTGTCCAGAGACTACAGGGAGAGCTCAGATATCCAGCCCACATGTAAATGCCATGTAGACTTCTACTATTTCATACCTTCATCTGGAGCAGAATCGTACCCTTTGCATCTGTTATACTCACATTAACACAAACTGGGAAATACTAAAGCCAAGAATATAGCCATCAGTGACTTTTCCTGTTGAGCTCCAGAGGACATAGCAGACACAGACCTCAACTGGAGTCTGTGTGTGTGAAAACCTCCTTCGTTCCATTTGTCTCTGCGCTCTGTCTCCAGAGGTTCATTCAAATGTGTCTACACCACAGCATTTTAATGAGTTTAAATGAGGCTGCAGACTTTTCTTGAGCTCTGTATACCGGAGTCTGTTTCATGGCAACTCAACAATTAATCAGTGCTACTCTGCAATTAACCAAATAATCTCAGATATTACAGTAAAATTAATGAGCTCATTTCAGATTGTATTTTCTTTTATGGCAAACCAGACAGTTACATTTCTGTTTCTCTAAGTACTTATGTTTTTAAATCAAAACAAATCTTCTAAATCACTTGTCAAACTGAGTTTTTCCAGGAAGCTGACTGACTGACTTTTTCGATATTTCTGTTTTGTTCTGCACAACTTTACTTTCTTTCTTACCAAAACAATTTATTCACAGCATCCATTTTAGGAAGCTATAACAACTCTGAAATACTTTAATGGCCAATTTATTTCGTGTTTTTCTTCAAATGCTCTAGATTTCACTTCATCTTCCTTCCTTTGTATCATTAAAATGACAATATATTATGTAAATAAATTGAGGGCAATGAGTCTTTCTTCAAAAGAAAATTGCAACTAAGAAACTATACATAGGTTTTATTTCAGCTAGCAATCTATGACTAAAAAGCAGACATTTAAGCTAGACATCTAAGTGAATCACCCTCAGCTTGTTATGCAGCCAAAAGATGTAAGTATCTTCATAGGTACTGTGTCTGGTGGTGAGGTAGGCAATCTTAAACAGATTACACGAGTCCCAGGCACCTATTTGGTGATCTGAATAGCTCTCAGCTCTTCTGACCACAGTGGCAGAGGTTGTGCTGGTTGGAAGGCACCTCAGGGGGTCAGACAGGTTGCTTAGGGCTTTATGCACTACGGTCTTGAAAACCCCCAGGGTGAAGAGAGACTGCATAGCCTCTCTGTGCAGCTTCTTCTGATGCTTAACTCCTATCATGATGAAAAAGTTTCTCCTTATATGCAGTCTGAACCTCTCTTGGTTTCAAACTCATGCCTGTGGTCTTTCATCCATGCCCCACAGTAAAAAGTCTGCCTCCATTTCTGGATGACCTCTGCTTAGGCACTGAAGGATGATGCTCAGGTACCCCAAAACCACCTCTTCTCCAGGCTGAACAACCCTGTCTCCCTCAGCCTCTCCCCACAGAGCACGTGCCTCACACCCAACCATTGTGGTGGCCCTACACTGAATTCACTTGAGTTGATCAACAGGTATCTAGTGCCTTTGAAATGCCTTTGGGGATCCATGCTGTTCTGGCAGATGGAAAATGAGACCTGTAAGCAATCTGCATCCTTCTATAGCAGCAGCCAGGGGTTAGGCAGATGCATTCGGTTATCCTAAATGGTTTCAGACATCCATGAACGGGAAATTAATTTTGGCCCTATATCTTCCTTGAGTTAAATGGAAGTTAAAGGAGTTAAGTTACAGATAGACATATGTAGGCTTCTAAATGCATGTGAGAGCATGTGAGTGGACTATCATCCCAAATTTCCAAATCACACAATATTCAGGTGCAGCTGTCAACATTGGTAAACTATTGGGAATAAAAGTATCATAAAAGTAGCTGTTATATGCTACTTGCTGTCAGGATTTCCATGGACTTCTCGTATTAGTTAATAAGGCCTTACAATATTTTTGGTAAAGTATTTAGGAACAGGGAAACAGTTCTATTTCACATAAATCTGAGACAGAGCTACAGGTAGAATTTAGATTGCTTTGATCTCATTTCTTGGCCTTAAAACACAGGAACATACTCTCTTCCAAATCCTACTGCACAATAAATCAATTAAAAAAATAAGTTTTTACACATTGCAGGTGGAGTTATTTACATCATAATCTACATTTTAGAGCTGATTCTGGGTTTCCAGAAAAATTTAAATCTGAAATCTGAGAAAAAATAGGTGATATCAAGTCATCACTCAGTTTTCATCTCACTTCTGTGCAAGTTTCACAACTCTGTTACAGACAATTTTTAAGTGGAACAGATACTTGAAGCATTTTCGTTATTTTTAGTTAAACAATAGTTATTTATCGAAAACAAACTTAATGTATTCATTCATATGAAACTTAGCAATATAAGCATAGCACAATCTATGCAATCTTTCAAACAGAACATTGTTAGAAATGGTCAGCTGCAAAAGAAGTTCCTTTCTTCCCTATGGATTCATGTTTCTACTAAAAATCATCTTTTGGGGAAGATGTTGAAGCTTTCATTTCTGTTTAATTAATATCTTTAGCTAATATCTGGTACCAAAAATGTCTGCAACATTGAGAGCTATTCTTAGTCCTTAATTCAACTCATCTCTTTATAAAGAATAGCGATTAAATCTTCTTTCGGAACTGGAGAATTTGAGACTTTGTGTTATGTTTTCTAGTCTTATAGGTTTATAATTGCATCTGAAAAAAATAATATATATCTATATAACTTCATTTTTGTCTTGAAAAATAAAAGCATAAATAACTTTCAGTATTTTGAGTACATACTAGGACATGGAATTTACAAGGTATGCATAAGTATTTCCATAAATAGGACTAAAAGAAACCGAGTGTGGTTCGGAATCAAGTCCTTGAGTTCTAGTATACAGATATTTAAGCATCTAATATACGTGGATTTAAAGCCATCTTTAAAACTGAGGAATTCATTATATGGTCTTAATCATGTACAAAGCTTCTAATCAGTGATATTTAAATGCTTAGCATTTGAAAATAAATTTGTACATTTGTCTTCCAGGAGCACATTAGTATATTTGCATAGTTATGGAAATGGCAATTGCAAATTGATTACTCATTTTAAGAAAACGAACAATACAATAGTACCATATTTGAATCATAAATCTAGGAATGCATTAATCAAGAATAGGCATGGATTTTCAAGGATTTACATTAACTGGTCATCTTCCTGCCTATGAAATATCAGATTTCGAAGCAGTAAAGGCATGCATGAGGCAGGCAAGTGGTTCAAGTCAATAACATCTACCTGTGGACCTATAAATTATGTTGCACAAACTACAGTGGTATTCCAATGGAAACTTGAAACAAGTGAAAAACCTTGAAACAAGCTTTTAAAATAAGCTTGATTTAACTAAAATTACCACCTCTACTTAATAAATGTAAAAGAGTTTGTGTTCTTTTCCTGTCACCCAGTGGTGACTAATACTGGTGAGAAAGCTGTGGGCTACTGTCTAGGTGCGGTGTATTTCCCACGCCATGGTAGCTGGCAGGGTGCTGGTATAGTGCACCACCACACTTAACACAGCAGGAAACTAACGCTCAGGATGTGCTAAAGGTTCATAAAGGTCTGCTAGGGATGAATCCTGATGCCTCTAGTGTCACAAACATCCCTGTTTCCACCTTTCAGATATTTAGATTTCTTGCTCTGAATTTCTTGTAATAATAAGATTTCATTCTGGAATCATTACAGCTTTCTTACAATGTTTATACTCTAAAGTTTCCAGTGTATATTGCAATATTTAAGTCCAGCTTTACCAGCTGCATATTTAAATAAAATATGCATGCGTAAATGTGTGCACATACACATGAAATACCGAGACAGAGGTGAGCATAAGAATATATGTTTAATAATGTTAGTTTATGGAAACTTCTTTTCTTCAAATGAGAATTTTATCTAACTGAACAGATTTAGGGTTAATGACATTTCGTTTTCATGGCTTCACTTCAAGGGTATCGGGTGTATTACAGTACATTCCTGATGGAGTGTGTTATCTTTTCAACTTGTTGTAATTTGCACAGCACAGGGTAGCTTTTGATTGAAAACTGCATGAAGGCATTCAAGCAAAAAAATTGTCAAGTCAAATATCAAAAATAGCATTTTGTCTCCCAAAATGAATAAAGGCATATCATCAGCAATCTGCTGTAGCAGAACCTTACTGAAGGTAGTAGATCATACCACAGTGAAATTAAGAATATGTTTCCAAATTGTGCTCATTCTAAAGATATGTATATTTATATGATAATCACCATAAAATTCAAAAGAAAATACCCAAACTTTAGAATTCATAACTCTTAATTAAAAATCGTTGTGAGGAAAAAACGTTTTAATGAACTAATAAATATATGACAGTTATAAATATGTATATGAGAGTTATAAATAAGACCAGGTTTTGCTTGAATAAAGCTTCCATAATCTCTTTAGAAATAAGTTAATGCTAAATCGAGCTCACTTTTCACATATGTCATGTAAGAAAGTTAAGGTTAGAGTTTATAAGGATGTAATGAATTTTCTCAGTATTATGAATTTTGTTGTTTATGTCTCTAATTTCTCTCTTATATTTTGAAATCTTTTTGTTACTTCAACTCTGAAATTCTTAGCCCAAAAAGAAAGAAAATTGAATATTTTAGGACCTTTTAGATGCTTTGCCATAAAAAGGGATGATAAAGGGGTGAAAACCCAAATAGTATCTGCTGTGTTTGAATAATCAACTGTAAGTGTCCATAGGCAGAACATTGGAACACCCTGAGCCTGCATGATCTCCTGAAGAGTTCATCTTACAAGAGATCCTTCCAAAATGAGCTACAAATACTAGCAGAAAGAAACCAGTTCCATTCTCATTCAGCTCTACTATGGCTGAATTCAAACTTCAGTGTAATTACAGCTTGTCCCCGTGTTTAAGTCTCTTCACACCAGTCTAAGCAATTCTGTACCTCTAACGTTTGATGAGTTCAGCACACATTTCCCGCAGAAAAATCTAGTGACTTGAATTCATTTTTTTCAGTAAAACACTGCTGCAAAAACAAGGCTATCAGTCCTTGACACACTGAGGACAACACTGTATCATATGCCATTCTATCTGTGAGCCCTATCTACAGCTGAGTGAATAATAGGACGTGATGCTGCTGAAGCCCAACTGCAGAACTGTCCCACCAGTCTCTGAGGAAGCGAAGTTTTGCTTCCAGTATGTATACGGAAAAAAAGAATCCATAGCAGCACAACACAGTATTCAGAGATTAATACAGGCTTTCTTCATCAGTAAGAAACCCTTCATTACAGAGGAGCAAAGACTCATGGTGCATACCAAGAAGGTCAGAAGCAAACAGGCTGGACAGGTTCTCAAAATACTTATTTCACCTGCCTATGCCAAGGCAATGCCTCTACTAAATGGAACTTCAGATAAATTACATTGCAGTTATTAGACTGAAGTCAGACATTCCCTATGAAAAGTATGTAATTTCTAAACATTTTTCTGATGCTTTCCTGAGTAAGTGGCAGAACAGAACAACATCTTCCTACAGTAGGCTCTATTGTTTGTGTAAATCAATTTTGTTATAAGAGCCAAGGGAACTATTTTCAGTAAATTATTTATTCAGCTAACGTAGCTCCTTTTTGTTCATGAAGAAGCTGATTTTTGCAAATCTGCTTCACTTAGGTATTTATGCAGCCTCAGTTACAATAGTATCAGAGCGAGTCACAGTCTTCTAATACACATTTATTGTCATAACACACTAGTCTACAAAGGACTATATTTGAAACAGTCTTAATACATTATCAGTATTGCTAGTATGTAGTATCCCCAGTGGTGGACAACCACCCCATTTTACTAGATGCTACACAAACACAGCATAATGTAACAGGCCAAGATCTATTTTAGGGTGAGCTGAGCTATTTGTAGTCTCCCTTTGCACCATACTGACTAGGTGCTAAATTCACTTACCCAGACATAGGACTGTAGTTCCATCTAGATGAGCAAAGTCATTCTGCTTGGCCTCTAGCAGCCACTCCACAGGAACATGTCTCAGGTGGTTCAAATGGCAGTAAGCACCTGTGATCTGGTCTCCATTGACTTTAATGGGCCTTTTAACACCTTGGTCATACGTAGGCTCCTACAGGTATCATAGAATTACAGAATAGCTTGGGTTGGAAGGGGCCTTTAAAGGTCACCTAGTCCAACCTCCTCTGAAATAAGCAGGGACATCTTCAACTAGATCAGGTTGCTCAGAGCACTGTCCAACCTGACCTTGAATGTTTCCAGGGATGGGGTATCTCTGGGCAACCTGTTCCACTGTTTCACCATCCTCATTGTAAAATATATCTTCCTTAGGTCTAGTCTAAATCTTCTCTCTTGTAGTTTAAAGCCATTACCTCTTGTCCTATTGCAACAGGTCTTCTAAAAAGTTTGTCCCCACCTTTTCTGTAGGCCCCCTTAAGTACTGAAAAACTGCAATAAAACCTCCCTGGAGCCTTCTCTTCTCCAGACTGAACAACCCCAACTCTCTCAGCCTTTCCTCATAGGAGAGGTGCTTCACCCCTCAGATCATCCTTGTGGCCCTCCTATGGATGCACTCCAACAGGTCCATGTCTTTCCTGTGCCGAAGGCTCCAAAGCTGGATGCAACTATACGTGTAGGACACAGTGTGCATGTGCATCTTAATCATAACCTCTCTATCCTAAGTAGGTTTGGGGCACATTTCCATACCGAGATGGCTAGCAAATTACCATCCTTGGTCAAGTGTTGGTTTTTTATATTTGCTTGTTTAGGAAACTGCTGAGTTTTTATTGTCCGGAAATTAAGCCATTTAAGGGAGTCTAAAAATGGAGACATCCAAAATCAAACCTTTAATCTATAACTGTGTTATCTCCTAGTCACATTGAGCAACTGGTTATCTAAATCATATTATTTCCACTTAAGCCAGACTAGTACGGAGGCCTTACACAAATGAGATAAAGGCTCACTCTAGTTTCCTTCTTTCCCGATCAGTTAACATATTTTAGACTGCTGAAGACATTTTCAAATTTCATATGTCTCCATTTCAGATACATTTGAAATATCAACGTCCGAATGTTCATCTAATTTAAGTTAATTAAGTAAATAAGTAAAAAAAAAATAAAATAAAATTCTGAATGCTTAGCCAACTCTAAAGTTGAATATTTTTTTTCCAAATCAAAACAGATTTAGCCCAAGCCTGCCTTAGTGCTAGTAATCATAAGATAGCACAGGTCAAGTTACAGCTGATGACAGACAAAGAGTGAAGTAAATACAGGGTCTTGGACACATTGAGGAAAAGGGGATTTGGTAAAGCCTCTAAAGTTTTAGGAAGGCACATCCCATTGAAATCCATGAGAAATTTCTTCCTCAATCCTTTTGATTTTTTTCTGATTGTCTACCCAGGGTTGTAGTCAATAGACACAAATTTCTATTCACAACTTGTGCAAAAGTGCAAAACAATCAAATGAAGAAATAAATTTGAAGACTGTGAAGAATTACTGTTAGAAAATGCCTTGTTAGCAAAACGTCACGAAACATGGAAAACCAAACCTCAAGTTTTTAAAAATGAATAACAGCCAGGGACAAAATGAAATGTATAATTTTACATCTGCAAGATTCCTGAATAAAGTGTAAGCTCGCTTATACTTTTCTACATGTTTCTATGGAGCTTATGCCTCACTTGAACTATAATTTTGTGCCATGTCAATGGGAACAATCTGTCCTTCAGTTTTAGATGCGGTCATCTTGTCTTGGAGATAAATCAAATGTCCCACTATTTGCAGGACTTTAGGAAGATACAAGGTATACCTACTGCACTCTGCAGGCCAGAGGTCTTCAAAATTCATCTCCAAAAAGGGAAGAAATAGCTTGGGAAAACAGCTTTCAAGAAGAGCTGTGAAGTGTCTGCCGGTCCTAAACTGGCTCAGCTTAACTCCACTTCAGAATACATGCTTTCAAATTGTTGACAAAGGAACCAGTTCAGGAAGAGCCACCGCTTTATTCATAGCTGACTAGTGGATTCTGGTAGTGGATTCTGCTGTGAATAGCTGACGGCAAATAGTGTGCATCTTTCAAGATTGTAACCAGTGAAAAGAAAATAAGGACATTACTAAGAGATAAAACAGTAGGGAAATGTAATATCTTTTGTACAAAGATTCCACTGACAACCATTAGCATTATTATCTGTGCCAACCAGGAAATGACTATCATTTTAGATACTGTTTGACAGCTCTGATTTATTCCTGGAGAACCCGACTTCATTCTCACCAATTAACATAGCAGATCCATAACCAGCCTTAGACATGCCACATCTATTCACAGGGGATTATCTATAAGCCATTTATTCCACATGTCTGTCCATTCAAAGTAGCTGTATTTTCTGCAAGACTACAGCCTCTCAACATTATTCTAAAACCAGTCACCAAATACTAAAGCCGTTATCCCTTGCTGAAGAACTTGTAAAAAAGAGGAAAACATTTATTTAGCAAATGTACCTTTCAGCAGGTACGAACATATTTTCTATACAGCAGATATTCTTAGATCTCTTAAAGGAAGCCGTTTCCCTTCTCTCTTTCTCTCTCTTCCGCTCTTCTCCCTCCACCACCCAAAACACATACATATGAACCGAGAAGGAATTTATAAACTCAACAGGAAAATTTGAATCACTGCAATTAGCAATACTGATTTGTATTTATACCATCTTTCACCCCAAAGAAGTCTATGATACTTTAAAAGGCCTTTTTCTATATTAATAATTTATCTCGCCTAACAAGCCCTGCTGTGACATGGTTCTTGGCACACATACAACAGGATTCAGCAATGTTATTCAATTCTTACAAAACTGGAAGTGGAGAACATGATAGTCCAACTGCTCGAAACTAGGTAGATAGATTTTACTTAGCTTCATTGACATTTAGGGAAGTCATTTATAGGATCATAAGATATTCAGTGCCCACAGTCCTTTGCTGTTACATAATAACCCCAGAACACCTTCAACAAAGGTCCTGTACGTCCTAGTCCCTTAAAGCTGCCTACAGAGCAAAGAGTGATATCACACGTTGCTCCCTGTGTAGCAAACTTTTCATGAAAATTCATATAGAGCTGTTTAGCAAAATTTGATAACACTGTCTATGAAGTTTCCCCAGGGAAACCCTCTCCCACCATTTTGAGTTGGTGAGTGCCACCTCTGGACCATGAGTCTGATCATCCTCCCAGCCCTGGGAAGGGCCAGGTCAGGGCCTTCTGATGAAATTCTTTGGGTTCCCCCACCTGTAGTTGTTTCTCTGGGCTCCTTTGTGTTCATGAAGATGAGCCTTTAATCACACAACCTAGCATGCAGGGATGGGGTAATTTATCTTGGTTGATCCAAGGAGCTTTGTTAGAACTAAAGTTTATTTTAGTTTTCAGTTACTGTTATTTTAAGTAAATTCAAATGTCATTTTGAAACAAAGTCTCTATACAGTGGTTCTTTGACTGTAGACGCTTGGAGTCATACCCTGCCTCCGAAGCAAGGGGAACTGGACAACGGTGAGGATGATAGTCCTTCCAGCTTGGAGGTGTCGTCGAGGTCTAGTCAGACCACCCACTGCATCAAAACCACCTCAGTAAAAAATAAAAGACGGGCCATTGTCATAGGCAAATTGCTTCTGAAGGGAACAGAATGCCCGATATGTAGACTGGACACGCTATATAGGGAAGTCTGCTGCCTCCCTGGGGTCCAGGATAATGATGTAAAGAGGAAGCTTCCTTCCCTGGTACAGCCCTCAGATTATTATCCCCTTTTGGTCTTTCAGGTAGGCAGTGATGAAGTAGTGAGAAGAAGCCCAAGGGCAATGAAGAGAGATTTCAGAGCCTTGGGATGACTGGTCAAGGGATCGGGAGCGCAAGTCATGTTCTCCTCTAACCCTCCAGTTGCAGAGAATGATGAGGGGGTAAACAGGAAACGCCAGCAGATCAATGCCTGGCTCCAAGTCTGGTGCTACCAGCAGGACTTTGGGTACTTTGACCATGGCTTGATTTACAGGCCACCAGGCCTGCTGGTAACAGATGGGAAAAGCCTGTCTCACAGGGGGGAAAGGGTTCTAGGACTAGTGTTAGCAAGGCTCATTGACAGAGCTTTAAACTAGATTCAAAGGGGGACAGGATGTAACTGGGCTCACTAGAGAGTCACCCAGGTGTAGTAGCCCAGCACTTGTGGGGCAGCATGCTAGTATTTTTGAGAATCAGAAGGCCTACCACCCCTCAAGAACAAAAGCTACATGCTTAACTGCCTCTTTGAAATGCTTATACACCAATGCACGCAGCATGGGGAACAAACAAGAAGAATTAGAGATCTGTGTGTGGTCACAGGGCCATGATCTCATTGCAATTACTGAGACATGGTGGGAGAGCTGACATGACTGGAACACTGTCATGGATGGGTATGTTCTCTTTAGGAAAGATAGGCCAGCGAGGCGAGGTGGTAGAGTTGCTCTTTATGTGAGAGCAACTGGAATGTATCGAGCTCTCCCTGGGGGAACACGAAGAGCGAGTTGAGAGCTTGTGGGTAAGGTAAGGATTAACGGGCAGATTACTATGAGAAACTGTTTTGGGTGTTTATTACAGGCCACCTGATCAGGATGGGGAAGTTGAGGAGGCCTTCTACAGACAGCTGAGAGTCGCCTCACAATCATAGGCTTTGGTTCTCATGGGAGATTTCAACTACCCTGATATCTGCTGGGAAGGCCACACAGCTGGGCATGTACAGTCCAGGAGGTTTCTCCAGTGCATTGATGATAACTTTTTGGTTCAGGAGCTGGAGGAGCCAACAAGGAAAAGTGTACTACTGGACCTAGTACTGGCAAACAAAGAGGGACTGGTGGAGGACATTAAGGTTGGGGGTAGCCTTCACTGTAGTGATCATGAGAAGATAGAGTTCAGGATTAAGTGTAGTATGCATAAAACGACAAGTAGGATTGCAACCTTGGACTTCAGGAAGGCTAACTTTGATCTCTTCAAGAAACTGCTTAGAGAAATCCCATGGGTGAGGACTCTAGAGGGTAAGGGGGCTCAAGAGAGCTGGTTGATATTCAAGCATCACTTCCTCCAAGCTCAGGATTGGTGCATCCCTAAGAGCACGAAATCAGGCAAGGGAAGCAGGAGACCTGCATGGTTGAGCAGGGAGCTTCTGAAAAAGCTTAAGTGGAAGAAGGAAGTTTACAGTATGTGGAAGAAGGGATTGGCCACTTGGGAAGATTACAAGAATGCCGTCAGAGTATGCAGAGATAAAATGAGGAAAGCCAAGGTCTCCTTGGAATGAAATCTGCCAAGGGATGTCAAGGCCAATAGGAAGGGTTTCTTCAAGTACATAGGAGGCAAAAGGAAAACTAGGGAAAATGTGGGCCCACTGTTGAACAAGACAGGTGCCGTGGTGACATGTGATGCAGAGAAGGCGGAGTTACTGAATGCCTTCTTTTCTTCAGTCTTTACTGCTCAGGCCAGCCCTCAGAAGTCCCAGACTTTGCAGGTAACAGAGAAAGTCTGGAGGAAGGAAGGAAGATTGATGAGGATCAAGTTAGAGACCAATTAAGTAAACTTGATATCCACAAATCCATGGGTCCTGATGGGATGCACCCATGAGTGCTAAGGGAGCTGGCAGAAGTCATGGCTGGGCCATTCTCCATCATCTTTGAAAGGTCCTGGAGAACAGGCAAGGTGCCTGAGGACTGGAGGAAAGCCGATGTCATGCCAGTCTTCAAAAAGGTCAAGAAGGATGACCCAGGAAACTACAGGGCAGTCAGCTTCACCTCCATCCCTGGAAAGATAATGGAACAGCTCATTCTGGGCATCATCTCAAAGCATCTGGAGGAAAAGACAGTTATCAGAAGTAGTCAACATGGATTCACCAAGGGGAAGTCATGTCTGACTAATCTGATAGCCGCCTACGATGGCATGACTGGATGGATAGATGAGGGGAGGGCAGTGGATGTTGTCTACCTTGACTTCAGCAAGGCTTTTGACACCATCTCCCACATCATCCTCACAGGCAAGCTTAGGAATTGTGGGTTAGATAAATGGACAGTGGGGTGGATTGAAAACTGCCTGGCAGATACAGCTCAGAGAGTTGTAATCAGTGGCACAGAGTCTAGTTAGAGGTTTGTAACAAGTGGTGTTCCCCAGCAGTCCGTACTGGCTCCAGTCTTGTTCAATATATTCATCAAGGACCTGGAGGAAGAGATAGAGTGTACCATCAGTAAATTTGCAGATGACGTAAAACTGGGAGGAGTGGCTGACACACCGGAAGGCTGTGGTGCCATTCAGCGTGACCTGGACAGGCTGGAGGGTTGGGCAGAGAGAAACCTGATGAAATTCAACAAGGGCAAGTGTAGGGTACTGCATCTGGGGAGGAATAACCCCATGCACCAGCACAGGTTAGGGGCTGGCCTGCTGGAGAGCAGCTCTGTGGAGGGGGACCTGGGAGTCCTGGTGGAAAACAGGATGACCATGAGGCAGCGATGTGTCCTTGTGGCTGAGATGGCCAATGGCATCCTGGGGTGCATTAAGAAGCGTGTGGCCAGCAGGTCGAGGGAGGTTATCATCATCCCGCTCTACTCTGCACTGGTGAGGCCACATCTGGAGTATTGTGTCTAGTTCTGGGCTACCTGGTTCAAGAAGGACAGGGAACTACTGGAGACAGTCCAGCAAAGGGCTACAAAGATGATTAGGGGACTAGAGCGTCTTTCTTCTGAGGAAAGAATGAGGGACTTGGGTCTTTTTAGTCTAGAGAAAAGAAGGCTGAGGGGGGATCTTATCAATGTTATAAATACCTAAAGGGAGGGTGACAGGGGGATGGAAACAGTGTTTTTTCAGTGGTGCCCAGTGATAGGACAAGAGGTAACAGGCACAAACTTGAACATAGGAAGTTCCATTACAACATGAGGAGGAACTTCTTTACTTTGAAGGTGGCAGAGCACTGGAACAGGCTCGCCCAGAGAGGGGGGGGGGGCTCTGACTCTGGAAACCTTCAAAACCCGCCTGGACGCCGTCCTGTGCAACCTGCTGTAGGTGACCCTGCTCTGGCAGGGAGGTTGGACTAGATGATCTCCAGAGGTCCCTTCCAACCCTGACCATTCTGTGATTCTATGAAACCTAAATGCAGCCCAGGCTAATTTCCATATACTGAGCCCCTGTGGACCCAAAACTGACTTTCTCCATAGAAACCAAGGCAGGGCTAGCAAGACTTTACCATATATGGTTATATGGCTTATGAATTATTTTCTTCTTTCTACATACCAGACTATCGGACCACCATTACAAGCACACTACAGCCCCATTCGTGCCTCACGTATTACTATCACATTATAATCACCATATGTACCCTATAGATGCTATATTTTGATGCAAAGTAGCTATTTGACTCCCTTCATACTCAAAGAATTAATATACTTGCTCTGCTACTCTTGTAGTTGTGCCCAATGTGTGTGCAGAAGGAGGACTAGTTTGATTACTCTATTCACATATCAGCAGAGAGAAAAAAGTTATCTACCTGTCTGCATCTAATTATTTACAGTATTACATATTGGCATGCCACTTCCATGGTGTGTAAAGGAAGGGGCAGAGCAACAATGCAACCCTGCGCCCTTTCACATTCAGAGAGATGATGATGATAGCACACCTGACTACGGCGCAAAAAAGAGGGTTGTTGAACCCATATAGAGAGAAGATCTCGAAAAGCTGTGTTTATAAAAAAGCAACCAACTTCTCTTTATTCTTCAAGCACTTTCTTTTATGTTTAGTTCTAGTTACTAAAAAGGTACTTGTTAAAAGACTGCAGGGATGTGCTCACAGTCTAATCAGGAAAGCAATTGCAATGTACTCATTCCGAACCAAGCATCCAAACAAGCTGTCCTAACACCTTCTTTGTATTTAATAAATGACCCTATCAGAGAAACCACTGTATTTATTTATGGATTAAATCCATTAGTGGCAAGGGAACATGGAAATAACTAGAAGGAAACTCCTGAAAATCCACTACAGAGAGATGTTTTGCACCTAGATATCAATGAGGTGTTACTTCCAGAGCAAATGCTTACATTTTCGATGCAGTCAGTGGGGAGCAGGCAGAGCAGAGTCCTTGAAGTCCTCCAGAGCAAGATTCTTGAAGTGATTCCTGTCTGAGACTGCAATCACCAAAAGAGTAATTTTTAAAATGAATAGTCCCGTAGAATTTTTTCACGTATATGCTGAACAAATCCACTGGCAAATAGGAAGGGAGATGAGAACCAGCCAAGCTGTTCCTCCAAGAGGCTGATGAAGTGAAGCGAAAGAAAAAGAAGAAATCACTCTTAAAAAAAAAATATAATCTATGTGACACTCATAGCAAGGGCTGAAAGAATGAATGATGACAGAAGAATAACTAGATCAACCTGTTCTTACCTGAGATACTTAAAATTATTAGTAAATGCATTGTTTAAAGTTAAAGGTAGGGATGAGATATACCATTCCAGAGTTAAATCTCAAAATGCCAGGTGTCTGATTGTTTTTAATTCTCTTTTTAGAGGTAAATTGAAAAGTATCTCTATTTCAACTCCCTTTCTATATGGAAATGGTCATTTAGGAGCCTATATATATCAGCCAACTGTGATTCCATGAGATAAGCAAGTCTGGAGAGGTGTCTTTGTTTTGGACTTGAGCTACATGCAACCACAATGCCACTACTGTTCCAAAGATATTTTAATTCACAGATGACAAATTCTATAATCATTCACCTTTTACCACCATCATACCTGACCAAAAATCATCACCTCACTCAAAATACTACCTTAAAATATAATCACATCCTAACTTCAATTGCTACTAAAATCTATATTAAAAGGGTTAGATCACTAAAAAACTTTCAGTTTTCAGGGTAACTGCAGGTACGACAGTGTTTAAGATTGCATCATAGCACACTAATTGAACTCTACAGCTACTTTTGCCTAATTATTAAATTACATAATAAATCCATTAGGAAAATACTGAGGCTTCTTGACAAAATTATAAACATAAATTATAAAACACTAAATTATAAAAATGACAAAAGATTATTAAACAAAATTCTTCAGTGAAAAAATTTAACCTCTGTGTTAAAGTAATGATTCCTTCAAGTCAGACTCTAGAGGAGACAAAATAATTTCTGATGTGTTTCTTGAATAGCAAATAGATGTTGAGTGCTTAACAAGTTTGTTTCTAAAAGCTTCAGCAGTATCAAAGTATAATAGGTTAACCTTAGTCCTTTTAAAAGTAAAATCTTATATTTAGCAATATTTAATAATCATAAAAGCTAATATTTTTGAATTATCAGAGAAGATTGCTAACATAACCAATAAAAAGACATCTAAGTAGATCAAAATGCCACTCTAAACAGGAAGGCACTTCAGTTCATCCTATGAGCAGCTCTGTTGACTTAAATGGGACTACCCAGTCACATGGTTCAGAATTACTTAAGAAAATCTAAATATGTAGCATCTAAATTTTCAGTGGCATTTTGAACAAAAGTTAATGAATCAATCATAATTTCACCAGGAACAAAGTTTGCTCGTAATGCATTCATTCTCTTAAAAGTCTTAAAACCATCTTCAACTAGTGAATTCAGGTGATCATAATAGGTATTGTGGGGAGGTGAAAATCACTCAGCTGGCTAAAATAGATTTCCCACTGCACTTCTTTAACAGGTCTCTCAGTAAATAGTAATGTACAGAACAACTTCTGTTTGCTTACTTGCCTCTCTTGCTTTTAGTGGCTAGCAGAAAGAAGGATGTCTATGCATCTGACATCAACTCTGTTGGTCATGGCCGTGTGATTTGCAGAATACTGATAGGATCACTTCTGTATATGAGTTGGGATCAATGAAGGGAAAAAGACTGATACAACAATAGTCGCACTCCACCCATTCGTTAGTAACCTAGGATCACAGTGGAAACTGCACATATTGACAGTCCTTGGAGCACTCACGTATATTGTCCAACATGTCCTCTCTCTGGCCCTGGACTACACAGGGCAGCATTCCCCAAAGTAGACTGCTGCCTCAGTTCTTGCAGCCACTATCAAGATTTCAAAGGTGGCAGCCAAATGAGGAGTACATATGGATACGTGGAGTCCCTTCCACAGAAGCTCAGTGAGAATGGAAGAATCCAAGAATCTGCTTTTCTCTATTTTGTGGCTGTACAAACCTCCACTCATAGTTACACTCAGAGCAGTGATCTCATGAAGGAAGTTGGTGAGGGAATCCGTGTACATAAAAAAAAAAAAAAATTGCAAATTTACCAGTCAGAGCATACAAACTTGAGGCTAAATCAAAGATGTAATGGTCTGCACAACTGTGAATGGAAGAGAAGTTGGTAGCTTTTCTGATTCCAACAATTGGAGCATGTCAAAATCACATAGGCAATGTTCCTTGAAACCCACCAAACTGAGATTTCATGCCTTCAGGTAATACGTAAGAGCCAGCATACATAGTACATAACCCAATCCTCCTGGATAGAGTGTAAAAATACAAACTATACTTTTATCTTCAGAAAAAAAAAGGTATTAGAAAGGCTTGTATAAACCTCTATCTAAATTCTGACCCAGAGTTCTCTTAGCATTGAATGTATGAATGTTAGATGTATGATACATGTGTGGTTTTCGCAAAAGCAAAACTGTTTTTATTTCTCGGACTAAGAGACATGCAATAAAGGATATCTCTTTTTCCACATGGAACACAATTAAATTTTGGAACCCTTTGTCACAGGATGGCTGAGAAGACAAGGATACTCCTCATCAATGAACAAACTGAGAGAATACAGCGCTATCAGCCGTTATTAAGTACAATGTTTCAGATCTAACCCTTGGCCCAAGAAGATCCCTCACTGCCGTTGGACCAGAATGTCAGAGTCAAGGCCCCTCAGCTACTTTTTATATGCACAGACATTGCTGAATATGAAAACCTGTAAAATTTTTTCATAGGAATCAAGTACATTTTAAAACTACTCTGGTTTCAGGTACATCTACCTCCAAAAGTACTTCAGGGAGTGTAAGTAAGAAAAACCACTAAAAATACAGAATAAAAGTTTGCATACACATTGGTAAGGGGTTTTTTTGATCTCATAAAAACTGCTCCTCAGTGGACACTGGCTTCTTGTCAATTGACAAGCATTTCTCCTCATCTATGAGACAACTCAAACTTTTCCTGAGTTTTATGTGTTCAAGATAACCCATCAAAGACAAACTTATGCTCATGTTGATTAATGATACCTGTATCATCTTAGTACAATTAAACATGCATCCTCTTCTTAAGTGATCTAGTACTAAGAAAAAAAAAATTATAACAATCAGGGGTGCAGAAGAGAATATAGGAATGATGACTTTTCATTGCAGGAATATGATAGTATCTTCAATGAAATTGTCCTATGAAAATGGATTAAGGAGAGTTTTGTAAATCAATTCTCCTAAGAATAAAAGAACATTATAAATCCAAAGGCCATGAGCTGGAAAGATGTCGATATAGGCATTTAAACTGTAGGTTTAAAGTAAACATTTTTTACCATCTTTTTAGGCATTGTGAAGTAATGCTCTTTTCCTTTACATTTCTGCAATACTTCACATAAATCTAGACAAAGGCAAAAGTTTCAATTTCAAGAGATCGGTGTGATAGGGATTTGATGTTCAGCCAGAAGGAAGGAATTTGACAGAAGAGGAAGAATTTCAGATCATTCGAATTATTTCAGTGAAATATTTCTTCCTTAAAATTATTGCATTCATAAGTTATATGATTCTGTAATGGTTAACATTTTTGAATATGCTATAAAACATGAAGAATGCCTGAGCCAACAGATCTACAGCAGACGTAGCATTGACTCACAGCTTGGTCAAAAGTAGAGGTATAATACTGAGATAAATAGAAAATTATAAATGTAAGAGAAGTCCAGCAGTAGCCTAGTCCTCGACTTAGAGAGATTGCTTAAACACCCTGGCACATCCCAAATGCAGAAGTGCTCCAAGAACTGTGACAGTTCAATTCACTTTTCCACTTCAATACTTTATTAGAGAACAGTGAGAAAGTATGAGTAGTATGAGCATTTCTCTAAGCAAAGCAAGGCAGAACAATTTAATTCCTCGCAGCAGTCTGGAAACTGTTTTAGAAAAAAATTCCATAAAGTGTTTATTTGATAAAATACTCTGTTTATGTTTGCTATATTCATTATACCACTGTGGCATAATTATACACACCCAGACTACTTTGTTATGACACTACTGACCACTGTGCTAATAAGAGGTAGCAAACAATCTGTTTACTCTCAAACTGATTTTGAGCAAGTTACAGTAATTCAGTGTTGTAAATCATGTTGTGATGCTCTGAATGTATAAAGCCCATGCACTTCAGAAGACAGCTTATACTTTACCTCAGTTATGGTTGATTGACTCAGTAATTATAAAATGGAAATGTACATCATGCAGAGCTGTAGGTGCATCGGTGCATCTTTTTCTAAGGGAAAGATTCCAAAACACTATAGCAGAAATAAAGTACATTGTCAGAACTTATAGTCACATACTCTTTTCAATAGGAAACAAGCTAGTTAAATTCTGGGTGAAAAGTAAAGTATGCTTGTGGTTGTCCCTTTCCACAGGTATACAGAGACCTGCTCTCTGCAAACAACACTCATCAAAAGGTTGCAGTCACTCGTCAAAAAAGAAGACATCCCAGCAGAACGATTATTTTAAACTATTTAAGCTAGCCTAGTTCACTTTTCTTGGAAAAGGTTAGGGAGTGCTCATATGAGCAGTGTGCAGGCAGATCTAAGAGAGCAATCATCTCTGACAGCAAAACAAGAAGCTGAGGGCAGTAACCTTTACCACCAGCAAAGCCAGACAGTATGTCCATGCCACGAGGCTACAGAAACCTCTAGTGCTCCAGGAATGCAATCTTTCAATGAGGACAAATTTTGAACAGTCAGGAGAAAAAAAAAAAAAACAAAACTAAACAAATACCACCAATGCTACTGACAAGCAGTAGTCATAATTCATCCTAGCATCAAAAAGGCAGATGGTTCATCTAACAGGAAAAATCAATAGTATTTGTCATACTTAATGTTGACATTTTTTCAACTTCTCTATATTTGCAGGGCAAAGGCCAGCCAAGCTATGCATATTTCATCTGCTGGAAGATATGATGACCTTACCATCTTGCCCTTTTTCAACCCTGACCTTTTAAGACTACAGTGAAGAGGTAATCATCCTTAAAGAAGGAATAGATATTGTCATGAACCATAAACTAATTTTTACTCCAATTTGTTACCTAATTCTTCCATTTAAGGAGTAATAAGATTTTGGCTCAGTTTCCATCACCTAAAAAGCAGGTTTATGTTTGCTTTTTTTTTAATTAATTTGCCAACCTGTCAATCTGGATTGTATGTCTTCAGAAGACCAAGGTTATTCCTGGAAAGCAGGAGCATTCCCTCATGTTTACCCTGGCCACATCAGGGCTGGAAGTCCCAGCTGAGGAAGCGGTACCGAGCGCTGGAGATTCTCAGAAAGAACATGCTGACCTGATGTGATACATCATGAACAAGGCAAGGTAATTTCCTTTTGATATTATTTTTTTTTCTGTTCTTGTATCAGCATATGGGCTTATTAACAAAATCCAAAGTAATTGTGTGTCTCCATTGCCAAATGAATTACAACTTAGTTTTGGTGCAAATGATCAAGAAACAGTATTCTCCGACAGCTGCTAACAGACTTAGTCCTTTCACATTAGTTACTTCTCCATTTTTTATTTGCAATACATGATATGAGCTACTAATTTCCTCACTCCGTTTTCCCTCTATTCTTGCAATCACCTCTCTCTCACTCAACCAATCACTGCTACTTTCCTTAAATTTTCTTCTCTGGGTTGCTTTTCCTGTTAATTTTGCTCAACAGCTGACCACTTAATCTCCCATCCCCCTTTAATGTGTTCTAAATAAACGGGGATCAAACCAAAATACTGTCTTCAGTTTGCCTCTCCTTTTGTCTCCAACAGCACCTTCCTATGATCTTCTGGGAATTCTGGATTTCATTTCCGATACATGCAGCACAAAGCAAGGTTTTGTGGTAGCTGTTTACACGTGGGCTTTGGCAGATAGGGAGTGGTTCTACTAGATGCCCAATGGTTTTTTTGCTCACATTAATCTCAGAGTGATCTGAAACTCTCAGCATCCAAAGGCTCAGTTATTGAAATGACAGGAGCCTCTGGAAAAAGGCAAAAACAAAATCCTGCTCCCCACTAAAGTCAATAAGAGTTTTGCTTGTTTCTTAAACTAAAGCTCACTCACAGTCTTTATTTGCTGAGAAAGTCTCGTCTACTGTATAAATAGTGACATGAAGGCAGAGCATGACAAACCACTGTTGACTTTTACATAACCATAGCTACTAAACTACAGAATTCAGTGAAGAGACATCCATAGAAAATGAGCTGCTTTATTACCAAATGCTTACTCTATCAGAGATTTAGCATCTTTACATTAAGTATCCCTGCAAGACTAATGTACTAACTCACATTTTGGCAATTTAAAAAGACTAAGTATAGTACCATATTTTGATAGCCAGGTAGCAGAAACATTATTAAATGCTTCCCAGAAATGAACACAATACCTATTTGTACTAGCATAAGTCTTTCTGACTTACCAATAGGATTCACAGTCGATCCAAATTACCCCAGTTTATTTTTTTTTCCGTATGACATCTGCTGAAAAATGAATTCATATACTTTATTCTCTAAAAATAGACATTTTCAAATTTATGAAGGTGATTACTCCTATAATAATTACTGAAACAAAAAACTAATTGACCATGACTTAAGGTCATTTATAATACATGCTTTCTGTGAACCATGCAGGAATCTGACTCCTTAATTTTGCTAGTCTATTGTCCATTCTTTGCATTTGCCACCAGAAATCTCTTTAAAAATAAGATATTGACCATAGAAAGTTCATGTAACAATCAATTTATTTACAATTATTTCCTTATTACAAACAAGGACTCACACAAGTGAATAACATTATAGTTAATGTGAACTAGTTAATCCATGCTTAGACTACTCAGAAACGCATATAGTAAGTGACTCTGTCTTTCTGTATGTCGATTTCTTGTATTACCATTTTATGCAGTGTTTTAGAGTGCACAGTAAAAATAAAAATGCATTAGGCATGATTCATTTCCAATACTGTCATCTACATTTTAATAAGTCTCAAAATTACAGAGAAATGACAAAGACTTATGATAGCTAATACAAATTTCAATCTATACATTTCATTTTAAACAATATTCTAGGCTGTTAACTAAGGGTAAAAAGTGTTCATAATAACAAGATCTCCCTTCTCTGAAAAGAACCAAGGCAAAGAAAGACTGGGGCTGTGTGAAATATACAGGTAAAACTGACACAAACCTACCCTCATTTCACTAAAAATGGCAAGGAAAACTGATGAAGGGCATAAAGGATACTTGTTCAAACCCAGACAGAAAGATTTCTCACTGCTTAGTGAAATCTCAAAAAGTACAAGAAAAAATAAAGCTTTAGTAAGATCAGTTTATTGATATCAAAGGTGGAACTCTCTCACTTAATGTTGTTAAAAAGGTTTGAGAGAGAGACTGATCCCTCAGGAGAGTGCTTTGCACCTTCCTCGGTTGGATGCCTGAAGCCCAGTAGGGTGAATCACCCTGGGGAGGTACCAATTACATCTCCACTGACTACTGAAGGAGCTGAGACAACAAGCTTAGATGAGGCAGCTGACTCTCAGAGAGCACATTAGGAGAAATTAATGTCTCCCAGCAAAGGTCTATCTGCATTGCAGATGAGGCTGCATTTGAATAAAGGAAGGCATATCTGCTCCAAGTTTAAGTTTACGAGCACAAGATAACAGTAATGAAAACTTGCCAGCACAGGCCTCAGCAAGAGAGATACCCTCGCTGGCCGCTGGCCTACATTCAAGGCAAGGTACCACATGATCACTATGCTGATGAGATTAAAGTCAGAGCAGGGGTTTTTACCTGTCATATAATTATACCTCTGTTCGTTCCAAAGACTTGCCTGAAGCCTAGAGGTGACCTTTTCACCTTAGATTAACACATACACAAAATTTTTTTCACAGAAACAGTGGCAACCATTTCTACCTCTTAGACCTGGAAAATGACAACCTACAGGAAATTCTGTATTTTAACATTTAGTTTTACCCCTGCAGGGATAAAAAAATATCAGAATAAATCAACATTGCCCAGTAGCTAGGTGGGATAAGCTAGTTGGGGTACCTGACTAATCTAGTGGCCTTATACAACGGAGAGGCTGCATCAATGGACAAAGGAAGAGGTATGGATGTCATCTGCCTAGACTTCCAGAAGGTCTTTGACACAGTCCCCCACAACATTTTTGATGCTAATTTGAAGAGATATGGGTTTGACGGATGGACTGTTAGATGGATAAGGAATTGGGTGGATAGCCGCATCCAAAGAATTATAGACAATGACTCAATGTCCAAGTGGAAACCAGTAATGAGTGGGCCTTCAAGGGTCCATACTGGTCCCAATACTGGCACCCCTCACCCCAATACCAGTGCACCCTCAGAGAGTTTACAGATGACACCAAGCTGAGTGACGCAGTCGATTCACTTGAGGGAAGGGATGCCATCCAGAGGGACCTTGAGAGGTTGGAGGAGTGGGCCCGTGTAAACATCATGAAATTCAACAAGGCTGAGTGCAAGGTCCTGCACCTGGATCGGGGCAATCCCCAATATCAACACAGATGGGGGGATGAATGGATTGAGAGCAGCCCTGAGGAGAAGGACTTGGAGATATTGATAAATGAATAACTGGCAATGTGCGCTTGCAGCCCAAAAAGCCAACTGTATCTTGGGCTGCATCAAAAGAAGCATGGCCAGCAGGTTAAGGGAGGTGATTCGCCCCTCTACTCTGCTCTCTTGAGAACCCACCTGTAGTACTGCATCCAGCTCTGGGGTCCCTCACACAAGAAAAGCATGGACCTGTTAGAGCAGCTCCAGAGGAGGGCCACAAAGATGATCAGAGGGCTGAAGCACCTCTCCTATGGAGAAAGGCTGAGAGACCTGTGGTTGTTCAGCCTGGAGAAGGCACCAGGGAGACCTTACTGCAGCCTTTCAATATTTAAAGGGGGTTTATGGAAAAAAAAAGCAGAGAAAGACTTTTTACCAGGGCCTGTAGGGACAGGAAAAGAGGCAATGGTTTTAAACTGAGAGATGTTATGTTTAGACTGGACATAAGGAAGACATTTTTTACGATGAGGGTGGGGAGACACTGGTACAGGTTGCCCAGAGAAACTACGGCTGCCCCATCACTGGAAACGTTCAAGGTCAGGTTGGCTGGGGTTTTGAGCAATGTGATCTAGTGAAAGGTCTACCTGCCCGGGGGCCTGGAGGGTCGTACTAGGTGATCTTTAAAGGTCCCTTCCAACCCAAACCATTCTGTGATTCCATGATAAGGAAACTCCATACAGCATAGTTTGGACTAGCTCTGCATGGGAAATAAGACAATTTTATTGACAAATTCCTGCTTATACTTAAGATATAAAATTAGTGAAGAACTGTGTGTGATATAATGGGATGAAGCAGACACCTATTTAAACTTAGCTCCTGAAACAATACAGCTACAGTACATTTATGTTTCCCTTAACATATTTGTTGCATTTTGGGAGTAGATGGGATCATTCAAGTCTGCTGTAATAGCCCTGTAGATATCAATTTAATGGGTAGGAAGTCAGTAAATAAGAGCTAAGTAGAGGAGTCTGCAGTTGGAATACAGACAAAATTCTTTGCTATATAGTTTTCCTCTGTCCCCAAGCCAAGAATCATGTTTTCTTGCGGTTTGACACAAGCAAATACTCTTGTTTCAAGGAAATGAAGCAACCCATTTGTGTGTATTTAATTTCTATCCCTCTTATTTTAAATCATCCTGAGTTACTCTCTTTCTTCTTTTCAGTCAGAATTTCTTATCTGTCTAATCTCTGACTGGCATGCATGTAGGTCAAAGCAATTATATTCCTCTGTTAAGCTAGCTTGAAACAAGGGAAGCCATCTCCCTGTTACATAGCCTTAAGCAAAAATAATCCATTCAAGCTGAAAATTTTCCTGAAGAAAGATCTAAAAAGAAGACGAAGACACTGATTATGCATGTAGGAAGAAAAAGCAATCAGAAAACCCAAGAAATGCTTGAGCATAATTTCCTAGAATGAGCTTGGGAAAGGGTAGAAATAAAGTACCATGAGTCAGAGCTGCATGTTGGGATTGAGATTTCTGACTAAAAATAGTTGCTTTCTCTTTGTTCCTACTGCCTCAGCAGAAAGAGAACTCCATGTGCGGTCTTTGTTTAGCAACAGAATTTCACTAAGAAATGTTGGACCCAGAGTGGGCTCATTACCTTTTGGGGCAGTGTAAAGAGGGTTGGCTTGGAGGTTGATTTGCTGCTATCCACTGGCTCTAGGCCCTTATGTCCACACTACATATTAACCAGAAAAGAGGTTTACTCCAGTTGTTGCTCCTAGATACACACCATGAATGGGCAGAGAGCTAAGAACTCTGTAGAGGACTTTACTTCCACACTGGAAGTGGGGTGCTCTAGATGCTCTAGATGGTGTATGACTTTTTCTGTCCAGGACAGAAACAGGTGGATGCTTGAGTATCTACCACAAAACACAAAATATATACAATAGAAATTACCAGATGGGCATATCATTGGATTCATTTTCATGCCGACCCATTTCTAAACTCAGATCTTTTGTTGAATTGCTGCAGGTGAGATTGCTGGTGGAAGACCCGACCCATTTCTAAACTCAGATCTTTTGTTGAATTGCTACAGGTGAGATTGCTGGTGGAAGACCTCGCTCCACCAACTTTATGTCATTAAGGAGTTTCCTCTAAAACCAAAAAACCAAGAAGTTCTGCCTGACAACCCCAGTGATACTATGAATCTATGATTTTATAAATATGTATTCTTATATAGCTGTGTCCTCACTTTCTTCTTCTTTCTGTGATGTATCTGTGCTATTGCTTCTTGATTACCAGTGCTTTGGGTGCAGGTGCCCAGGCGGCGGCAACGGGGGCTGTGGGGAGGCCACTGTGAGGAGAGGCCACGGCTGCCCCGTGCCGGACATGGCCGGTTCCAACCGGATCCAACCCACCACCCCAGGGCATGGCTAAGCCCCTCGGCCACCATGGCAGCCTCTCTGGGAGTATAGATTTACGTAAGGGCAAAATGCTGCAAAGCAGTGAGGAGTGCGGGGGGGAAAAAATGTGTGAGAAACAGCCCTGTGACACCAAGGTCAGACACCAAGGTCACACATGTGACAGAATGGTCAGGGTTGGAAGGGACCTCTGGAGATCATCTAGTCCACCCCCCCTGCCAGAGCAGGGTCACCTACAGCAGGTTGCACAGGACGGCATCCAGGCGGGTTTTGAAGGTTTCCAGAGTCAGAGACTCCACCCCCTCTCTGGGCGAGCCTGTTCCAGTGCTCTGCCACCCTCAAAGTAAAGAAGTTCCTCCTCATGTTGTAATGGAACTTCCTATGTTCAAGTTTGTGCCTGTTACCTCTTGTCCTATCACTGGGCACCACTGAAAAAACACTGTTTCCATCTCCCTGTCACCCTCCCTTTAGGTATTTATAACATTGATAAGATCCCCCCTCAGCCTTCTTTTCTCTAGACTAAAAAGACCCAAGTCCCTCATTCTTTCCTCAGAAGAAAGATGCTCTAGTCCCTAATCATCTGAACCCTGACCACAGTGGAGCAGGTATCCACACTGCAGTCTGTGGAGAGACCATAGTGGAGAAGGTATCCACACATCAGCCCATGGAGGACCCCACACCAGAGGAGGTGGGTATGTGCTGCAGGACTGCAGCCTGTGGAGAGGACCTACACTAGGGCAGGAGCAGCAGAGAGGAGCTGTTATGGACTGATGATAACTCCAATTCCCCACCCAACCTGTGCCAGTCAAGAAGGGGAGGAGGTTGAGAAGCCAGGAACAGAGGAGTGAAGTTGAGTCTGGGAAAAAATCAGAGAGGGGAGGGAAGGTGTTTTAGTTTCTCTCTTTGTTTGTCACCATCCAAATCTATTTTAAATGGCAATTAATTTAATTGATTTTCCCCAAGTCAAGTCTGTTTTGCTGTAAGAGTAATTGGTAAGTGATTTCCTTGTCTTTATGTTGACCCATGAGATTTTCTGTCTTATTTTCTACCTCTGTCCTTTTGAAGAGGGGGAATGAGAGAGCAGCTCGGTGGACATCTGGCATCCAGCCAAGGTCAAACCACTACAACCAGGCAGTTTCTTAAATCAAAACAATACCTTGACAAATCATCTATCTATGTAATTCAAATTATTAATCAGTCTTGCACATTTCCTCATATATGACATTGTCCATCTGCTTTGATTAGAGGTTCCTATTGCTTCAAATACCTTCTTCCATAAAGGGATGTCAATGGCTTTTTTAAATTAGCTTAAAAGAAAGACAACAAAAACGACAATTGTATTTTTAAAAAAGTGTTTTCTAAAGTGTGCACAGCAATACCTTGACCTTTCATCTCTCTTCACTTATAGCTTAAAATGAAAATTTAGGCAGTAACTACTTCAAATAGCCTTTAGTAATCCCATAATGTATTTTTATAGTTCTAAAAGCTTTTTCAGTAACACAATTACTCTTTTATCCAATTACTGAATTCAGAATAGCAAGTAGCCATTTTCAGAGTACAATTCTTACATCCTGGATAGATTTGGTTTCTTAGAAAGCACTGCTTTCTTTCAAAATAGAACTGCTGGAGCAGTCATGCTACTTCAGTTGTGGGGAGCAGTCCTCGGAGCAAGACCTACTGCTCTTCAACCATAGAGAACTTTGCTGACAACCAAATTAAAAGCCAGGTGCTCTTTTGCACAAGCACTCACTTTCTTCCTCTTGTCTTCTTCCTCTCCCATGAATCTTACCTTCTTTTTTTCAAAGACTTTCTTAACTGCAAGAAGAGATGTGGAGGCTGCAAGCTCTGAGAACAGATTGCAGCGTGATGTTTAGAGTTGACTCATGAAAGACAGGAGAGTAGGTTTTGAACACTTTAGGGCAAAAGGACCAAATATGTGTTTCCCACTTTCTGCATGGGTATTTTGAGGACAAAGCCATTGTATAAAAAGGTTCTGCCCCACAGGTCATTGGTCATGTTATGAACCTAAAAAGACTGAGTTTTGAACTGTATGATTTTTTGAAACAAATCCTCATTCTCTTCATTGGGAATAGATCTCGTGATCTATTCCAAATAACTATACTTTCTGTATTTCCATTTCTGGTAAACTGCAGTGGAGCAGCTCTTAGGTTTCCAAAAGTGAGGAATTGGAAACATAGAAAGAATTCTCTCTAATAGGCTCCATTTTATGCAAGGCTTATATAAAGGTACATTTCCACTGCTTGTAGATTTATGCTACACCAATACAAAACTGTAGACTCTTTGCAGATGCTTCGGTGTACATTTTTCTGCAGAATTACAGACATACCAAGATGCCAGACACATCAAGTACTGCAAAAGCTGCTTTGATCTGTACTGATAGAAAACTTACTGCTTTGTTCCACATACCATACTGAAGTGCAAAATCAGTAAAGCCACAGTAATGGCACTTAACACTATAATGATAAGTGAATTTTTTAATAAAACAGCAAACCACATAGCAATGCTGCTACCACAGACTGATATATGTCATTCTGGAAAAATACCATTAACATCATTCCACTTTTGAATGCTTTAATTTCATCATGAAATCAAGGAAGTTCTAAAATTAACCTGCCTCTTTTCAAAGACACCAATTTGATGCCTTTTCCAGATTCTGTTCCATAATGTTCGTATTTCTAGTCTCCATGTAAGAGAGCAGATGTGTACTGGGCTGGTGCTCAAATATCCTGCAGAGGGAGAACTGAATAAATATGTTCTTGAAAGTTAATTTATTACTCTTATGTTGCTTCTAAAGATCAAGACTTTGAGTGAGCATCTTGACAGATGAAACAGATGGACAGCTCCACAGAGTCAACACTTGCCAGAGGAATGTCCCTTGCCTTCCAGCTTACTCCACAGTTTCAAAGCAGCGTTCATTCAGCTAAGTGATGTCTACTAAATGCCATACAAATAAACGACAATACAGAATTTTGGGGGCATGTATGAGCTGTCAACCCGCCTTTAAATACAAACAGAAGTCAACCGAGATTTTGCATTCAATATGTACAGCTTCATGCTTTGTTTTCCAAGTGAAAAATAGGGCAAATATTGCTTTGTTGATTACATTGTACACACAGGTGGCATAATATCAAAAGATTCTAAGGTCTTTATTATTTACATGCATTGAAGTGCCTAATTATTCAGCTGTATGATGTTTCTATATGCCTCTGTATGCAAAGAAATAGACAAGGATATTTGTTTCAACGTGCAGCTACACTAAAAATATTAAAAATATCTTTTCTCCCACACCAATAGCATATAAATTTACTGAAAATACTTTAAATGGAGCTGTGGAGCCATGAAAAATCTCCAGATTCTTCCAGAAGGATAACTGCTCTTTAAAAGTTGCACACATCTGAAAATAGACTAATATTTAAATCCACCTTCAGCTAGAACTGCCTGTATTTTTTCTGTAGTAAAATGAAACTTTAGATCCCTGTGAGCTGATACATACATTCTACTCAGCCAAGTCCCAAATTATCATTTGTATGGGAGCTTCTGAACCTATAGCCATTTGCACAAGCGCTCAAAAATACAGCAAAGTCTCTGCCCCAAAAGCTATGGTATGCATGAAAAAGTCTGAGACAATGAAGTGCTAATAGCCTTAATTATAGTTAATTGTAGTTAGATGTAACTCAGGTGACCCTGAGGGAGTAGTTTAAGTTTCCTTCTTGTAGTAATACATATAGATCTTATTAAAATGATTGTGAATTCCTCAGAAAATTAACATGCACAAACTCCTAAAGATTCACTTAAGTAATAAAAATGATCAGTACATTAGTGGCCTATGTATGTGACCCTCTTTCTCATCAGAAAGCAAAGAAGAAACTGTTATCTAGGCTACCTGAGGCAATTCTGGTCAGTCATCTCAGTCAAATATTAAGTGAAGTGTAAATTCCATAAAATTGATTAAACTTGTACTAATAATTTTGGTACCGAGGAATACTTTATCAACTGACTTTAAACATTCCATTTACTTGTATATCCATCAACTTGGTTAGCATTCTTGGATGAAAGGGGTGATTTAAAACCTAATATAAAATTGTTGATAATATTTCAAAGATATATAGTATATACTAAGCAATGTTTTTCACGCAATGTGGAAAGACGAGGCCAATGAACAGAGCACGAGACAGAAATATTACCATGCACATCTTCAACCTTTCAGCAACTCAGCGTGTTAAGGAAGAAGTGTCACAGCACCTCTGGGCCATTTTCTTCTGATGCGTACACTGAGAGAGACAGCCCGGCAGATGGCTCACAAGTGTTAAAAATCCAGTAGGAAAATCATGCAGGAGCATAAAGTGCTTATATCTATTCTCCTGCCCAGTACAAGGCATAAGGAGAAGAACTCAGGCAACTACTCCGTTTCTGTACAGTCCTGCAAAGGCCAATGAGTACGGAATTCCTTCATGTCATGCACACACCACGTTTCTATGGATCCACAATCATCTTCCAGCTAGACTGCCACAGCAGAAGATCCATAGGAGTCTGCAAAGAGCTTGTTCTCTTTGAGAAAATCTAATCATTTCCACACAGCTCTAAGGTAGACACTTCCTCACAACCTAAATTTTACCCTTTGCCTCACCAGAAACTTGGTACAGGGTGTAAATGCAACCAAAATATGCAATCCCCTTCAGTGATTTGCTGTTGTGGTGCCCTGGGTTGAAATGGTTTGTGCCACTTTACCAGAAAAGATGAAAGGCTTTGGTCCACTCCTGCATTCTCTCCATTTGTCAGAGGGGTGATCTCTACGCAGTCTAACATACCTTGCCTCATCCAGTTATTCCCACTGGGATTTATCAAAGCAGGACAAGTGACACTGGAATGCCCCACTCCATACAGCAGCTCCAAACAACTTAATTTCAAACTGCTTTTTGGGTTTGCTCTCCAAAACAAGATACAATCCTAGACAGGTCTCACAGTAACACGGCATGTTCAATATGCACCCCTGAAATCTTAAATGAAGGAAAAAGATCAATCAACCAGAAACCCACTGCAGCACACCACATGTATTTGTAGAAGAAGAAATAAAATAAGATAGATCAAGCTCTTAAAAATAAAAGGTGAAGGGGGAGTGAATTTGCCAGATACTTTTTCACTTCTTAATTTTTGTCTGGTCCCAATCTGCTGTACTGAGGAGAATGCATAGGTATGGGAGAATCATACTGCTGGGTTCTCCTTCCTCCCCTTCCCTTTCATTTCGGTGATAAAATTCAAAAGCTAATAAAATCAGACAGATTATAGCAGCATTGATGAATGGCCATGTCTGGATTTCCTGTCTGGAGACCAGAGCAGGCAGTGTCTGAGAAAGAAGACAAGGCAGTCACTGCACAGAGAGAAAAGGAATATCCAGCAGATGGATTATGTCTGGCTGCTCCCATTATTAATACTGATCTGTATCAGGCAGTGATGAATACATAGAAGCACTCAGAAATACTAATGGTTTCACCCTTTAAGTACTAATTTCTACGCTTCTATCCTATTTAACATTAAAAATGCTCTCTGATCTTGTCATTGATGGAAATGGTTATAATGAAGAGGCAGGGCTCTTGGGAAGAAAGAATATACTAGATTTAATGAAAAATATTAAAATCAGCTTTAGAGGTAGAGAAGTCATAAACTACAGTCATAGAATAGCAGAGAAAACTCTCTCCCCCTAAACAATTTATATTCTTATTTAAATGTAATTTGTAAATCCTAAATCAAAGGATATTTTCAGTTATCAAGACTCTGGACTAAATACATTCTGAGGTATTAAAAAAACCGAGGAAGACAGGACACATTAGGTAACATATAGACAGTAATATAATCAATTAAACAGCATTCATGCCGCACTGAAGTTAAGCTTAGTGTTACAAAATCTCTAAATCTCCATTTCTTCGATTCTTTAGCTCTTTCAGAAGTCTCACCTGAAGAAGTCAAACACCATGTAGGTAGTGACTGCCAAACAGGTCAAAAAACAATCTCATCCTAAGTCCTGAAAGCACCTAAATATCCACTAAATCAAACTGGAAATGGAGGCAGCTCCCCAGTCTGGATGGGACAGCTAAAAAAGACCAACCAAGCCGCAGCACCTACCAGTAGCACTTATCCAGGATGAAGTAAGGAAAATCATTTGGATTGGGCGGGTTCAGATGTTGACTCTGAAACTTCACAGTTCTTGTTGATCATTCTGCCAGGAGCTATTTGGGGTATTGATCATACCCAGAGCAACAGGATAGGCTCTGGCCTAGCTGAAAACATTTTTTTGTGAGCTCCACCTGCAATTTTCTCTTTTGACATGGAAAAAAAAAAAGCTGGGTGACATTTCCTCCTGAGGCACACTGGGATCTGTGCAATGTGTATTTAGGTACCAGGGCAGGCTTTTATGATCTAGTTGCTGAAAAAAGAGTTGCTAAGAGAGAATGCAAGCTAGACTTGATGGCTAAGGAGAGTGGGGAAAATTTAAACAAGCACGAAGGTAATGTAGGTGGGTGGTATCTATCAGCCAAGATAGAAATTAAGAAACATAACTGAGAGTGACAACAAAATTTCTCATAGTGGCTCGGTCTGAGGATTGTAGGCACCAGGTTCCCAGCCATCAGGTGTTTGGAATCTGTGGATCTACGTTGTCATGTGCCCCACCAACTATTTGCATTAACCAAGAAACTTCTCCTGGGCTTAACTTTCCTTAAGAAATGCCCCACAAACAGACGTGTAAGGGGAAAAAGGAAAAATGAGGCCTCTGTCTTTTGTCCTCCCTCCTCTTTTTCCTGGAAATACAGGTAGGCTTTTGTCTGGCTCATGGATAAAGACAGGCAGAGCAGAAACTCCCATAGCTGCTCTGGTTCCTCCCTATGTCACCAATACAGTGTTCCCTGACTCCTTTTTCTGAGTCTGAGATCCTATCCCTCAGCTAAAAATGTATATAAAGTGTTTATAATTGTGGAGGTAGGTCACTAACTTTATAAATCCTGCCAGGTGAAACATTTCTTTCTTTCTAGCCAGCAGATAGTTCTGTTGCACTTTGACTCTTTTTGTTTAGAAAAAAAAAAAAAAAAAAAGGTGTGGTCTTACAAATCTGTATCTCAAATGCAGAATAGTCTTCTAGAGTATTTTATTCCCGAATAATCTTATGGACTATTTTATTTAGAGCAACCTTCAACTACCTTCAACTCAACTACCATTTTGAACACAGTGTGACAAATTCAATGTCCCTGAAAGCCTACTCCAATCACAAAATACAACTTTTTCAACACAATTTTTTTCCTGAAGTGAGACTTCATTCTCTTGAAATACAAATAACATTTACTTTTTCTTCATTTGTCTGTCATTTGCCACTTTTAACCTCGGATTTCAATCACACTGCAGAAGCTGTGGTTCCGTGCCTAAAACCAAGGACAAGAAATTAATAGTTTGGGTTATGTTCATTACTCTGCCAGTGACTTTGTGTGTAACCCAGGAAAGTCAGCATCTGCTCTATTATTCTCTCATTTTTCTGTAAAGTAGAGGTACTAATACACACTTATTTTTCGACCTTTAGCTGCAAGCTTATGTTATATGAGCTTTTGCAAAATGCTTTGATGCTTCTGGGGAATAAAGAAAATCAAAGTCTGCAAATTTCATCTTCATGTATATAGATATTTAAATGAATCATTCTTTCTTTCACCCCTAAAAATAAGAGGTTTATTCCTGTTTCCTTAGCAAAGCTTCAGTTTTACAATGAAGTCTTTATTATTGAACACATGAACTCCCAAAGAAGCAGCCTATCATTTTAAGAAACTTTGTTTCCTTTCCAATAACCCACATAAAAACATTTTTATTTTTTCATTTTTGAGGAAAAAAAGGAAGAATATTGTAGAACCTTTCAGCAGGCTTTCAGGATACCCAGAGCTCTGCAGTTTCCTGAAGAAGGAATTAAACATTGCAAGCCTTTTTCTCATGTGAACACTCTTCAGTCATGCAAGATGTTCTACGCAATCATTGGAGAAACCTTTGATACTCTTATTAATACTGGGTAATACTTAATTAATAGGTTTCAGAGGAAAATATTACTTAACATGGGATTCTAAAAAAGTAATACTATTAGAGTCAGAACTATTTACGTAGACTTTCCAGGGTAATTTATCTGAAAATATTTTTAAATCTAGGCATAAACAAGATTAAAACAATGCACATTTATTTTTTTTCTCTGAAATTAATAATACTTGTTTTTACATCTCTTCTTTACTGCCTTGTGGATACTATCAGAATATCATTGCATACACAGGTTTTATCTTCAGCTTTTCATCCTGATTTAAAAAACATTATATTTTATGTATCAATAAATTTCGAACCACTACATCACAAAATTGAATGTTTCTTTATACATATGAGTATGAAATTAAGATATTGAAACAACTCGAATAATTTGGGAAGGGAGGCCATATTTTTCAAAACCTAGCACAAGCCATTAGTTAACACAAGTGTTTTAAAAACGGCTCTTCCAATGTGGATGGAATTTGTTTTAAAAGCCTTGAAAAGCCCATGATTTATGATCTCTGTCAAAAGGCATTATGCATTTTTTACAGTTCCTATTCAGATCAGCATATTTCTAATCTCATAATCTAGTATGGAAATTAACTTCTTGGATTTCTCCATTTTGCATTTCTATTTGCAGTCCAACACATTCCTTTAGGAACATGAAGTTCCATATGTCTCTCTTCATTAAGTCAACAGTAAAGCAATATATATTTGTCTAAAGCCTTTACAGTTGTCTTCTATTTCTAGGTGTTATTGTACTATTGGGTATTAGGTAGTCTCCGAAGAATGAGGTCCCTAAACAGTTATTTCAGGTGTGTATGCCATAAAAACCAATAACTATACTAAATATTCAGGAATATCAAGGCAAACGCTAAAGGAACTTCTGCAGGATTGGGGAGTTTTAGTTATAAATCAACATCAAATACTTAAAGGTACTTCCTATTTGCAGCTTATCCTAACATATCAATAAAATCCTTCTTTTTGTAGCTGAAAACCAGGGTCAAAGTTACAATTTTTCTCAAGGCAATATCAAGCCCCCTGACAGCTTTACACAGAACTGTGATTAGCAGAAGCCAGTAATTCCAGCATTTCAGAGAGGTCAGATATTTAAATATCTGTAGAGTTAGCAAACCTGGAACAGCCACCCGTACATACTTAGCAAAGAAGAATGATGAGCTTGTTAATCCGGGGGAGGAGTTTTATAGCGATATTTTGTAGCTCCTACAAATACTTCAATTTTAGCAGATATTTGCCTGCTTATCAATTTATGCTTGTACACAAAGAAATTCACAGATAGTTTCTACAATATGGAGCTGCTTATGGTGTTAACATTGGCCTTCAATTCATTATACCAAAGGAAGATTTAGAGAGTGCGTTCTTTGTAAATTCCTTCTGCACTACCCAGTTACTCTCAGCTGTTTCATTACAGCTTCAGCTGCTCCAATCAGATACGATTCCTGGGTTTTTTGGAGGACCCCAATGTTTTTTTTCACTGCTATTGCATAGCTCAGTGCAGCAGAGTGTTTGCTTCAGGTGAGGCACGTGACTTGTGGCCATTCTCACTCTTCCCGAGAACGTTAAAAGGAACAAGTCCACCACAAGCAAGGAAATAAAGCAAATGTTTTTAAACAATAGTTCCTATAAGTTTCTTTAAAATTCTGTAAGCTGTACTTTTAATTTTCAGACCTCTCCTCAAACAGGAATGCTTTGTCCAAGTCTGGAATGCATCTGCGATACTCTTCTGTGGAAGGCAACCACCCGTGCAGTATGTCAGGCACTCTGGCTTGGCTTTGACAAGGTTAAAGAGGGGCAGAAATCCAACTGGAATGAAAGATGAAATCAGACTTTGTTGAAGTTGCCTGCTGTGAAGAATGCTGTGGGTGAAGAAAGACCACACTCACAAGATGGTAATCATGACACGACATTAGCTAAACACAATAGTTATGCAGGATGATAGTGCTGCTGCCATCCTAACAATGGCAAATCCAATTACTTCTATGGAGCTCTCATTAGGACTTAGGATAATAGAAACAAATGCATGCTTTCAATACACTTTCACAGAGCACAGAGTGTAGTTTAAGACAGTTTATCAGCCTGAACAATTAGGATCCACACTGTAGTCAGCACTGTATTTACCATTTTTTTTTACATTATCTTTTTGACTGTGTCAGCCTTAAGGGCATCCTTGTTTCTTTTTTTCGTTCTTTTCCAGTAAAGAATTTTCTCTCCTTGTTGCTACATCACTCAATTTCTAAAAGATCCTCCAAAAATTAAACTCTCCCCCAAACTCAAAAGTCAGTGAAACTTGAGGGCATTCACTTAATTAAAAGTGCTGACCTTAACTGTGCCAAGAGCAACAGTGGTACCCAAAACAGCAGATAAGAATCAAACTTAAAACAGGAGGAGGTACCTCACAGCACCATTTGTGGCTCAAACACAGTCTCTTCTCAGCTCTGCTGTGATTCACAGAAGCCGTTGACCTTTGGTTATGTGGCATTTCCAGCCCTTACCCACTAATGGAAGAGGTGCATTTAGCAGCTCCATTGTCCAGTTTGTTGCTTTTGGTTTTAAATGCAAGCTCATATCTCAAAGAAATGACCTATAATAAAATCGGATAACCTAGATTAGCATAGCTTTCAAGATGTCTTCCTAAGTGATCCTAAGTCAGGAAGTGATAAAGCTTTGTGAGGATAGTCAACGAGGCAAGCTGAAAGTGACAAAGGAAATGGTGGAGAAGAGTTGGATTTGTGCATCATTAGAAGTCCCTATCACCTGAGCAAAATGGCAAATACTGTCTCCACAGAGATCCAGCATGCATAGAACAGTGAAAAGAGCACAAGGGCAAACACAGACTCATCAGAAAGTCAGTTCAATCAACAATGAGAATGCCAGATAAAGGCTTCCCTGCCTTTCACCACCCACAAGGGGAGAGCTGGAATTGAGTGTAATAGTCTTCCCCCAACTCCATATCTAGTCACAGGGCTCTTTTCCTTTCTGTGAGTCACTCCAAAGACTCGGAAGGCTCACTATGGCACACTCTTGTCCTTAAAGATAAGGGACAATAAAGAGTGGCTAAATCATAAATAATATCATCCATCCATGGCGATTATTTTTTTCACTGGACAGGCAACTTTGCCACTGGAGCACAAGGAGGAGGGAGCACAATGGGCCAAATGAACACAAGACTTCAAAATATGTATTGTTAATGCAAAAAAGATAATGAGCTCGTCATATAATGTAAGCATTTCTGGAAAGGGATCCGTGTTAATAGATTATTTTTTTTCTTTTTCCAGTTTAGGATTGCTAGTCTTCATTCAGTCAACACAGCTGAAGCTGGAAAAAATGAGCTGTATAAAACCTTAAGAATGATATAATAGTTATAACAAACTGTTTCCACCCTTCATTCCTCCTTTGTCTTGCTTTGAGGAAATATAGTACATGCACATGAACAGCTGTACCTGCAAGTTGTTACATTTCATTTGTGTTGCCTCTGTTCACAGGGTCCTTGCTTACAAGATAGAATTGGACAGGTTTATTCTGTTAGAATTTTATAGGCAATATAAATTTTTAAGTGTTGCCTGTACTGTAAGCCCTGTCTTGAAAATGCAGTCTGCATTAACAGGATTTTGTAGGAAGGAACATCTAAATCAATAAGGTGAACCCAAAACACCCCAGGTTTTGTGCATTCATTTTTGGATAAGTAACTGGAGAGCACAGCAAAGCTTTTTTGCATGCCAGCCTCTTTTATCTTCAAACAGATCCACAAATGGATTATTTATAGATGTGACAGCAGCCCTCTGAGTAAAGCATAAAGGGCAGAGATTACAAAAGATTGATTTCCACAGCTCGTTACTGCCATAAACCTATAACCCAAGCAGATGCACAGGGGAGAATTCTCTTCCTTAGGTCAGCTGTTTATTTCTGGCACATGCTTACAAATCTCTGGGGAGGACTAAAAGGACAACCATATACTACAGTTTGAAAGCACCAGTAAAGAAGTCTTGTTGCTGTAGTTTCCTCCAATGTTTGCCTCCATTCCATGAATCATTGTGATTAATGCAGGGAAGAGATCCATTTCTACCTGTAGCGTAAGCCATATGCATACTTGTATGTGGAAACACCACTACAAGCCTTGTATTCAGTGTCTTCTCTACGGAATTCACAGACTTCATGAAAATAAGCAGAATGAACTTACAGATGGATTTCAGGGTACTGTAAAATTCAATTTGGTGAGCAAAACAGACAGGAGTTTATCCTGTCTCATTTCCATGAACAGTGAAAATATGTAACATAAAACACCCCTAAATCTAAAATAATATAGGTTTGGACATCATTTCAATTGCTCACATCATATAAATGCTTTTATGAACCTAAGACAGTGAGGTATACAGGTTAGGGTCAACCAAATGACAGTCAAAGCTGCTGCATTTTGCTCTAACTATATGTGTAACGGAATACCCTCATGATTATACCAGTTCAAGTCCTCATTTTCATTTTTTTAGAATTTCTCATCTTTCCTATTTGAAGAAGAGCAATAAATACATTTCCGATAAGACAAGTATCCATTCTACCAATTTTACTTTATTCAACTTTTCAAACATGTTCAATTCCTCCCTTTGCCTATTTGTTCCTTAGAAGTCAAGAAAGCCAAGAGTAAACAACAGCAAACTAGGCTTCTGGCTTCTAGAATCAAAACTAATATCATTAAGTGGACGGACTCTTCTGTCAGCTGACAAAAAGATGTTTCAATTCCCTTTTTAAACTGAATCCTTAATGGGCTTTGTTCTTGCATTTGTTACAGTTTTCTCCAGTCTGCTCAGTTCAGGCATAGATCCCAGAAGGCATAAGGTATGGTTTTCATTCATTGTATTCTAAACATAGGAAGAAATCAATACATTCAGCTTTCCCCTTCTGAGCTAAAGACGCAGCGCCTAATTGGTACAAGCAGTCTTCTGTCACTCCGCTGCAGAACCATCACTCTGCAATGCTACAAACACCTTAAACACAACCCACTCAGCAACATAAGCAATTATATTGAAAGTTAGTAGATATTCCTCCATCTCCACTTTGAATACAAATCACAGCTTCTAATTTAGCAGCTAGCCTCTTGAGACACACACACAGAGGAAAAAAAAACCCAACACTTAATGGCAACTGCTTTTGTGGCCCAAACTCTGCAGCTCGCATTCCTATGGAGAGCATCAATCCAGTATCAGCAGGGCTCTCCTACTTCACACAGAGGCCAATTCTTAGTTATAAGTGTTTTCAGAACAAAAACAGTCAGAGTGCTTTGCTCAAAATAATGATCTAGGCCCTACTGCATTTTGGCCCATACTTCTCGTGCCAAGACAGCTCCTCATTATTACTTCTTTCTTCCTTCATAAAAAGTTTGTAGACTTTGAGGGGGAGTAGGGAGAGGGAAAAGAGGAAGGGACTGTGTGTGGTATCACCCCAATCTGCCCATATGTGACAGCTGTGAATTTAACTCTCCTCTTAATCTAGTAAGTAGGCATTCAGCAGTTGTGGACATTAAGCCCTCCACAGTCACTTTCTTAGCCTAATGACAGCTGCTACAATTAAGCAAGGTACCTTCAGTAGACCTACTTAATATAGTGTCTAGGTGGCTTTGATCAAATGTATTTGTATTTCATGTGAATAAATGTACTCAGTGTGGAGAAAAGCATTACCATCTTGATTTTCATGGCCATGTGCCTAAATATGTATTAAGTGGGTGAAATTAACTACTGGCCCTTCCTAAAATTTATCAACCAGTTAACATGTAATAACATACTAACTTGTGCTTGTGGCCTAGATATTTACAGGCTGGCTAACACTCTTCTCCCTTCCCTGTTTCCCTCCACTCCCGCCTCATCTGAGTCTGGAAACATAACTAATAAAGTCATCTTGAAAGGATAAAAGGAATAAGTGTACTCAGGGCAATGGGTGGCTGGTTCATTCCAAAATGACAACTGAGTCTGGAAACCAAGTTATGTATAGCAGGAAAGAGCCATTGGTTTATAAGAAAACTTGGAACCTCTCACATCAATAAATAAACAGTGAGGCACTGTTACCAAGTTTTACATCAATACTTTCTTTTCTGACAGTCTTTATAAAGGCAATATTTAAAAAAATGGCATTCATATTTTAAGAATTCATTGGACTGAATTGAATTGACAAAAAAATACTTAAATTGTCTTAAAAAACCACATTAGATTGTATTATTGTGGCGACAGTTGGAAATTTAAGGCAAAACTATTGTTAATTCTAAACACTCGGTCTAATGGAAACCTTTCAAAGATTACTATATGCATAAAAACATGGTAAGTCAAATCACTCAAGTAATTTCTCCATGTCAGACTTCCTAAATAAGCTCTTGTACAAAGATATAATGAATTTTAATTGCATACAGAAAATGTCTGAAATCTAACCACAGGCATAACATGCTGTGCCAGCTATTTCAGACCTGCTTTTTTGTCCCTCGCATTTCATTTTGATCACCCTGTTAAGAATAAGCTCATATGCACAAAGAGAATCATTTTTCTTTTAAATTATTAATTAAAAGATTAATGGACACCTTCAGATCTCCCATAAGGGCAATGTCCCAATATCTGTATAGCTTTTAATGAGGTGAGCAAGAGAGATCCAAAAGCCATTTTTTCCTGTAGTCATATTTTCAGTATTAATAAGAAAATTTACCATCCAGTGAAGCACAAGTCTCAAAACCTGCCACAAAGTATCACATAGAGTAGGTTGTGATACGGAAATAGCCTGTTACAGAAATATGGAGAAATGGCTAGAAATGAGGACTGCTCTGTTGGACATCCCAAGTCCCCCAGAACAACTCCTTTACATAGTATTCAAATCAGGAAGAGATTGCTATATACTGTTGCCACTCCACCCCAATCCCATATTTTACTGTGGGCTCATTGCTTCTGCAGGGAAAATTAAACAAATCCACATTATTTCAGTTGATTGGATATGCAAAATACCCCATTTGTTTCACAAGGTATTAGGCAAACTTTTTAGAGCAAGACTCCTGTTTCGTGACATATGTAACTTCATATGTCCACCTTCAAAATACCGAAGCAGCTGAGCTCTGCCAGTCCTGCTATGCCAACTCAATGGCCAATGCTAAATACGCACTTTTTTCTTTTATTTGTGGCTTCTCTCTTGAAACATACGCTCATTTCACAACATCCCCAGGGCCATCCGGTATCACGTTGCCTTTCTAGGCATATCCATCCCCAAAGTATTACCTGGCTTGAGCTTCAGAGGTTAGGAAACTTACAGATAGAAAAAGGCAAATCAGACGTTAGCCAATAGAGAAAGACATAAATAAGTTTTTAGATATATTATATTACAGTTCTTGCACTATGGTCCTGACTAATTCCTTTTCTCCTCATTTCTCCAAGCCTTTTCTTTTCTTTTCTTTTTTTTCATTTTAAAAAACAAATTTTAAACTGCAGCAAAAACAAAGAAGTCATTGAACTCTCATTTTTTCTTTATGCATTACAACTACAGGAAAAATATAATCTCACTTTGGGTCAATCTTCTGTGAAAATTCACAGAGTATTAAATAGCCTTACTTGCAGCATACATCATTTTAAATTGCATAAGCAACAGATGGGAACAAAGGGTTCTTTTATCCATTCTAGTGTGTGTCTGTGTTTTTTAAGTGTTTTACTTCTAGTTGTAGGACCTCTAAAATTGAGGCTTTATGTAAGAAATTACATAAAACAGCAGATAGTTAAATTCACCACAGGAAAGAAAGACGAGAAGAAATAAATATGATAATAGGATGATTTAAAACAGCATGATCTCTTGATTGCAGTCTAAATATTAATACCTCTGTGTTTACTGTCCTAGTGCATGGAGAGAAAGAGAGGAGTCAGGATGACAGACTGCAGCAAGCGCCCTGGTGCTCAGCACCCAGGGAGTAGGACCACTATTAATGAGCTGTGGACAGGATTTGATTTGCCCATTCCTGCCATACAGTAAGGAAGAGGACTTAATTAATGACAAATTATCACTTATCTGATAATGCACATGGCTCCTTGCCATACTCTGAAAATTACTTTTATAGTCTTAAGTTAGTCTTGCCGTTTTGAAAGGTGAGAGGTGTTATATATTGACAAAAAACATAAAATCTTTGTTTTAATCTTACTCCACAGGACAAAGCAAAAAATAGCAAAAAATAGCAGAACAAAAAAAAAGCTGGTTTACCAGGCAGATTTTTGGCTGAATTCAGATTTTCATTTAGTTTCAGCTACAGAGACTCCCTTCTTTATATTATGCTATATGAAATTGCTATTCTGCCATTAAAGCAGTCTGGTAAACTACTAATTAGAGCTATTAGCCTTAAATGTCCTTTGAATTTTGTACATTCAGTCAGCACCCATCTCAAATTGTGCTTTGATCTTTGATGCAAATGTAAGAAGCATCCTCACATGCTCCCTTGAGGAACATAGTCCTGTCACTTTAACTTTATGGTTGATGCTGCCTGGGGTTAACATGGTATTGCTCCCAGATGCAATAAAGGAAGAGATCGTGTTTTGCTGAGAAAGAGAATTAGACTCACATTCCCTCCAAATTCTTGAATTCTAAATTATCTTAGTTGGTATTTCAAATATTTTATTTTGCAACATATTATCAAAATAAAATTATTTGAATATTTTTTATTGTCCACAGGTAAAATGCAATACTTCACTCTGCCACTGACTCCCTTTTCCTTTAAGGATTGGTTGTATGGATGACTTATTTTGGAAAGATTCCTTAGAGAACATTTTGTAAGGCAACAATTGTAAATTAAAGCACAACTATAATTTATATTGAGTCATTCTGGTCTTTTATAGTCTGTCTCTTTATTAGAGCTACTATTAGCAACTCCCTGAAGAGCCTCTTTTTGTAATCAAAATGACAACTCATATCATCAGTGGTAAACATTGTTTGAAATGTAATACAACATTTCTTTGACAGAGGTACAGGCGATTTTAAATTTACAGCCTAAGCCTACACTACCAAAACAAATGGAAAAGCTCATAAAATTCAGAGGGCTCCTGATTAGAACAAGAGTCATGTAAATGAGTAAGTAAATGTTTCAAGAGGTATTTTTATACTGATAAGAAAACCAAATCATTCCTTTGTGGATTTGCTGTTCTGGGGTGTGATCCTGCTTTCCACTGCTGCTGATGCACTTCTTCCATTAAGTCCTTAACGCAAAACGCATAGGCAACGCCAGGAGCATCCCTTCTCCTCCAGTAACAGCCACATGAGCGCCCATACCTGGGTTTCTACTTGCTCTTCCGTGATGTCTTTAGCCCATGATTCCAGCACCCCTTTCTGCACAGAGGAACTAATACTGTCCCAGGTACAATTTTTCACTCTGTCATCTTAGACTCACTTGTACCCTGATGGCCATGGCATTCTTTTGTGAAGTGTGAATTTGGGATACCTCTTTAACAAAAGTTATGAATTCAGTCCTAGGTTTCCCACTGCTGAGTAAGTGCTCTAGCCATTATGTTACTCAGAAGAGATGGCCAGTGTTTCTTTACTATGAACTGAACTCAGCAGTGAGTAATTAATTTGCTTAAGAAATCAAGTCCTTCCAAGGACTTATGCTTAGTTTACACACTTCTCTTCCCGCCTCTAAGACACAACAGATCTTGGATGGGGACTTTACATTTCTGAACAGTGACATGACAGCCAGTCAAGAGCCCACATGGCAACTTTAGCCCTTAGTCACTTGTGGGTTCAAGTACTCCCCGCGTGCCTGTTCTTACCTAAGTCCCTAATACACTTTAGTGCTGTCTGTCTGTCTCCACAAGTGCTGCTGTTTAGTGCTTTCTGCACAAGTGCTTCTGTATCTGTCAGGCAAGTAAAAAAGTGATTAGTCCAAAGATATTGTACATTTGTTTTTTAACACAAATGCATGCAACTAGCAAGGCATTTTCAATTCTTCTTTCTATAAGTAAGTAGCTAGACCACATGCATCTGCAAGGATGTCAATTTCTCCCCAGTGACCTGAAGAAAGTAGTTTCATAGCTCAGTAAAACACATTAAAGTGTGAGTACAAAGTGAAAACAAAAGCTTAAAAAAAAAAAAACCACAACACAAAAAAACCCACAAAAAAAAAACAGAACAAAGGACCACCGTTACGAAATCTGTGGAGGGTTTTCTTTTTTCTCCTTTTGGAAGCCAACCCTTGGTGTTCACAATTATCTTGTTCCTTACACGCAAGGGGCTGCAATAAATCGAATTATATTTTCCCTGAAGATAGTGCCTCAGTTCTAAAGGTGATGATTTCATGTATAATTTGAATAATTTGAATAGTGCAAACTATATACTTTTTTGTAAATACATACATTTAATACAAGTGACGAAATGGCAGTATTCTTATGTATGGTGTTGAAAAAGAATTTACTGAAAAGCATTTATACATTTTGTCTCACGATTACATAATTCTTATACTAACCCTGTTGCCTACATCTTCACATTTTCAAGAGGTGTGAATTTGACAGATCAGATGTCAGTTCAGAAAAAGTACACTAAAACTTGCAAAAGGTTGGATGCCATTCTGCTACACCGATTAAAGACTGACACATATTTGGAACATGGCAGTTCAAGATTGAAGATGACAACAAAGGGAAGTATGAAGACATGGAAGTTATGATTGATGGGCGGTACATTATTCTAAATTAATACTTAAACTGGGAGCTGACATAGTGGAGTAAAACAAAAAATTTTGTGTTTTATCTGATACGCTGCCTCTCACAATAGCATATACTGAAAGTTCAGAGAAAAATACTTTGCCACACTATTTATAGCAAATGCATAAAATATAATCTTAACTCTTTATAAATACCTCCTTTATAACACAAGTCATCCAGGCAAACGCCATCTTTATTTTTATAGTTGATTATGTATTACCATTTACCCTGTCAGACCCAACCTTATGAATCTGACAGCTTTAGTATCTCTGTAACCTTGGCACAGTTATCTGCAACTCAGACTGCTGTATTTCAAGGTCAAGGGTGCCAAAACCCAAATACCTCCTTCTCCACTCTTCCATACATACCCCTTTCACTTTACCCCAGTGTCTCTAACTTCCCTCCTCACACCATCTCTTCACCTTTATTTCCCCAAATCCACCCCCTTGCCCACATCCCCTATATTTCTATATCACCTATTTTTTATTTTCCTTCTCCAGTGTTTTCAGACATCAGCACCAGGCTGCCTAACCTGTGCTTGTCAAGCAGTTTCTGATGCAGATTTGGGGTGAGGTGGGAGGACATGCGCACTGGCAAGGGGACTTCACGTGTCAGTGACCAACTGGGCAATCTGACCACCTTTCCATGTCACCTATTTTTCCATGCTTCCTTCAGATCTTTTCTTCATGGCCAAGAGAATTGTTCTACAGGCTACAAATTGTGCAACACTTCTCTTGGATTTCTAGCTGCTATATAAAAGTGCCTTATAGGACAGATCTACACTGCATATCAACAGTTGGCCATATCTGACATGCAAAAATCAGTACAAATGTCCTTAAAGCACTTTTATAAGCCTATAATTTCTCTCCTTTACATCCTAACTACCACCAACAGAAAATATAAATGCCTCCAGCCTCTTAGGACACTTCTATCTGCAATTTCCTGTGACATTTTAAGTTACTCTCTGTCTCCAGTTCCAGCATTGCTCTTTCTAAAACAGAAAAGGTCTCCCTAAGTCTGAAACAGAAGAACCCAAGGCTTTAACTTAGGGAATTCAATATGGATCACAATCCTTACATCCTGTTTCTCCTCTGAGAAACACTTTCATTATTTCATATTTTGGGACACAAAAGTTCTATTAGAAATAGGAACCAGTTTAAAATATTAAAAACCAAAGTTATAGACTCCAAACTCAGTACTTTTGATTTTTTTAATTTTTTTATATTCCTTTCTCTTATTAAAGAGTCTTTGTTCCATCTTTTTCATTCCTTATCTTTCCTCTCCCTTGTTTAATGTCCCTAAAACTTACAAAGAAAATAATAGACATGAAAAATACATCTGCTTTGGCCTGCCTGTGCAAATGTTAATCAGCAAGTAGTAAGTGATGTTTTGTATGTGTTTCTTTGTAGTACATCACAACATGGCCAGTGCTAAGGCTACATATTTTCAAGGGGAATATAGAATATTACAAAATCAGAACAGAGAATTCTTTTTGCAATGCAAAAACTGTGAAATTCCTAAACACACAAGTAGAACAACCACTTCCCTTGAGAAATGGAAATGAGCATTAACATGTGATGAATTATACTTCCATAAAAGACAGAAAATCTGATAGCCAATTTATCTGTTTTGGTAAGATCAGTTTTAAAATTCCACTATTATTATCTAATGTAGGAATTTTACAAGGGGAGTGAAAAAGCAACTGTTAAGATTCACTGACACTGCAATAAGGTGCAACGTAGATGCCTCCAGTTTTACGCGTGATTGTTTGAAAACCATCCTAAGTCTAACCACAGTTTCGGACAGAATTAACTAAGCCATTTATTTCTCTGATGAGTACATGTCACTGAATTAAAAAAATTGCAAAGCGAAGTCACTACCAAAAACGTAGTTCTGCCTTTCCCTGCCCTGACAGCATATTTCCTCCTCTCCTTGCATCAGTACTAGTACCCACACACCCATCAAGCCTCCTGATCCAGCTGTGAAATAACTTTTTCTTCTTTTGTGTTATAATCAGTTTTCAGTTAGATCAGCAGTCTGATTCAGCTAACCATGGAGTGCCCAAAGCCAACGCTCATACAAAGGTGGAGGTGAAAATATGTAGTCAAGGACAGAGTGGAGGGTTTATCACCCCTTTGGGCAGCATCATGACCCGAGTATGCAAATTACACTCATGACACCGCAGGTCAGCCACAGACACACACACAGTGTGCTTCTTGTGTCCCTACACACTGAATATTAGCTTTGATACTCTCTCATACAAGACAGCGTGCGACAGACACACCTTTTCAGGAACCACCGAGCAAGGTAACAGATTTTAAAGCCACAAGAGACATTTCTTAGAGCAGCATTCTGCCTGCAAGTAAACCCCCCCCCCACTGCTTTTGGAAGCTGAGCTCTCTCCTGCAGAACAATCACGGGATGCTGAGTGTCCCAGCCCCAGCATCAAAAATGGAGAGTCAAAATCACAAGTGTAAGCCTGTATTTTGAGCACTGGAGAATGAAAGGGTTTCCTCTACTTGCAACTTCTTTCTCCAAGAAGGGGGAATAATCAAACAGCTCTTTAGCAGTATAACATACACTACTATCATGGTTTCTATATATTCTCTACCAATCATAATTTCAGTAAAACGCTTATAGATAAGACAAAGACTTTTACAACTCTTTTTTCAGCCATCTCCTACAATCTACTTCTTCCAAGACTGTCTTTTTTTCATTCTGTAAGTGACATTTACTGCAATTCCTCATAAACCCCAGAGAATTGGATTCCTTGCTCCTGGAATCAAATAAAATATGTGCACAGCCTGTCAGCAGGTCACATGTATCCTGCCAACCTACATCTAATAGATTTTTCACTTTTCATCAGAGGATTTCAAGACAGTATGTAGTCTGCCAAATTTACTAAAAAGCTTGCTACAGTATCGCACTTTCAAAATGTGCAATCTGTCAAAGCCACAGCTCAAAATGTCTGCTACGATGAGAGTCTTTGAAAAATCTGCTACGGTGCTGGCATTCATTCAGAAAATAATGAGTATATCAACAGAGAAGGAGGGAAAAGGAAAAGAGTTGTTGGGGGGGAGAGGTAAGAAGTGGAAAGGAAAGATGAATCCTAAGTGTAATTTGTTAACATCTGAAGAAACTCCAGGAATGCTTTATGCAAGTGTAATCCAGTTTCATACAAATTCCTCCAGGATGACAGCATGTTAATAGATAAATAGTCTATGACGGCTATATTTAATAACACAGATGAAAAGATAATTTATCATAGATTTGACCACAACTGTATGCAGCAAACCTCAATATTGATTCAAACGCTGAACACATTTAGCAAACAGTAGAAGACAGCAAAACTGCTTGCATTGCTATTGAATTTTATGAGATGCTATATATGGAGACTGTCATAACAAGACAGGTGGACAGAGTAAGGATGCTTAATTTATTAACTGAGATATGAAGGAAACTGAAGCAATTTCAGGAGACTTGTAAGTAAAGATAAACTTTGGTTTTAAAATAGACAACAACACTACCAACAAAATATCCAAGGACTGTGAAATGCAACTCTGAGAGCTTTCCTTGTCTCTTTTCCTTCATCCTAGATTTTAGAAAATACAGTTACATTCAAAGAACATAAAAAGAGGGTGAAAATAGACGATGTCAAAAACAAGAAAATATTTGCATATTAAAAACAAGCTCTTGTGTACCTACTCGAACAGCTGACAACACAGGCAAGTTTTCCTGAATGTAATGCTAAGCTAGTGAAATGTCTGCAGTAGAATTTTTAATTCAAAGCACTACAGAAGAGCTTCTTTACTCCATGCCATGTATCTCTGAAAACAGAAGGTTATGGAAGAACCCTTGAATACAGGAAGCAAATGTATCATTAAAACCATAGCATTAACATGTCTGAATCCAATCACTTCCAGAAGCAAGGAACTCGATAGTAAGAATACTGAACAATGACAACAAAAAACTAAACCAGACCAAAACAAAACCAACCAACCAACCAAACAAACAAACAAAAAAAAAACCAGAAAAAAGAAACGCCCAAAAAACAACAAAAACACAAAAGAAAATCCTCCATGTTGGAGAAAGCCTGTGCAAAGTTTGCTGCAACCAAGAAGGCTACTGAGCTGACCATAGCCAATCAAGCAGGCTTACAACAGGCAGGAGACAAGTAGAATAAACAGGGCTTGTGAACTAACTTGTATTGCCAATTTGAGTTTTCTCTATTAAAAATTTAAATATCCATTTTCTAGTCTAATAAAATCTGGATATGTTGTTTATTTTAAGAGCCTTGGGTCTTCTTTGGGAGTCTCACTGGGAATCTCACATGGGGTATATCAAACCAGCTCCTGAAAGACATCTTTACTGAATTCATTTTTATATTGAAATTGCTCCTAATCTAGAGAATAAAAGTACTGCAGTCCCTTTTTCACCCAGGAGGAGAAAAAAAAATATTGAATCATTGAGATTACGGCTTTATGTTTAATTGTCATGTGCCTAAAAACACTACAAAGTGTCCCGGGTGACTTTGGCAGTGGAAGTTGCAGTCTTTGGTTGCCTTTAAGAGACAGAATTCAGAAGTGGCTTAGCATTTTATAAAAAATACTAAAAAGATTATGTTTTTTAATACCTAATATTTTGAAGCTTCTTTAATTAGTCCATCTTTCTTTCCCCCTCTTGTTTCTATTCAAATATCTTTAACAGTAACTTTTGTTTGCATAAGCAAACAACGTTGAGGAAGAGTCCAGCAGAGGTAATGAAGCTGAACAAGTACTTCATAATTTAGCATTATGGCCATAATCTGAGATGTTGTTCTATAGGCTTCAGAATAGTGATTTCTTTCCAAATATAAGTATGGTAACTTAAAGCAGATAAACTGGGGAGTTTGTCTTGTAGTCTATTAGACAAATGCAGCCAGAATACATTAAAAAAATATATAATTTTAATGTAGTCAGCATCACAGACCAGCATCACAGCCAGGTCTCTTGAAGCTCCTTCAAACACTCTTATTTTTCAATAGAGTTGGTCTATAAGGTCTATTTTCCCCATATTTCTCCTGCAAAGGAAGTTAGGAAGAGTGTGGGCTTCAGTTCTTCTTTTACATACATTGCAGTTTTGTCTTGGCAAACTTCAAAATCACATTTAAATGTTTACACATTCTGCCCTGCGGGATGTTCAGAAGGCATCTCTGAATTTTGTTAAACTTTGCCTTCAGCATAAGCATAAGCAAAATTGTTTCAATATGTGGAGGGAGGGAAGGGGGGAGAGAGAGAGATCATTCATCAGCTTAACATGATTTAGAATTTAATTTCTCCTTCTCTGTAGAAGATCATAAAAGCCAGCAGCCTTGATGATCCAACCTGCATCCTGCTTCCAGGTTTATACACTGTTTTATGTTACAGTTCTTCAACTGATTGCCTCCCGCAGCTTCACATCGCAATTAAGCTGCCATGGTCTCAAATTTTCCTCTTACAAGTGTCAAAAGGGTACAATAGTTCACTAATGAGTCAAAGCTGCAAAGACTCAAGCACCTTTTGTGTGTGAAAAATGTCAGCAGTTTTTGTTGACTTCATTCAGCCAGGAGTGTTCAAAAGTTTGCAGATTTTGGCTCAGCAGCTGTAACTTTAAAGCATTCATCCACATTAAGCATTTTAGGTTTGACCAGGACTGAGCTTTCAAAGAGAATTTCCTAATCATCTTCATTTACCAGTCTTTGATTCAAAGCGCAGAGCAGTCTCAGTGTCTGAACTCCACTTTCACATAAAATGGGTTTTGGCTGGAATGTTTTTTGAGATCTCATAAGCTTCCATACCACTGTGATCAACTGTGCTCCATCTCATCTTTTCCCACTCTTATACGGTTTGTTCTCACTTGAGTTTTTCTACTTGACTAAAGAGGGACCTTTCAATACACTCTAAGAGGGCCAATACATATGTAGACGCTCTTTGAAAGACAACCTCTCTGTGTTTTATCTTTAAAACTCTAGAAAAGAAGGGGCAATTTGAGAATCAACTCAAATTGGAGTGTGGATGACAAAAAAAAAACAAAAAAAAAAAAACACAAACAAACCATGAAAAGAGAACTATCAAAAACTAAGAAAAGCAAACTTAGGGTGTGTTCTTTGGAAGACAAAGCTTACATCAAGCCTGAAGGAATTCTGGTCTTGCCAGAAGACTGCAGACCAGGTCTGTTCCTTTCCTTTATCCCAGAAGATGAATCCCATCCAAATTAGCTTTTGATGATGTATAAGATTAGGGGAGAAAAACATACACTTTAGATTACAAAATCACCTCTCTGAAGCAATCTTTTGTTCCACTGGCCAGCCTGCTACTTTTAGTAAAACTATTTGGTTGCATACTGTGGAAAGAGAGAAACGTAGCTGAGCTGGCCCAGTTCCATAATAAGGAGTTAACAGAAGTGGGATTGTATCTGGGTCTCAGCCTGGGAGGGATAGAAGTGCTTTTGTTTCATTGCAGTGGAATCCTGCAGGAAGGTTAAATAGCAGACAGAACCCAATAACAGGGAAGTGATATTACTACCTAGGGTGCAACCTGTGCAGTGCACAAGGATATACATACACACCATGGAGATTATTAACGCTCTCCAATTTTAGGCACCTAATTTAACCACCTACAGTCACTTACAGTCAACAGGAAGAGAAAGATGGCTTTTTCCAAGGGGATAAAAAAAGAGATTCCTTGATCTAAACTGCCCTTTGAGCTGACTCCCTCTTGCTCACTTTCTGCACTGACTACAGAAGGGAAGTGTAGAGAACAGCCAGTTACATTAGACGCTGAGAAATTCACTGGTGTAAATATTCACAAGTGTGCCTTTCCAAACCTCATAGATACTGAGGATTTCGAAGACAGGGGCTCTGTTTTATAACTGTCTAAAGTAACAATTCCCCTGCTGCCTTGTCAGGTAAGTCAGCCCTATGAAGTTTTCTATAGAACTGACAGTTGTTTTGGAAGCTAGGATCATCTCAAAAATTATGAGACTGAAGGCATTTAGGAATGCCATTTTATTTCTCCTTTCTTTTTCTAAAAGACAGACTGTACACAGTTTCTTGAGGAAAAACACTTCTAACTAAAAGGATTTGAACTCTTTGGTTGCAACAGCCTCAGCCACAGACTGCAAACAGTTTTAAGAGAATGGTAATCACAGTAGAATGATTAATTCAGAATTAAATTGAGATAACTGGACTGTTTTGTAAGTGCCTACAAACAAACGGATCTTCCTCATGGTTTTTTTGAGGATTCAAAGGACATATTTGCAGACTGGTTACAAAAAGTGATATGGTGAAATTACTGAAAGATTTATATATTTGTGGAAGTTCTTTTGCAATATTCATCCAGCTTTAATGGAAAACTCCCTTTCAGACTTTTCTAAAGTTGCACTTTACTGCACAGTCTTAAATCATGTAATTGCATGTAATGCTAATGCACTGTAGTGCATACTAGGAATTCCCAATAACCTGAAGTTCAACTACTCCACAGACAAGAGTTTCAAGAACTCAGATAATCATTTCACAATGAGGAGCCTAAATATGTGCTAACAATGACACCAGCTTCAAAAAGACATTGCATTTTAGAGACTGAATAAAATATCTAGCAAGTGCAGTCTTATACATCCAATCAAGATGACTGCTCAAAATAAGAGCTCTTTAAACTGATTATGCAATTATGAAATGACCTTGCTGCACGTGCAGAAAATATTCTAAGATATTATAGGCCACTACATGCATTCACCATTTTCTTCTGAATTTCTTAAATATATATTTATCTATTAGACCAAAACAAATTCTTCTTAGCTGAATCAGTTTCATACATTATGAAAAGTAGAAACGTCAAACATGTGGCACATCATAAGACCACTGGTGCACTTCATCAAGTTATTTATATCAGACAAAAGATCATCCTGCTGCTTCAGCCCAAGCTGTGCAGTAGGCAGTGATGGGATAAGTATGACTACAGAGAAACCCACACCTAATTAACTGTGCTTCATTCTCTGAAAAAAATAATTTTAACTAAACATTTTATTTCTTCAAAGCAGGAGAATTTTGCAAAAGCATCAGGAATGAAGACACGGAGATGCACCAAAACAGGCTGTGGCAGATCCAGCTCCATTGCCTGGACTGCCCAAGAGAGGAACCTATCAAACCAAAAACTCAGCACACACACACACACACATATATTATGTTGTGTACTTAATGTTATAGTGCACATTAGTCTCAAGTGACAACCTCATTATTATTAAATAGATATGTAATTGATATTGCACTATGGTGTTTGCTTACATTTCCCAAGTGCAAGTACCCCAAAATCATCTTTGGAACCCAACTTCTGAAATTTATAGAATCATAGAATCATAGAATTGTCTAGGTTGGAAGAGACCCTTGGGATCATCGAGTCCAACCATCTACCCTACTCTACAAAGTTCTCCCCTACACCATATCCCCCAACACCACATGTAAACAGCTCTTAAACACATCCAGGGATGGTGACTCAACCACCTCCCC
>NW_009648043.1:2438885-2465015 GCF_000708025.1 Charadrius vociferus
TTGCCCTCCTCTGCACTCGCTCCAGCACCTCGATATCTCTCTTGTATTGAGGTGCCCAAAACTGGACACAATACTCAAGATGTGGCCTCACCAGTGCTGAGTACAGGGGCACAATCACCTCCCTACTTCTGTTGGCCACGCTGTTTCTAATACAAGCCAGGATGCCATTGGCTTTCTTGGCCACCTGGGCACACTGCCAGCTCATATTCAGCCGCTTGTCAATTAGAACCCCCAGGTCTCTTTCTGCCAGGCAGCTTTCCAGCCACACTTCCCCAAGCCTGGAGCGCTGCATGAGGTTATTGTGGCCCAAGTGCAGGACCTGGCACTTGCCCTTGTTGAAACTCATACCATTGATGTTGGCCCAATGATCCAATCTATCTAAGTCTCTCTGTAGAGCTTCCCTATCCTCCTGGGAATCAACACTCCTGCTTAACTGGGTGTCGTCTGCAAACTTGCTGATGATACACCCTATGTCCTTATCGAGATCATCAATAAAGATGTTAAACAGAAATGGTCCTAACACTGAGCCCTGAGGCACACCACTTGTGACCAGCTGCCAGGTGGATTTAAATCCACTGAGCACCACTCTTTGGGACCTTCCAGTCAGCCAGTGCTTGATCCAGCGGATCGTATGCTCATCCAGGCCGTGTGAAGCCAGTTTTTCCACAAGAAGGGACGGTAAAAACAGTTTTCCCTGACTGATGCCTATGAGCAGTGTTTGAAGTAAAATTTTATTTTTCAGTATAAATATTTTGTCAACTGCTTCCTTTCTGACTTATGCACACAGTGATGACATTCATGACGTATTCCCCCCTATGGAAACGCACAAGCCTCACAAGCCACCTGGCCTGTATGTTCCCCTTATCTACTCACACTTCACTTCACTTATTATAGTATCTATTGACACAAGTTTCGGTGCAGCGGTTCCATCGGGCACCCTTGTGTCCCTGCTCACAGGCAGGGCTCAGTGCCAGCCCCAGCAGTCACAGCAAACAGCCCAGGCACAGCCAGCGAGCGGCTGGCAGCTCTCAACCGCGCTTCCCCCGGGGGGAATCCTGCGGGATGGGAGGCAGCGCCTTTCCCCAGCTCCCAACAAACGCTCAAAGCAACTACCTCCTTCCCAGCCCTACGGGTCTCACTCCTAGCACTACCAGCCAGGTTTACAATATTTTCCCTTCAGGGGACATTTTAGCATATAGATGTGCCAGGAATTTCATTAAAACGCAACGTTGATCTAACAGCTCAAGTCTCTGGCGGCCTTCCCCAGTAAAAACTGGGAGGATGGATTACAGGCTGCTCTTCCCGTTACACAACGCCATGGTGCTTCCTACACATATCACCAACTTACAAGGATGTTTTAAACTTGCATTACTCTTCCCACTCAAAGAAGATGTCGTTTTTAACGTCTGCTAATAATACAGAAGCATTTTGATGAGTCAGAGTGTGGCGGCTGACTCACAACTCACTTTGCACTACTGAATCCAATGCAAATTGCCAGAGAGGACAAAAGGCTTATGAATTGCAACAAAAAGTTTCCTTCTGGGAAATGTTTAAGTTAGGAAAAAGCCTACTTGAATATTTTTTTTAATGAATATGTTGTTAATAAAGATTCCCATTGTCAAGGCACCATGAAGGCTGGTGGGTTCCTCTGGTACAGGCACTGGGAGCAGGAAGGGCTTCCCCAAGAGACCCAGCTGGGCAGCCAGGGCCTGTCCCACCCCAGCCAGAAGTAGGGCAGCTGAGGACAGCCACAGCCCCCGGCACCGGGCACCTCCCTGGGGAGGGCCAAGACCAGGCCATTGGCCCATGGGTGGTGCCAATGGCTGAGCAGGGCAGGGCTGTGGGGAGCTGGAGACTGGCCCTGCTGTGGGATCCCTGGGGCAGGGGGTGATGGCCCTGGGGGGCTGGAATGGGGTCCTGCGCCACGGGCAGCATGGAGGGAGCCCTGGGGGGGCTAAATTGGAGCCCTGGGCCATGGGCAGGGCGGTGCATGAATATAATGGTTCACAGGAGGGGAAAAAAGAGGAATCGGCCCTTCAAGGCTACACAGCAACTCAAAGTCCTTTAAGAAAGTTTACCCAAAAAATTGCCACCAGTCCCACATATCTGGCTGTCCAGAGTCTCCATTGTATAAATATCAGATAACAGCAGCTATGGACTTTCAGAATACAGAACCACAACACATAATACACTGAAATTGGAAGCACTGTGCAGGAACCTAAATTTCACACGGAAAAGCAACACACCCAGATTTGGAGTGATATTATAGGTACACACACAATTGATTCAACAGACCTTGTTTTTAAATGGACATAAATCTTCTCCAGTGTTGACCTTTGCTGTCCCAGAGTGCCTCAGAAATCAGGCAGCTTCACCAAAAAAAAAAAAAAAAAAAAGTGACATGCTGATGGAGAACTGAGCTTTTTTTTTTTTTTCCCCCCCTTTTCCCCCTGCTTTTAAACTAGATGGAAAGGGCTCAGAGCAAGTATTTTATAGTCTGGAATAGTATTTCATTATTCCCTAATCCAAAGACATTCATCAGAAACCTTGCACTTACAGGTTAAACTTGTGAGGGAATGTAAGCTTTGCTTGTTTCACTGAGATTTTCAGCTTCTCCCTTCCCACCTCCAGTGTAGTACTATTTTACACAGCTTAAAATGGGAAATGAGAGGTTGTCTTCTACTCCCCAGCGCTAGTTTCTTCCCAAGCCCCATATCTGCCTTTGTGTCCCCCAGCATGCTCCCTCTTCTTCCTACAGTGGTGGCTGAGCTTGTCAAGGAAGGGCACCTCCACTAGCCCTGTGTGCCTGACACTACTGCCCCTCAGGCCTTCCTGGTTCTTCTCCCTGGGGACACCTGTAGGTCCAAAAGAGTTCTCCATTCTCACTTTTCAGATCTGCAACTGTAAGAAACAGGAAACAAGAAAGAAGGAAGTAAAAACAGCTTGATTTCAACTTATTTTTTGCATGGGAATGTGGGACCTCATCCAGGTTCGGGACCTTTTCTGTTCACTTCACTGTTCTCCTCAGAGAAACAAGCAAATTCCTGTATTTCTTTCTTGTTCAAAAGATTGTTTTGGCAGTGTTCCGTTAGCGGTTGGACTCAATGATCTTAAAGTCCCTTCCAACCTAGGTGATTCTATGTTTCCTCTTTTTAAGGGGTTGGAGAGAGCAGAAGCTCCCTCCAGACTCAGCTGTTTTCCTCCTGGAGATAGGGAAGTGCAGAAAGCAGCCAGTTCTTGCGACTTTTCAGACCTGTTGAATAACAGTAGTGCCCAGCCCATCAAAGCTTCATTTGTAAGAGCATTACCCATCTATGCAATATTCCATGAACTTTCAGAAACATTTCCCAAGTCTTGTAGGAGTACAGACATGAACCCTCAGAATTTAAAAAAAAAAAAAAAAAGGACAGGATGGTACGGGGGGTTGAGGGGCTTGAATGACATCAGCAACATTGTAGCCAGAGTGTCACTGCTTTGAATTACTAAAAATATTGAAGAGAGTTTCCTAATACTTTTTTCCTAATACACTAGAAAGCCTGCTGTGTTGGAAGACAATGTTTCCTCAGCTAAGACACATGTTTTGTGGTCTCCCAGCTCCAAGTCCTTACTGTCTGTCCTTGACAAACCCCATGCGATGAAAAGGAAAATTGAACTCTGCCATCAATTAACATTCAGAATTGATGAGCATGTGCCCTGGTAAATATTATTAATATGAATAAAATCTTTAAAATAATTACTAGCACTCAAAGGGAAAACATAAGCATCAATCCAGACATTTACAGCTTGAAAGTTTGTCTACATAGAAATCATGACACTCATTTTAAGAAAAATTGAGTGGTTTGTTTCTGGAAAAGTCAATTTAAATTAAAATACTTTTCCTTCTCTTAAAACTTAGTGAAAAATGTGACATAAAATATAATAAATTCTTTTTTTGTCTTTCCCTAAAAAAAATAGAATGGTAGGAGAGAGGATGACATTAACATCTATATAAAATATAAACCATTAACTGTAAACTAAGAAACAGGAAAAAAAAAATGCACAAACAATAGCAAGCAGAGACTACTCACTGTTAAGTTGGATACAGCACATGATTCACAGAAATGGATACAGAACTAGGATAAAAAAAAATCTTTGTTCTGTACACTCAGTTGGAAAAGGTGGGCATAATATTCACATTTAGGATCCACGTTTCTCTCTTTCTCCTTTAGTAAAACCTGAAGTCAAAGACTTGCTCCTATTTTAACATAAATCACAACTATCCAAAACCAATACATGAGAAGGGGAAGAAAAGATTCTGAAATTCCTTCTTCTCTAGCAACGCCTTAGAAACAAACAGGTTTGTTTACTCCATTTTTTACTGTAGAATTTCTTAGCCGAGAACAATCTCTGTGTCAATTACGCAGACCTTTCACAGGCTTAATCAGGTATTATAAGCTAGCAAGGAGTATCCCCATTTAACATTTATTCTCCAAAGTTCTGCCATCTCTGCAGAAAACATGTTTCAAAACAGTGACAATGTCACATTGCCATCCACAAATCCTACAATTCATAACTGCAGCGAATCTTTGGCCAAATATATCTCCAAGTGTTTTCAGTTAACCAGGACTGTACATTCCAGCAACATGTATATTCACAACCATAATATGAACAAAATGCAGATAATTTTTGCTTTAGAATTATTTCTAATGCTTAAACGTAAAAAGAAAAATTTCCATTATAAATATAAGCAGTTAGACACACAGCATCTCTTTGATTTTATCAAATATTCTTCTCTCTTTACTCAACAACATCAGTCACCCTCTTTAGTCAATACATCATCTCTAGTCTAAAAACCTCCAGCAAATACAAATATTTCTGAGAGAAACAGGCACACAGATTCTCTTTTAGCAACATTTATTTACACGAGAAATGAATCTGTGCAGATTAAGCCTACAGTTCATCTTAAAGTATTTGGACAAAGTATTGCCAAGATATTCCACATAATTGTCTTATTTATTTTAATTCATTCTTCTAAGATCAATACATGTGAAATAACCCATAATCTTACATTCTTAGTGACCACTGGAATGACTTCATAAAATGTCATTGATATAAAGCATATGGAATACATGACTAAGCATATCAATGCTGCGTTAAAGGAGAAGGGAAAAAGTGCACTTTCAAACATTTCTGCTTTGACTTTCTGGTCTACCAGCCATTTAGACTATAAATAAGTGTATTTACTCTTTTATAGACTCTATTCTTTCCTTCAAAAATTGAATGATTCATCATTATTATTGTCAAAAACACTATGTTTATTGCCTATGAGTGTCTTTCTGCAGGGACAAATCAGCTCTAAAAAAACCAAAAAGCCAAGCAAGCAGACTACTATAATCCCAAATTCAGATATAAAAGTGTAACGCTAATTTTAGTTGAATCAGTGTTGGGTTTGATTTTTGACTGTTCCTTACCTCAGTACACACTCACAGTTGTAAACACACTTATTCTGAAAATGTTTGATGCACTCATGCAAACCAACAGATCTTGGAAACTTGAAAGTGGTATACCTTTGTGTTCATGCTTTAAATTTTCCTTGAAGGTGATCTGCAAGGCCCATAGCTGATACAAAAAAAAAAAAAAACCCAAAAACCAACCAACCCTAAAGGTAATTTGTATATCAGGTGGACTTCATTAATCAATACCATCTTTTTCAATTATGCTAATACTGTATGCTTAAATCTGACCTGCTGTTGTATAACATACTCAGCTATTGTAGGTGAGAAGTTTTACTACCTACTACTTGTTTCAGAAAATTTGTTAGGAATCAGCTCTGGTTTTGACAACATTAGATGCACAGCAGCTGGAGCAGCAGGTGATTCAGGCCCTTTAAATACAACACCTACAAACACACAGGTGTCCACATAAATATTTTCAATTCCTAAGTTCACAAAAGGAGATTTTGACTGTGATCAGAGGTTTGACGTAGTTTTAACGATTACTTTCTCATTAAATGTTAAATATATTAAGTAGCCACTATGCCAAAAGACCCCTTTTGGCAATTATGCCTTCCTTTTACTAAGAACTGATATACAGGCAAAAGCCTCAGTTTGAAACAGGCATGACACTAATAAGATATGAGAAGATATATAGGGAAAGGGAAAAACATAAGAGCTGAAAATTAGCCTTTTGTAGGAAAATTAGGGAGGGTTTGTGGAACTAAAAAGAAACGTATGCAGCACCCATGCATCCAAGCAGATGGCAGCTATTTATTAGTGATCCACAGGATTGTGGTTTCAACATTGAACTTGCAGCTTATTTATCCTTAAAAGCATCTACAGTAACACTAATTCTTGTGTGTGTGCAATGAAGCACACTTGTCTGCTGTGATAAGAGGGATGGCACTGTATCCTTCTCTCTTTATAAATACCTTGTGTGTACAGCAGTTCAGATGATGTTTCAGTGTGCTTCAGATGTTTCGGTGTGAGATTTACAATAGGAAGTTAGGCCACAGGAGCCCCAACATATTCTAATATTGTTATGGAACACAAAAGCTGTGGACAGTTAGCTGTAACATAAGGCAGCTGGAGTGAGACTGCATTTAAAAGTACACTCTTACCCAAACCAATTCCCTTGAAATTTCAGAACAGAAGAAGATGTATACATTCATTCTGGCTTCTCAACTGATGAAAGGTTTGCAGGACAGAAAAATCTTGTTCTATATGAAGCTTTGTGTAACAGAGTTGTGCTGGTCAGATAATTCAGAGCAAGAGGAATATGCTCGCTTGAAGGGATTGCTGTGAGTGGAGGTCACCCGTTGAGGAAAAACAAAAAGCTAAGCCATGAGTCAGCTTCAAAGGATGCTGAAAAAGAAGAGGCTCCTGCAGACTGGTTTTGCATTTTTATCCCCTAAACAAAGCTTTTGCTAAAGGAGGCAGTATGATTTCTCAGAGAAGATATGAAATGAAAATAAGCTGGAAAAGCAGCTGAATTTCCCAAGGCACTGCAAAAATCATGTAATTTTTGTCATTTACTTGTTTAAAAATATACATATATTAAGGTTTCTTTGCAGGTGACCAGTTCTCAATTCCTTTGTGTAACCAAGCCAATTAAATTCTCAGCTAGTTGGATTGAAGCCTCTGAAAAATGTAACTCATTGAAAGACAGATTGTGCCATGTTCTGAACCAGTGTTTCAGGTTTCCAAGCCTTTTACATGTCTTTTCAGTCTCGTATAGCTGTTAGGTTCCTAGCAGTTACTGAGCACAGGTCTGGAAACTAAAATCACCTAGTGAGGATCAGGAAACCTTTCTAAACACAAACTACGATGTGTGGGGAAAGGGAATAGAGAGGGAAATAGGCATTACAGCATTCAGTTCTCCCCATACAGAACAAGAAAATGTGATTGCCTGGATTCCAGCGCTTCCAGAAGCTATGGATGGGAAATACGTGGCACCAGCTCTGGTTAAAAGCTCCATTTTATACCTCACAGTTTGACAAATGTTACAAAACAGGCTGTGCTACTGTATTAAATGTGAGGAGCAACAAGTTACCAACTGAGGTACTGAGAAACAGTTAAAGCTCTAGATGGCAATGACAGGGCAAGTGCAGGAACAAGAAAGGGCAAGTGCAGGAACAGAACATTCAGTATTTCCACTGCTCTCTTCCCACTGGAAGAAGGGAGGTCTCTGATCCTTCCTCTTCCGAGTTCTTACACAGATAGGCTAATACAATTTCTGGGACAAAGTAATGATTTAATTAGACAAAAGCTAAATACAAACAAAAGATATTGTTGGTTCAAATTTTCTTCACAATCTCCTCTGTAACAAATCAGAGAAATATAGGATCAGAAACAGACTATTTTTCTGGGGACAGTATCAGTGAGATCAGTCCTTGGATCATTTACTCAAATCCTGAGAGATGCTGAAGTAAAAAAAAAACTGAGATGTATTCAGCATATTGCAGAGAATTTGGCTACTGACAAGAAGATTAATAATTTAAACAAATGCAATTAAAAAGAAGACAGAAATCAGGCTTACTCTTACTGCCAGTAGCGTGACTTACTGCTTTTACTGAATCACTTTTTGACAATTCAGAAGTTAAACTCCCTCCGAAGCATGTATGCTCAGTTGCTTTGATGGAGCATTCCCAAATCACTGCATAGATCTCCTTACTCAAGTCCTTCTAGCTGGACTAGGAACAACTGTCCGACTCCTCTGCTTATAAAGATGGGGCACGCACTTTTCAAATGCTCACTGAATGCTGTTGCTCCTTGCCCATAACCACCTCAATGTTTTGTCTTCCTTTCCTCCTGGTATATGCCAAGTCCCACAGCCAATCCTTCTGCCTTGCTGAAGGTGCCGTTACTGCTCAGGTAGACAGAAAACTCCCTTTGACTTCAGTGATTGCAATTCACTGTACACTGAATAGTTTCAGTCGCTGTAAAACACAAATGGCGAGCTCTTATTCACCTTAAATGTGATAGAAAAGAACTAAAGTCATCAATGCTTCACATGTTGAAGCTACATACTTTCAACAAAGCTGGCTGAGGATGGCAATGTCACGGGAAAAATTGATTGCACGGTTGTGTTTCCCTGGCAATTTAAAGATACAAGTGAATCCACTTGTTACTTTCAACACTCCTCAAAATTCTACCAACTGTGCAAACAATATGTCTAATGGCACTAGACTAGCAGAGCCTGCTTGAAATTAGATATGTGCTCTGAATAATAATATCATTGGAATGCCTGTAACAAAAACTCCCCTGAAACTACAATATGATGTGAAGTATGATACGTCCCCTGCTATCTTCAGTGGAATCAGAGTGCCCGTGAACCCAGATCCACAACAGCACCAGCTCCAAGGAACCTACACCCGATCCATGTTTTGCAAGAATTCACAACCTGTGAGCTAAATCAAAACTGAATATCCAAAAACACTCATTCTGACCTCATCATATACTATTACACGAGAGGTAATAGTTCATGTAATTAGAGTTCATATGCATAGATTAAGATGACAGGCTGTAGAGCAACATTTACTTTGAGCAGGACTGTGACTTGGATTACATTTCTCTGTGGAAAAGAAGCATTATACATTACTGGAAGTGGAATATTTAGGATATAAATAGAGCACCCATTTACTCTGATAAAGCACAGGTGGGGACACCTTCATTCCCCAGGGCCAGGAAACAGCTGACTAATAGTAAGGGTAAATCTCAGACCTTATATATCTTGCAGCACTACAGAAAAATATGGATTAGAAATAATGATGAAAATATCTACATTAGTGAGTAGAAAATGCTAATAAATTGGATCCCACCTCTCCCAAAATTAGAGGGGGTTTCCTCCAGCACAACATGCATGCTGTGTGAAACTGCATGGACAATCCACCCTTCCTGGAATCTGCACCATTCTCATAACCAAACAGAAAAGAGCAAGTCAGTTAACCATACAAATGGGGCATGACATTGCAACGGCCTAAGGGTTAAAATTCAGTCCTCTCTATATTGGAGAAGCAGCGATGCTCACCTGAAGCCCCGCATCTCAAAGAGTTTCTCATGAGATGGCACATGCTGCCAACTCTGGCTCAGAAAAATGCACTTTAACTCGCATGGTTTGACAAAGGTTGTAGAGTGAGCTGTGGTCTTAACATACCCCAAGTAGGAAAACTGGAACCAAGGCATTTCTCAGATTCTTTGCTTCCTCTAAAGAGTGTCCTCACAACCAAGCATGTGGCTACAATGAAGGGAGTAGCACATGTCAACCCTGCTGTTGAAACAGTTGTTCCATAAAGAACGGAATTATAATTTGGAAGGGCAGAAAAAGAGATCAAGGAGGACCCTAACGGTATAGACCTGTTGTTCCCCTGCTCTGAAAGAACCTGAGGTTCTGTCATTCCTCCCCAGCATAGCTGCTTTTGCATGGAACAATTATTGGGTAAAATTACAGTATCAGCAGCAGGAACTATCAGCTATTGGCTGTGCTCTTTGGAAAGGAATAGCTTAATCACCTCTGAGCATCTGTGGGAATGTAACTTAATCACAAGCCATGAGAAACCATTGTGATAAAGCTGCTAAGGCCAGAGAACAACTGCAGCACCAGAAATGGAAAATAAGGTGCTGTGAAGTCACGGCTGATGGCGACATGCTAAGCAAGGCATATTTCCTAGATCAGTATCACAGACCTCTCAGTGAAAGAAAAGACTGAGAAAATCATTAAACTATATCATTGTCCCCTCTCTGATGGGAGACTCCAGATCACTTGACAAAAGTCTCAAGGTTGCAGTTAGAGTTAGTCTGGGTTAGGCTTATCACAAAAAGCCAACGCCAGGGAATGTTATACACTTCTACCAGGTGGCTATTGATCTCCAGGTGCAGTGAAATCTGTGCCATTTTTAAAGAGAATCCATGGAGAATTAAGAACCCCAGAAGCACAGACAGAATTTCCAAAACTTCTGAGAAAACTCTGACATGCTTACACCCAGTCAGAGAGCCAAGAAAGGCAGGATTCATGTCATCCTGCCTATGCAGCTAGGTGTTGTCAATGAAGTGCAAATTTGGAGGAAGATAGGTCCCTAGTTTTTCATAAAAGAATACGAGTTCCCTACAAAAAGGTGCCTCTGAGAAGGCACACTCTTGAATCTGGCAATAAACCTGTCTTCTCAAAGTAAAACACAAACCATGAGGGTTTATCCATAGTTTAAAATACCACATAATTCCCATAATTCCAAGGATGTGCTCCTGAAAGAAATGAAAACAACTGTGATCATCCATTGTGAAAAGCTCTAGTTGGTTAATTACAGTGTCTCTTTGCAATGAGAAATATATTTGGTGATATTTGGGCTGAACTTTGAAATGCTTATCACGCTTCTCCAAATACAAGATTCACATTTGCTCACGCTGTGCACTGGATGTCTGAAAGAGAGAGGCAAGAAATATTTATCAGAGTGAATTCATAATATGGACATGTTATTCCAAACCTGCAAGGAGAACAAATATATTACTCTGAAATTAAATGCACGTCCCTAATCAGCAAGCCACTTCAAATTGAGTCTAAGAATATCTGTACTTTCAGTCCTCTCCTGCCTTTTCAGTTGTTTAAAAACAAGTATTATCTTTTATGATGTCTGCACTTTTAAACTAAAATTGAGTTTTAAATATTTAAACAACAGCTAAACAACATTGATATGAGCTGATGTGGAGGAATATTCACATTTGGGAACTGCCATCATTATGTCAATAATAGTTTAAAACACTGGAGAACTTGTCGTGCAAGACATAAATCTTTAATCAACCTACGAACAGTTTGTTATACATTAATTCATATTGAAAATGGCATTCCTATGCCAGAACCACACAAAGAGAGGCCTACCACCACATGGAAACCATCTGCACATAATCCAAGTTACCATTGTTTAGCCAATAGCCTGATAAACCAGAGGTCCACTTAAATGTGTGTAAGAGTCATTTCTTTTCATCACATCCTAGTTCTGTCAGAATGACTTTATGACATGACAAAAATGTACCAGGATTATGCAGCACAGCTGGACAGCTCTTCCAGGCTTTCAAACAAAATACTGTGTAAAAGTTATTGTCAAACACACCTGTCCATTCCATTTGCTTACATGTCAGTGCCCAATCAGTCTCTACAAAGCTCCTACTTTGTAGAGCACCTTGAGACACAAGGCTGTTTTAGACAGCCAGGTTCTATTTCACATGAAGTTGATAAGATGATAAAAGTGTCTTTCCTTTAAGGAGCTTTGTAGCTATTAAAGCAGTGAACAAAGACAGTACCTGGTCTGAATTTGCTCAAGATCACATACTGGGAAATAAAGAACTGCAATTCACATTCATGTGCAAATGCTCACATTAGTCTTTGTAGTTTTGAGCATTGCTCCTGCTTTCTTTTACTCTTCCCCACTACAATTACTTCTCATTCCAAACACGAAGTATTCCTGCCAATTTCACTTGATCTCTCATCAGTCTCTGATGTGGAGGTGCTGCTGATATGCCTGCAGGACCTGTTAAGGCTCAGTGAGATTACTTTAAAACAGCTTGTTCACTCCTGTTTGGTTGGTACTAGAAGGTTGTGATGGGCACTTGTGTCTGTTCCCTAAAGACTTTCGTGAGTGCGGTCTTACATCTTCCACAATGAGGTTTTACATCTCTCACTCTAGTTCTCTTACAGGTGAACATCCTTGAAGAAACCCTCAAGCAAAGTATTTGGGCTATTGTACTTGCAATAAAAGAGGAGGCAGATTCGAGGAAATAAATAATGAGCACCTCGACCTCATATCACACACACTAACAGTGTAGCATGAGAGTATTTGAAAGATATGGCATATTTGGAGTTAAGTTTATTTGGAGTATCCAGGACCCCTCCACTTCCTGGGAGAAGTTTAAACCGCTCCAATGTATACTTGAGTGTTGTTCTTAGTCTCTCATATTAGAGTAAGTCCACTTTACATGAAATATCCATCAGGGTAAAGACAGAAAAAACAGGCAAGACAGCTAAATTCCTATCCTTTATCCACCAAAAGGTTTAGTATTCTATGCAATGCTGAACATCATTAAGAAGAGTACTTGAAACAAATCCGCTCTGGAGTAACATATACAATAGTGGTTAGCAAACTCTTGTGAGATTTGGGTACAAATCCCCCTGAATGGCAAGAGAACTGAATCTTGGTTTCTCACATCTTCAGGAATTCCAGTCCAGAATGGCTGGGTAGGGAGAAGTAAGAAAGGAGTAATTTTTCTGTCTGGCTGTTTAGTGAATAATGTATGTCACTTCTTCATGCTTTTACCACAAATTTGCAAAAATACAGTTGTCAAAACCTGTCTTTTTCTTTTGGACTCAATGTTTTGGTGAATTTAGGATTAAATTTCCTGATAGTTTTGACAACTGAAATAAAACCCAAAAATATTTGTCTTGATTTCATTTATAGTTTAAAAAAGAGAGCATGCAAGAATCTCAAGTTTTACTTGAGTAATCTCAAGTTTTACTTCTACAAGAATATGTACGAAGGCAAGGATACCAAACACATGCATTACAAAAGACTCTCACCTTGACTCCCTCCCCAGCTGTCCTTGTGCCTCTGAAGCACCAAGGTTCTTCTTCCTTTGCTGCCTCACAGTTTCGGACCCATTTCTCCAACCGTCTTTGCCAGGAAGACCTACTGACACACACCAGCACCCACATGTGTATTTATATTGCCCCCAGTCTGCTTCACTTTTATGCCAGAGCTAAAATAGTAAGTGTCTAACCGACCACAGCACTGGAGTGCAGAAGGTGTGGACGTTAGGGCTCATGACTGCTCCCCAGCTCCCAATTCTGCTATAGGACTGAGGCAGAAACAACCTCAGAGTGAGTTTAAAATGAAGCAAGCAGGCTCCAGAGATCCCATAATTTCATCTTTTGTAATTAAAGCCTGCCCCACCTATTACCCCCAATCTAAATACACTTCACAAGAAACAACTGGGTGCTGTGCAATACGCTTCATTGAAGAGCAGATGCCTGAAGAAAGACTTCCAGAATATATTTTTTTAATGTGTGAAGATTTCCTCTTTCATCAGTCAAACTATTACATTCTACAACTTGTTTTTCCTTTGCAGAGTGTTCCCTGCAAGGTACCAAAGAGAAGGCTCCTCATGCTGGGTTGAAATTCAACCTTAGTATGGTGGGAGACAACAGTATTTTTCATCATGATGATCCACATAAAAGCCAGTTTACTTTCCAGAATTCCTTTGCCCTCCCTGGCTGGGGGCGGGCTGGACAGGGAAGGGCAGATCCCACCACCATGCTGTGAGACACTGGCCAGCTGGCAAGGAGTATACAGCAACTGTCTGGGTGCTGCTGCCTCTCAGCTTGGGAAAATCATGAAACAGCTTCAGAAAATCTTCTGCCCTCTTACAGATCCTCCTGCTCTGTCAGCGGTGCAGGGACTATCCCCACAGACTCACCGTACTACAGCCAAGAGATGCAGGGATGTAGCCAATTTCTTTATCAGCTGTTTAGGACCAGAGCGAAGACAAACACTGAACTGAGAATAAGAAATCTCATTTCTCTTATGCTTGCCTTTCCCAACTGCTGTCAATCAGGCAGTGTTGAGGAGGAAACCACCAGATTTAAATATTTTGTAACTTTGATGGTATTTTCACCTTTTTGTATGTGTAGTTTTCTAGGATTATTAACAAAATCTCCATCATTTAACTCCATATCAAGCACCCATATCAGACCTCAGAAGGGTTGCTCTACTTGGTCTTAAGCGTGCATCACTTTAAAGCTACTTGACTGCTAGTCATCTTTTCGTTCTGTATAGGGGTCAGAGGTATCTCCAGCTTTTGTACTCCCAAATGCAAGATTATCTCTAAAATCTATTTTCTCATCTTACATTTCTTTGGTTCAGAACAGTGAAAAAGAGACTGCAATAAGATTTAGTACTTACTGTGAGTACTATGTACATTATGTGAAAGAAACAGGTCTAGCCTGGATCTGTGACTTCCATAATTTTACTTCATTCTTCTTGTCTTTGCCAAGTCCCCTAAACAATGTAATTTGATTTCATATCACTCAAATGACTACCAGTATTACATGATTAATATAAACGAACAATGTCTGATGAGAAAAATAAGACCAGATGAACATAAACACCAGAGGGTGACTCATTCTTGGTGTAATTTCTGTGTCAATGGAAAATACACCGGGGATAAATCTGACCCCGTGACGCAGAACTTCCAGGAAACATGAAGCTATTGTAACTAGAGATCTCTGCTGACGTATGAATTGAAAAGCAAAATAGAAATGAGGCAAATTCAGCATGGGCATAAAAGGAGTGAAGCCAGCTCTATTAATTACCCAACTGAAAGAAAATAAAAGCCAGGATCAAAATAACCTAATGTACAGAAAGAAAAGGATGAAAACATGAGGCAAGAACAACAGCATGATGACAGATTCGAGAAGCGGCACATAGTAAATACGATGACTAAAATGGAAAAAGAAAGTGTTTTCCGTGACATTCAGCACAGAAGACAAATCTTTGACTTCTGAGAAACTCAGTTCAGAGTGTTCAATGAACTACATCTTTCAATAAACATCCTTTATGTGCATTAATAACCAAAGTAATACAGCTTTTCCTAACACCACGCTCATACACAAAATTGTGAAGAGATGGCTTTTGATCTGATGAAATTAGGGTAAAGGTGATCTGTTCCTACATAATTGGTACTGTAGCTTTCATCACTTCACACAGGGCACAAGTACTGGTTTATCTCAGGAGATGCCCCACACTTTCAATTTAAACTCTTATTAGTATGAAATATAAGTGGTATAGTAGGGTTCAGAAGAGCAAAGGTCAATATGCATTTTATTGCAAACAAAACCATCTTATTGGCACATTTTTTTTCCTAAAAATAAGGAGATAAGATAAGAGAGTGTCAGAATCATCATTAACCCTGCTGTCCCAATGTTCTGCCCTGAGGGAGCTATGGGAACATGTCACACCTCCCTCCTTCCCTGCCTGCCCTCCCTCCCTGGGTTTGCTGCCTACGGAGGATGGGAGAAGGGGATCACCCTTATCTTACTCCAGTGTAGAGTTAGACACAGTCAAGACATGCACTTGGTGCCCAGGGCTGCCCGTAGCAATTGTCCATTAACGTGCACAGATTCTACTGTGAAGATCATTCAGGTCAGAGAACAGTGGTGAAATTTTGCTTGCAGTTATTTTTAAGAAACTCGCATACTTTATTACAATACGTAAGGTTGTTCCTAAACCAAGTAACTTATTAATGGTGTCACCAACTACACTATAAACCCTTACATTCCATGCAAGCTGTGACAAGTCAAATTGTAGATTCTTTTTTTTCTCATAGTTTATTAAAGGCAAGAAATGGTATCATTAAAAACTCATGTTGACAAGTTCTCCAAGGGCAGTGAGGAGAGGTTTAGGCTCACTTCCAGTCACGTATTTCTTCTCCTGAGAATTAACAATCAAAAAGGGATGGGACAGTGAAGAAGGAAACTAAACTCAGATCTTCAAACAGCCTCTCTTATCCTCATGACAAGGTAATTAAGTTATGGGTTGAGAATTTACTCTTGTAAAAACATGAACCTGTCCTTTCTGGTGAAAGCTGAGTGCCTACAAATGATCTCATCAAGCTGTATCCCCAAAAAACTACACCATGTCATCATGAGCATAGCTCACTGTGAACTTCATAAGCACAAATTACATTTCCATGGACAGACAATCCCAAAGACACAACCTATATGCAATTTGATTTCTCCATGTTCTCCAGGATGGGACTAAGTCTTAGCATCCTTGACAAGTGAGCTTTTTTCAGTTGTGCTATTTAAAATAGTGTCATCAGAGGGAAGTAGAGCTTTGTGATAGCCCTGTGGCAGACCCATAGTTACTAGATTGCAGGTCTGGAATCTGAAATCATTAACAGCCTATTCATGACTGCCTTGTGGCCTGTAAAAAACTATTCTAAACACACATATTTTAGGAGGATTTGGGCAATTATGAACCTATGTCTTTCAAAGTACTAAAATTGCAGTTGCTGTGAGTTACTATATAGAGTTCACTTCTCAAATAACAGACTTGCTAAAAGATAAAGAAGACAAACAGACACATGGGAAATCCTTATTGAAATTTTTATCATGGAAATATTTCCACCTAAAACAATTAATAGTGTTCTTTCTTGGTTTTATTGTCATGAATTATCTATCTGTTATGACTGCCTGAACTACAAAAGAGATTTCAGTGTTTAATAAGTAATGTTTTTCTCTTCGTTTTCCATTATCACATTAATATTACCTAATTTCTAAAATAATAATAAATAAGGAAAAGACATTATTCTTGTTAGTCAATCCAAAACAGGACATGCTTGTCCAACAGGAAAACATATCACATGTATGTTACTAGCTTGGTTGATTTGTTCTCTGTCTTATGTTTTGCAAGGAAGACGAGGTGTAGCAGGCAGGGATTTAGTAAAAGCCATTTTCTAAATAAATAAAAGTTAATTATTTCCTTGTGGCAACCACTCTGAAGAATATTGCACAAAAAATCCCACATAGTTTGATGCTTCTTTTTACATGATAAATGATGACCATCTGTCCAGGCAAGGATCAGTAGTACGACTTCTCTTACAAAGTAAAGCAAGGTCAGAAGTTTATGCATCCATCTTTACGTGTCTGAGATGGCAAATAGCACCCTCAATGTACTACAAGTGCATCAGTTTTCATCCCTGACCCAAACTGAAAACTTTGGTCCAGATGATGCTATTTACTACTTGAATGACATGAGCCAATTTCTATAACAATGACTTGATTCTGAAATCTATCTTCTTGTACACTCTCAAAATTGCCAATGAGATACTTGTAAAAATATGAACTTCAGCAGCTAAGAATTTAAGGAGTATTGCCCTTCTGAAGACTTCTATCATTGATATGACTAACTAACCAACAAATGATGCTTTCTATTTAATAATCCCAAAAAACAGCAGCTGGCAAACAGGGAAACTGGATAGGAAAACCAAGTCAGGTGGTTGGGTAAGAGACAGACAACAAGTGAAAACTTTAGGACTAGAAGGAGTTAGAAGACAAGTACAGGCACACGTTTTTCATTCCGAAGGGGAACAGAGATAGGGAAGGAATTTCCCACCATCCTCCCTAACCTTCCTTCCCTTGTCTGGTTTCCCATGATCTAAGGAGAGGGGAGGAGAAGAGGGTTAGAAGAAAAGGTGGGCAGAAGAGAAAGGGGAAAACATGTTGCTAATTCCTTCCTCTGCTCCTTCCTACCTGTGACAGGCAATATCAGAGGAACAGTAACAAAGCAACAGCAGGTACAAAAGATCAAAGCAGGCTAGAAGGACCAAGGGAGAGATGTCATAGGGGCACAGGGGATCACCGGATCCCTTATTATTGCTAAGCCCTGAGAAACTCCTCAGCAATCCAGTATGCATATGAACATAGACTTTACCATCATCAATATGTTTGGATGTGTCTTTGATACTGCTAAGTGTTCAAGGTAAAACCTATCCTGTCCCCTTGTAACAATTTTATCCAGATCCTTCCACATTTGATTCCTGGCTTCTAATTTCCCAGTACAGGACAATATCACTAGCTTCCCCACTTCTGCTTGCTCCAGGAAATCCTACAAGCATAGGGATAACTTCTCTGACTGGCTATTTTAATTTTCCCTCCTTTTTTTCTTTTTTGTATACATAACTGGGAATATTTTCCCCACTGTGAATTAACTTGCAGTTTTCCAAACTTTCTGTATGCCTGTGGTCAGAAAAAAATGTCTTTCGTGATTTGTGCCAAATTCTCAACAGAGAAAAACAGAATTTGATCTTTGCTTTCAATACCTTCTGTTACCACCTTCTGTTTTGGATACAGGTTAGCCTGTTTTATTGATAAGGGCTTGAAGTAGTGCACTTCTGTGCCAAAGCTGATTCAGAGTCCAGTGGTCTGATTTACTCATGTAAATCAGCTCAGCAGCATTGCTGCCTCTTTGTATACTCTCTTTCCCCCCTCCCCACCCTCACTCCAACCCACTGTAATTGCTAGATAGGTTCAAGGCATTTGGCATCTCCATGAAGAGAAAATAATTCTTTTCACCATGTCTTGCCCACATTTTCAGCTCCATAATATTAAATTTCATAACTGGGCAATGCTGATCACAGCTGGAGCAGAAGGAATCCAGAAGATTTCAGGAGCTATTGCTCTGGTTCTAAATACCACTGTTCTTGTCTCTCTGAATTAACGGGTGTTTTTTTCTGAGGTTTCCTTGCTTTTAGTTACCACATCACATAGCCAAGCTCCTCTTGCCTGAGATTATAGTATAAACCTACAGCAGAAGATTAAACTGCAAGAGTCTGTCCCACACTATTTACACCCCTGACATCTAGCAAAGGTTTCTACAGAGCACTTACTAAGTCTCTATTAATTCTGTGTCTGGGTACACCTGCTATATCACTGTACCGGAGATGTGCTCCAAGAGACAGAATGCCCAGCAAGCAGAAGATAATGGAATGGTCACAATAAATTTAACAACAAAAGCACCTCCTAATTATAAAGCAATATCCCTTATTTTCAACACAATTTTATCTCTATTAAAAATAACTATCAGTCTGTGTAATCATTATATAAGTAGTGCTGCAGATGAAGCTACCCAATGGGCTATTTTCTCTGTAGCTTAACTAATATATTTTGCCTACATCTAGTATTCCTAGTATATTATCTTGCGAACAGAAATATGGACTTACTGTTCCATACAGCTATATATGAGTTGGTGACCTTGTTAAGAAGTTAGCAATATACTAGCTCAATCTCCTGTGGTTTTTTCATCTAAAGAAATTCATGCCACCTCACCAAGAAAAACATAACACAGAGAAATTGAGGGAGAAAACCAAGGAAAATGTGATGAGAAAGAGTAGGGATATCGGTAGAAATCATAAAAACATGAGGATTATTTTCCTTAGAAAGCAGGTGAATAAGAGGCTATGGGATTAAAAAATACAAAGAACAAGACTGAGAGATTCATTTTCTCTGTGTCAAAGCACAAAAGTAAGAGGATATTCAATAAAAACAGAGTATCATCTCACATGGTATTTACTCAAACTCTGGAACTACATTTCCAAATGTCACAAGCATCAGAACAGCAGCAATATGGAAAAGGAGATTACATGTTCAGAGGTAGCAGAAGAAAATATGGAACAGAGCTAACAGCATTTCAGAGGAGATTAATCTTCATGTTTCAGGGTGTAGTGAAAAAGTGTCTTAACTTTTCTGAGGTATCTGAGCTGGCTGCTTTCAGAGTAAGACTGAATGGCTGATCAGACCACCTAACCAGATTGCCATGTCAGATTAACTCCTAGACTAGTCTTTACCTGCAGAGTAAAAACGTTGAGACTGAGCTAAATTGTCTTTTTCCTGTAAAAAGCCCACAAAAACCTACAAATACATTCACTTTTCCACCCCAGTATTATAACTGCCTAGTATCCATACAATGAGAGATCGCATTTTCCTTCCATTGCAAAAATTGTGTTAAAAAGGAAAGCTAGAAGGACAAAAAGAACTTGAAAGATCAAAACCACATGTGTACACATACGGAAGGAAGATGCCTACCTTCACCTTCTGAAACTGGATTTATGTTGGACTCCTAACTTCTGTAGGAACCCAGGAAGAGGTACGTGTGCAAGATATGGGACATAAAATGCAGTGCTTTTCTTCATCTTAGATCCATTTGGTGTGAGTAAATCAGCCTTGCGTTATCATCACAAAGAGCTGGAGGGACATCTAGTGGACTTGTTTACAAGTAGGAAGGCGTTTGTGCTATCATTTTACTGCACTGCTCCACCTAAGAGGTGTTAATGTAGGTCCTTCCTCTAAATGAGCATATGAAATGCCAGAAGAGTACTAAAATCCACGCCATGAAAACCAGCCAGCCAGCCATAAAGCACACTGTCATCAACTCCAGATCTGTAGTCTGATTCTCGTATCCAAACCGAGATGCAATTTAAAGCCAACCTACTACTTACTGACACTATTAGATCAGAAATACATGTTTAAAATATGGACCTGAGGCATTTTAACTATAAATATGTATAGTGCACATTGTATCAGTCTTCAAAAAGGTGTTTATGGTTTAACACCTATGAAAAATCCCTTACAGGCTGCAGGCAAGAGATAACTCCATTTTAAACATCTTCTTTAAGAGTAAGAAAGAACTATCTTCCAACTTTACCTTAATCTTATTGGCTTCAAGAGGAGTAATGCATTTTGGAAAGCAGAATGAGACATTCAGCAACATGCATTTTATAGAAACTTTATTCTCATCCAAGCTATGAATATTTACGTCCACTGGCCTTGCTCAATAATATACCTGAACGTTTCCAAGATTCTTAGAAATGGAGTTACAAGTGTACTTACACATTTAGGGAAGTGGACAGAGCAGGGCTGGGGAATGCCCTCATTCTGGGGACTAATCCTCCTAACTTCAAGTACCTTTGAAAAATCTAAGAGAAACTGTATTTGAGAGTCTAAACTTTTTTTGGTGCCCAACAGATGTATTCCAAAATAGTTCATCAGCTTAACATCTGTGTCTTTAAGAATACCTTTAAGTAATCTGGCAATTCCCACAAATTTTAATTTGAGCTTCTTGATCTGCAAGTGTAGTGTGACAGATTCCAGTTTGTCTGGAACTTTGTTCCAGACATGGGAAACCAATTTTCCGTTTAACTGAACTCCTACAGTATTCTAGTTTACGAAGCAACTGAAGCAGAATCAGGCAAAAGCCATCTCCCTCTTCTCTCCACCTGTGTGAAAAGCTAAGTCTCAACTTTTCTTTCTCTAGTTTTCCCTCTATAGTTCTCTACAGTTGAAACCATAGAAACAGAAAAGTCCTCCAAATGGTGAATTTCGGTAACATTTTGAGCTTTTCAGATTTAAAATTTATTTCATTCTGTGTTATGTTTTGATTAATGTGAAACGGGCCAATACCAAACTAGGCCAATTAAAAAAAAAAAATAGAATGGAAATCATTTCTGTTGAAGAAGCTAATAGCTGAAAGGAAAAGGCCAACTTCTCTCAGATATAAACTCCTTAACTGAGCCTTCCCAACAATATGCTGAGTTAACCACAGCACTTGAAAAGCATGAAAGGCTCAGGGCAATGGAAACAAAGACTAGGAATGAAACAGTGTCGTGGTTTCACCCCAGCCATCAGCTAAGCCCCACGCAGCCGCCTGTTCACTCCCCTCCAGTGGGATGGGGGAGAGAACCAGAAGAGTAAAAGTAAGAAAACTTGTGGTTTGAGATAAAGTCTGTTTAATAGGTAAAGCAAAAGCCGTCTGCAAAATCAAAGCAAAACAAGGAATTCAATCACTGCATCCCACCAGCAAGCAGGTGTTCAGCCATCTCCAGGAAAGCAGGGCTCCATCACACGTAACAGGTACTGGGGAATACAAATGCCATCACTCCGAATGTCCCCCCCTTCCTTCTTCTTCCCCCAGCTTTATATACTGAGCATGATGTCACATGGTATGGAATATCCCTTCGGTCAGTTGGCGTCAGCTGTCCCAACTGTGTCCCCTCCCAACTTCTTGTGCCCCTCAGCCTACTCACTGGCCGGGCGGTGTGAGAAGCAGAAAAGGCCTTGGTGCTGTGTAAGCACTGCTCAGCAATAACTAAAACACCCCTCTATTACCAACACTGTTTCCAGCACAAATCCAAAACACAGCCCCGGTGTTCGTGACGCTGTCCAGAAGGAGGGCGGCCTGCATCCAGTGATCAAAGATATTACTTTTGTCCTAGTCTGAGCATAAAATTCACATCACATAGGCTAACTTCCAGCTGGCTGTCCCGTCTTTGTGCTGGGACACAAAGCTAAGAGACCCAAAACGCTGTGATTGAAGTGCCAGTCCTTGGGACAGAGACTGAGCAGACTCTGATCAGTTTCTAAAGATCTGATCATGAAAGATCAGAAGATCTTTATCTGAATAATGGTAATTTTTCATCACATTAGTGGGAATACAATGAAAAATGCTACTTTTAGAAAACAGTTAGTTTTTCAAACATCTGCACTTTTCACTCCACCCTGTGGCGTGGAGTTCTTGGTTTTGGCTTTGTAAAAAAAAATCACTAGGACTTCTCTCAGAAGTATCTGATCTTGCAAGAGGAATTTTCTTTCCTTTTCTAGAATCATATATTTTGGCTAAAAAGTGATGAGTGAATAGAATCAATGTGACAGAAGGTAGACAGGGAAACAGGAAAATCACGCTTGGAAATTTTACTACATTGTTGGTTGTTTTGTACAGAATAAATATTTAGTACCACAACATTGAAGTGCTATAGAAGTACAAATACTGAACGCATTATACACAAGTAGGTGGCTGAGAGCAATCTAATCCTCAAGTAATTGTGAATTCAGATGTAAAAGGAGATACCCTCCTTCAAGAAAGTACACTCTCTGTTTGAATATGTTCCTTATGAAAAATGCTCATTTCAGGGTATTTTGCCATACATTAATAACACGGACATTTGTAATCCAAACAGATGTTGCTACACATCCTAATGCACCTAATGCCCTTCACATCCCTCAATAGATTCAACTCCAGGTGGGCTTTTGCTTTCCTGATCAAATTCCTGCACATTCAGATGGCATCTCTGTTCCTCCAAGGTTTGGAGGAACGACCTGACCCGCCTTCTACTTCTTCTATATTCCTTTATTATGTTTTTTAGTCAAGAGACCTCATCTACTTCTTCTTCTTTCTATAGCAGACACCTGCCACAATGCCCATGTTGGTCCCCCACTAACTCCCAGCTACCGCATCAGGCTTCCCTAGGCAAATTTCATCTTCAGTGTGTAAATTTTGTAAAAGAAGAAAGCAAAACCTTCAGCAGGCTGGCTCCCTGAAACAGATATCTGCACAACCCATAAAAGAAACCTATGCTTCCTGTCGCACTGACACAGGAACATTGCAACTCCTACTGCGATGTTGCCTAATATGGAACAACATTTTATAGACTACAAGAGTGTAGCAAGTACGGTTTCATAAGCAGACGGCATTCGTCCACAGCAAGTTCTGAGGTGCAAATGCAGATTATTGAGCAAGACCCTTGCTTTCATCGACATTTTGACTAAATTCTCTTTTTCGTTCCTAGATTTGCCTGAATCCAAACACGAAACCAAGGTTCTGAAAGATGCACATAAAACTGAAAACAATCTCATAAAAAAAACCAGAGAAAACTGGCCAGATTTCCATTCCTATTTTTTTTTTTCACATTTTGCCCTGAAAAGACTAACTATGCCTGTCACAAACAGCGACAAAATATCTGACAGTCTTTCTTTCCACTATGCTAGTGTTAGAATTTTTCCCATCTCACAGTGTTTTCATGGATAGACATAGGAATGGAGAATAACACCAGCATTTCGCCAATGGATTTTCTAATTAAATTATATAAAGAACACCTCCTGAAAGCTAGACATGATCAAAAGTCAGGTCTGTGCATTTACTAGCTATGTTGTACTTATGGAAAAGCTATGAAAAGGGTTAATAGCTACTCAAAAACTGAAGCTGAGGTTTGCCTTGAATAAGGATCTTGCAACATGCAGTTTAACAGAGAGAGGCTGTGCTATGTCCCAGTTAATTTCAGGGAGCATCCATTTGGACATTTGGACCGCAGGAACAAATTGTTGCACTCTGTACTGTTAAATGTTCTAAATGCAAGTCCAGAACTACAGTTTAGAAGTTAATTTTCATTTCTCTGGCATTCAAAATACATAGTTAAAATTAATTTCTAAAAGGTTGCAGTGAACAAGCCCACGCAAACTATTCAAATGGTGAAGGTGGCTTATACCAGCCTGAAGATGACAAACAAGCGTACTGCTAATCTCATTGCTGAAAAAGGCAGACAGCCAAAACACAAGGTTATTCCCAACAGATTTACAGGCCAGCAAAAAAATCCCCATCTCAGGTTTGCAATCCTTTTGACTGAGTAATAATGGAAGTATTATGTCTACCGGTGCCCTTCCCATCCTTATTCATATTTTCACCCAACTCAATTCAATAACAAAGGAGAAAAAGAAGAAAGAAAGAAAAAAGAAGCTTTTATCTGTTTCAGTCTTTAGGATCCAGAGAGCAAGGGAAACCTTCTCTCCTGCTACCTTTTTCTTCTTTAAATTTCTTTTAAAAAGAGGACACATCTCTTGCTTTAAAAACATTTTTCCTGGAATCACAGGATCACAACGGCTGAGGTTGGCGGGGACCTCTGGAGATCATCTAGTCCAACCCCCCTGCTCACAGCAGGGTCACCTAGAGCAGGATCCTGTGGACTGTGTCCAGGTGGTCTTTGAATATCTGCAAGGATAGAGATTCCACAGGCTCTCTGAGCATCCTCTGCCTGTGTTTGGCCACTCCTGTGGTGAAAAAAGTTTTCCTTATGTTCAAATGGGAATTCCCATACTTCAGTTTGTGCCAATTCCGTCTTGCTCTTTCACTGGATACTACTTAGGAGAATCTGGCTTCTTTACTGTTCTCCATCAGACGTTTGCATACATTGATAATATCCCCCTGAGCTGTCTCTTCTGCATTCTAAACAATCCCATCTCTCTCAGCTTCTCCTTGTACATCACAAGTGGCTCTAACCCCTTAATCATAGGAAAGACATGGACCTGTTGGAGCTGGTCCAGAGGAGGGCCACAAAAATGATCAGAGGGCTGGAGCACCTCTCCTATGAGGACAGGCTGAGAGAGCTGGGGCTGTTCAGCCTGGAGAAGGGAAGGCTTCAGGGAGACCTTATTGCAGCCTTTCAATACCTAAAGGAGGCCTACAGGAGAGCTGGGGAAGGACTTTTTACAAGGGCATGTAGTGACAGGACAAGGGGGGATGGCTTCAAACTCGAAGAGAGTAGATTTAGATTAGATATTAGGAAGAAATTTTTTACTCTGACGGTGGTAAGGCGCTGGAACAGGTTGCCCAGTGGTGGATGCCCCATTCCTGGAGGTGTTCAAGGCCAGGCTGGATGGGGCTTTGAGCAACCTGGTCTAGTGGGAGGTGTCCCTGCCCATGGCAGGGGGGGTGGAACTCTATGATCTTCAAGGTCCCCTTCAACCTAAACCATTCTATGCTTCTATGATTCTATGATCTCAGTGGTCCTTTGCAGACCCACTATGTCCATGTCCTTCTTGCCCTGGGGAGCCCAGGCCTGGGAAGAGCACTCCAGCTGTGGTCTCATTAGGGCTGAGTCAGGGAGGAGGAAGGATCACCTCCCTTGACCTGCTGGTCCCACCGCCTCATGCAGCCCAGGATGCTGCTGGCCACCTTCGCACAAGAGTGCATTTCTGACTAATAAAGTTTGTTGTATCCCAGGTCCTTTTTGGCAGCACTGACACCCAGCCCATCAGCCCCCAGGAACACCTGGCTGTCCTGTGTGGCAGCCAAAAATTCTGCCACCAACGTCTTCTCCCACTGCCTGTCCGGGGCCTCACAAACGCTTTCACGTTGCCTTCCCTTATCACCACTAAACCAAACCAGAGTAGCCGGTAATCCTTTGAAAGCCCGGCATGGAAACTTTTCCTATTTTTTTAGGAGTCAGGCCCAGCCCTGACAGACCCCAGGGGCTCCCTCACCGCTCCCGGCCCACCGCCCATGGGAGC
>NW_009648043.1:2465181-2497509 GCF_000708025.1 Charadrius vociferus
CACCCCCAACCACCCCCCCCCACACACACACACACAAAAACAGCGCTTTCTGGTTTTTCCCTCCGTAAACGGATGGATGTGGTGGGGGAAAGGAGTTCAGGTGGCGTCGCTAAACTGCGGCGGCAGCCAGAGCCCTGTTCTGGCTAATAAAAAGCAGTAGCTGGAGAGGGGAGGAGGGAGAGCGGCGAGTCGCAGACTTTGCGTGTGGTTTTTTCCGGGCAAGAGCGGGTGAAATCCCAGAAATGCCATTTCGCGTTGTTGCCAAATGATACTGAGCGAATCAAAATGTGGTAATCCGTTGCAACAGTAGACGATTGTCTGCAGGACAAAGCTCTGCAAGAGTTTGGACGTTTCAGTAAACAGAATTTCTGTGGTTTGAAAAAAAAAAAGTGGGGGTGGGTTTGGTGAAGCAGCTACCTTCGGAAGGGATACGTTTCCACGAAAGACACAGTCTCCAGGAGCGCCCTGTGTTGTGAAACTTTACTACTTATTATTTACATAAAGGTGGGCGGGTTTTTTATTCCTTGATGTCAAACAAGAAGTTAATATCAGTTTGGTGTCATTTGTACACAAGGTAACACACAGAAGGGTTGAGTGCTTCATTTTAGTTCATAAACTAAGTCATGGGCAAAGCACAGGCCAGAATTCAGATTCTCCGAGTTCCAGTCCACCTTCCTATCCATCACAAAACTCTGGTCCCATACTTGGGCAGCAGTTCATACCCTTCCACATCATATAGTTTGATGCTTTTCATCGTACTGCTCTTGCCCAGCTTTAGTTTCATAGCAGCTTTGGCAAGATATCAACCCTGAAAGTGTGTCTTGCAGAGGCAGAAAAGAACCATTAACAGCTTGGGGTACTAATTCTCGTTTGCAATCTCAAAAAATTTCCACAAATAGAGGTAGGACCGTGGTTCCATTAAAGCCAATTCCTGACATTTCAGAGGGGGCAGGAGTTCATTCAATGTGTGAAGCACTAACACTAAACAGTTCAGTACTGCTGGGACTAGATTCTTTTCTCAGTGCAGGGATCAAGCCCCCTCGGAAGTCAGGGTTAAATTTAAACAGAATGGCTAAAGAGATATGGTCTCTCAAAAAGGTCTTCTTTCTGCTGTGTCTGCCTCTCTCTCCATGAAGGCCTAACCTCTCTCTAATCAAGCAGAAGACTTTTTTTTTTTTTTCCCTGGGTCAGTTTTCTGTCAAGTAAGTGAGCCAAATGAGCTCAGGGTCTGACAAGCGCAAATTGGTGCAAGATGAATAGGGAAATCATGCAACTGAGAGCAAGGGTCTACACTGAAGGACCTCACTCCTTCAGCTCTGATGACTGGCCCAAGCCACCTTAAGCCATCAACTTCACCACCAGGAGCTGAAAAACTATATACACAAGCCCCTCCTCCCTGACTGAAGATTAGCTTTGTACCTTGTCACGTCTGGACTCCTTTCCTTCTGCAGGTGACCTGAGCTTAAAAGTACACATGGTGTTGCCAGAAAAAAAGAAAAAGAATACATCTTTCAGGCCTTTCACAGCAGCTTTTTTCAACAGGTTCTACTAAAAGACAAAGTTCATGTACAAATAAAACCTCCCTGTGTCCCAAGTGCATGAAATTGTCCTGACTTTAAGCACACATTCTTCCCCCTAACTTGACAGCAAAACAATGGTGATTGAACCATCTTCTCAAAAAAATGGAGGACACGCAGCTCCTGGATGACGTAGCCCCACGTTGCAATGTAACTTCCTATTTTTGCTTTTTTCCCAGTTCCTCAGAATTGTACTTGCACAACAAGGGCACCATGTACCGTTCCTGCTTTTGGCTTTACTTTTTTCTTAACCATTCTTGAGAAATCATTTGGGTTTCTACCAAAACTTTCTCAGGCCTCACTGAAGGACAGTAATATGCTTGGCAGTACTGTGGATTCTCATGGTGGTGACCATGACCTCCAGAAGAGCAACAGTCTTGCTCACTGCCACTTTCTCCACACACAGAGACACCTGCTTGGGTGGCATGTCCGTTTGCTTCAACGGCAGTGCCAAGCAGGTACCAGGAGGAAGAGGACACATTGCTTCTGCATTGCTCTATGACTGCGCATGGGACTGCTATTTGTCAAGACACTGACTTCATCAAGATCCGAGATATACTTAAAAAGACACTATCAATCGGTCCGAGGGGATCTGCAGAAACAGTGGGAATATCAGCAATGCAGGCTGAAGAGTGAATGCAGCAAGTTCAGGCACATCTCACAGTTCAGATGAGCAACAGATGATACCAGCAGAGAGGGACGTGCAGGTCCCTGCCCTTCAGCTGCTGTGGGAGCATGTCCACAGTTTATGGATGAGTCGCAGGAACACTGTCTTCTCATTCACAAGTGAAATTTCTGTGCTTCTGCCTGCAAAAGATAGATCTCATTGACATGACCTGAATGTGTCTTCACCTAGTTATTATCCTATTAAAATAATTATACCACCATTTTGGGCAGCAAGAATTTTTGTTCTGTACCTTCACACACATTAAGATCCCCTGCTTGCTATAGTGGATGCAATAAGCATTTATTTTATTAGGATCATGTCTTGGTTTTTATTAAACATCCTTTGTATTGCAGTTAAAGTTTCCATGTTCTTGGCGGCGTGGGCTTTGATGTGTAAATTCTTCAGATGGGTTCTTGGAATAAACAACACAGCTTTCTGAAATAGCTAAAAATATCTGTTCTGAGCAGAGCCTTGGAATATGCGTGAGAGGCTGGGAGAAGTTGGGGAGGCAGCTCAGACTGGCCTCTGGTCAGGGATTCCCAAACCTTATGAGCCGCTCGTGGTGCACAAGATGTTTCAAAACATAACCTGTGTGGGAAGGTACAGAGAGAAATTGTCGCTGCTGCTGAAATGCAAAAGAGGAACTCCCAAGTTTAAATCCTTTCCAAGTTGATTATGAAGTCGATCAGGTAATTTTGAGTTACCACGTAACATGAAAACTCTGAAAGAGGTGTTTCCTACCACTAAAATTCCTGTATGTGAGCTAAGACAGCCACAGTTTACATTAATTCCCCTTTCCTAGGAACCCAGCAAAGATGCCCCATTACGTCTATATTGGGCAGACAACAAAGCAACATTACAAAACCTTTCCCATTAAAAAATTACTGCTTAATAGCTCATATGAAGGAAGTTATCTTTTGTCATTTGCAGTGGAAAAAGTTGGATTGGGAAGCTAGTTCATACATCAAATGTATGTTTTTGCTTTTCTTGTCATACTTTTTACTTTCATCTTCTTTGTCATATCATCAATTTACTCAAGTGACTTACCCGCCATTCAGGGTTCATGTCACCCAACACAGCTACAGATGAGGATGGCTTTCCTTATCCACTGGCAACTGGCTTAGAGAAAAAGAATTTCAGGCCGTTCTCCAAGAAAATCCAGACCTTCGTTTTCAGCCATGACCTGAAAAATAAACTTCGAGAGCAGAGATCATAATCTTCCAGATCAATGAGCACACAAGGTGATGGCTGCTGTGGTTGTCTGAGGTGAGCCACTATATCCTGCTTCCAACCTCAGAGGGACAAAACTTGGATTTAGCCTGGCACTAGTATATTCTGGGGGTGGTAGTTTGCTTTTGGGGATATTAATTACGTGTATTTTTTTTCTCTCCCCTCGTGTTCCCTTTGTTTACATGTATTTGTACAGTGAATTGCTTATGACTGAGGACAAACCTTTTCTTCAAAACCTGGAGAGCTCGGTTTAATTTCCTCAATTTAATTTAATTTCCCCACAGTTCTTCATGGGAGTGCAAAACAGTGTGTGCCTCTGCTTATTTATTACAGATCCCCAGGGGCTGAGCTTGGCCAAGAGACTGAATCGTGCCTTCCTTTCTGCCAGTCAGTCCCTGGCAAAAAAGTTACATGAGTGAAGATACCAGAGCTACCATCACCCTGTGCTGCGAGAGAGCAATGAGGTTATGAAGGGAAAGCAGTTTTAGAAGTGAGAAGTCGTTTTAGCTATGAGTGTCTGGAGCTTTGTAAGAGCTTTTGGCATATGCATGGTGCTTGTACCTGACCTTGCAGTCTTTTTGCTGTGTGTGTTTGAGAGACAACAGTGTGAATATTTATATACCTATACCTGCCTTCTATAGGTACATAGTAGGCGTGCACTCTGGGGTGGTTCACACCTCATGATGGGGGCACAAAGGACAGCCTGTGCCTGTAACATAGCAGTTCCCATGCTGAGGAAAAGAAGGCAGACAAGAGTAGGCAGCACAGTCTGAAAAACTCCAGTTACTCTAATGTAACTTGAGAAAATCCCTCAAAAGGAAAGTCCTTTAAGGAATTTTCTGCTGTGCGCAACAGCAGAAACAGCAACTCATAATATGCAGAAGTGAAGGAGAAGAGTGATTACAGGAGTGTTTTGCCAGCTATTAAATCTAGAGGCTTCTGTAAATTAATGTGTCATCAGAGATTTAGGTTTGCTCTTTCAAATGTCTTTTTTCACTGACACTGATGAGACATCTCTGACACTCCGTTTCAGTGCATATGAAAAAAAATGTAAATAGCATAACATCAACAGAAAATGACCCATTAAAAATGCTAAAAATACTCTCACATTCACAACTAAGTCCATACTGACCATTTTGTAAGAGCTGTTTATGCAACCTACCATCCTTGTGGAGAGTTCCTAAATGGTTGCAGATTGGCATACCCTCTGCCTTCATTATGGCCGTAGCCACACCCAAGGAGACAGCCAAAATAGATGATCCAAAAGACAAGGAATGTGATACTGTCTGGCACCTAGATTTTAGGCCGCTATTTCTATATGGGATTTGTGAGCCCTGGGAAAGAACATAATTGAACGTTTTTAGGTTAGCAAAGATTCTCCAAACACTTTCAGGAGAGTGGATTTTTAACAAATACCTTGTCCAGGTAGAAATGATGTAGTCAGGATCTGCTAACATAGCATGATCAATTTTAGGAACAGGCTGCTGCAATGCTTCTTACATCTCCAGGCAGTAGTCTGGGGTGGAGAGTTGCAATATGTCACGCAGTGTTAGATAGTCTCTTTCAGATGGGAAAGCTCATCATAAAGCCTGGTAATTCTGCTTATCAAGGTTTTGCTGATGACAATTAAGGTAGTTAAGATTAGTAGAGAAGAGATTTTTACCTATTGGCAACCATCTGAGGGGTGATGGGATGCTTTTCCTCGCATCTCTGTTCTGTGACAACGGAGTACAGAAGGTTTGGGTTGGGTCAAGTCACAGGTTTCCCTTTGGATTTTGGAAAGAGCCGCAGCAATCAGAAGTTGCTGAGAGCAAGTCTACAGCAGTTCCTCCATTGTCCAGGAGACACTGGCAAGGCGTTTCTAACTCTGAGCTCTTCAGAAATGGAAACAAATGGAAACATTTACATTTCTTTCTGGTTAGTCCTGTAAACAAGTCAAACCTGCACAAAAAAAAAAAAAAAAAAAAAAAAAAAAACCTTTGTTGTTCAGAATCTATGACTGTTCACTTATGGTGTTTAAAGACGTGCCTGATTAAGTTATCCACCAGACTGTTCTAATAACTGCAGCACAGAGTGATCTGATGCCAGATCCATGAGTTCAAAAGCTTGGTACCTCCTGGCATTCAGAAAAGCTCTTACTTCTTCTCACTTCATTGTCGTCATCTATCATTGCTTATACTGATTAGCCTGAGCCACGCTACAGTGATCATTCACAGGCTCCCTGGGCTGTTTCAGGCTCCGGTGCTGGGGGAGTTTGCAGAGAATGTCTGTCTCTCGGGCAATATGGGCAGTAAGATACCTGACAGAAATTCACCCGAGTATGATGAAATGCAAAATGCAAGTCGACTATGTTTTGCGTCTGCCTCTAGGTCCTTTTCTGCCTCTCTCTGAAGTAAATATTGGCAAAGGATTTCACCCCAAAAGGCCTGTTTCTGCTCATTAAAATTACGTAGAATTAGATCATTAGTTCAGTCTGTGTGGTTAAGTTACATTCAGAAACTGAACCTTGTTCACTTTCCAAACAGTGCCTGTTTCTTTCCAGTGACTATAGTAAGAGAGCAGACAACCAGCTCAGCAATAGATGTCTACTCCTGATCAGAAGAATCCCATCGTCAGCCAAATTGTTGCCCCAGCTACCAGATTAGAGGCTTCTCAATCCCCACATTTTTCATTGTGAATACATGTTTTCTTTTGATCACTCTGCATAGTCATTTCACTTCATTATGCTGGGTGTATGATGGGAGGTGAAGACCTAAAAATGAATCATTTGGGCTCACTTCAGTACACCAAAGTGGATTCTTTTGATTGTGGACTATGATAACATTTCATTTAGATTTTAAAAACAGCAGAAAAACTTCTAGATTTTTAATTAAACTTTTGTGGGAACATCTGTTCTGTGAATAACTATGCACTCACGTTTTTTCTTCATGTGTAACAAAAACAAATGTTGAAATGTTGGAATTTTGCTTGGGATTCAAACTGGGTTCTGTTTAACTGCACTAAAAACATCCTGAGTTCAGCCAATTAGGTCACGAAGTTACAAAAGGACATTACAGAAAAGAAGAACCTACCATATTTAAACAGCTTCGTAGTGTTTTCCTTTTACATTTACTGCAGCAAACCCTAATGCTGATTGCCATAAAGTATGGGCCACATCTGTATTAGTAAGCTGGAGAGCTGGGGTATGTTTTCCGACCATGCAAATGAATGGGACAGCCTGGCTTGCTTGTATCAGCACAGATAGACTCTTTCCACAGCACGGTCTTCACCCTACCATGTATTGCAACCATGTGTAGTCCAATACATACTACCTTTTGGGAAAAGAGCCTGGAATGAACTCTCCCCAGAACTATGCCTCGGTTTCGTCCTAGTTAAAGCAGATAGGAGAGGGCCAAACCAGAACCATGGAGTGAAACTACAACTAAGCAGAGAGGATGATGAAAGCCTCTCTCCTTTGCTCTTGTGCGTTTAGCACTTTCAGGTTCTAATAAAGTATTTTACAATGGTCCATTGCGAACTTTGGGAACTCCCTGTGGCCTGGAGAGTTGTAGCTCTCAGGTTCTCTAAAGCCAAAACTTTCCAATGTCAAAATTTTACTTTCAATTTTCACTTTCAATTTTTCACTTTCAACCACAACTGGACTTGAAGAGGATGTACAATTTCTGCACAAAGGATAACGTAAGCCTTTGCTGTTCCAAACTGGAGAATTTTTTGCATATGTTTTTTGGCCAGGCTTTGAAACAATCCTCTGTTGCATGGTAACAGTCAAAGTGACACTATGATCTATTTTGCAGAGATATGATTTTATTACGGTGATGCCCAGTCAAGAGTGCTCTATAATAAAAGATTCATAAATGTCTATTTTCAAAAGGCCTTATCTGAACCATAAAATTTATCTTCAGGCATGTGCTATAAAATAAGGCTGTGGCACTCAAGCATGATTTTATATTTTTGGGAGCAGCGTAGCTAGTGTGTTTAAATTTGAGTTGGTTTGCTCTGATTCAGTCGTTTTTTGATAACTTAAGGGATGTCACAAATTATATCGCATTTTTATAGTGTTATATTTTTAAAACAGATTTCATAAAAACTCAAAAGAGGGATGGTTTTATGCCTGTAATTTTTATGGACCAATAAATCTGTGAAGTGGACTGATGTTTCCCAGCCAAATACCAGCTCTGTACAAGCATGTTATTTTCATTGTCTTTGTGGAAACACTAATTACTATAACCAAGACTCTGTACAAAATCTTGCTGATATAGGCTTGTAATCTACTAGGAAACATGCTGACGAATCACTTTTTTTTTTTTTTAATGCACTTTTGTGTTTAAAGCTCAGCCTGAATAACTGGTGACTCCTCACAGAGGACCATGATTGAGAGCAATAGCAACAAACAGTGTAATAAACGTGAAATCATTTCAGATCTATGTGATAGCATCTTCTGTCAATTAAATGAAGAAGAGTTTCTCTTTTTTTCGTGCACAGCAGGACCTCGCCCAGTCCCCTGGGGTGGGAGGTGCTGGGGCAGGGACTCTACCTGCCAGGCCAGGCACACATAGACATTCACCTCCGGCAGCAAGGCCCTATTTCCCCAGACTGCTTCAACACCAATAGCTGCACCTGCAGCCTACTTCCAAAATCCCCAGCGTACCAGTGCATCACACCCTCTTACGCATCACCCAAAATGCCCATTAATCCTGGGCCCTCCTACTGCCATCCTACTGCCTCCCACCCATCATCGGCTATCTCAATGCCTGGTCCCGTGTGTAATCGCTCATTGTAAATCGCTTATCTGCTCTCAGACCCACCGCACTCATCAACAAAGTCACATGATTACTAGCTACAGAGGCACAGGGCTGTAGAGCCCACACGGCAAGGCCACCCCAGGACAACCACTGGCCATGTGTTGGCTGCTGTTGCTACGCTCTGTTTTGACTTCGAGGTCCCCTTTTTGGTCAGTGTGGCATGGCAAAGAGGGCAACCAGAAAAAAATACACAGAAAAAAGTTTCAAGGACTGCACTGACTTGATGATATAACCAAAAACAAGCTTGGGAAAGATCATGCTATGAATTAGGTAACAGAGAAGTACTTTGGTTTCTAGGAAGAAGTGATATTGCAAAAGTATTGTGAGTAAGGTAAAACAAGGAGTCACCCAACTGAGCTCATAGGTTAGATCGTCCCCGTGCTATGTAAAAGGAATTGAATCTAAGCATGTTTTAAAAGAAATGTGATTGACTAGGATGTAGCTCTGCTGGCATGGGAACAACCATGATCTACATGAAACCAAACATGAGAAGCAAATGGCTAAACACAGGCTGTAATATTTGTTCATAACATTGTACAGGTAACAAGCATGCTGTTGAATAACTAGTCTTCACCTCTTCCTCATCCCCATAATCCCCATACATGCAAACATTTTACCAATCCAAGACTGCCTCTGTAATTCAATTTTATCAACCCTGAGTCCTCATATCTTCCACTCTTATTTTTTAAACAAAATCGCAGCTACTAGCTATAATGGCTTGAAATGTCTCAGGTTTTCCTGCAATGCAGTTTTCAGAATTAAAATAGTTTTCTCTCTTTTTTTTTTTTTTTTAATAAAACCAGGGCTTCCCGTTTTTTTTTTTTTTTAAAAAAAAAAAAGAGTCAGTTCTTGAGACTTGACAGAAGGCAAAAATTTATCATCTTTCCTTTTACTCCATGGAAGGGAAGGGAGTAAAAGTAAACAAAAAAGTGGAGGTATTATGCTCCTGAGAGAGCAGAAGGAAGAATTTCTGTAAATCACCCTGTCATTTAGTGAGAAAATGCCAGCTGCAAGAGGCAACTCGTTACTGGAATTAGCTGCAGGAAGAGAGATGAACACATGCCATGCACCAAACAACGGGCTGCCCGAGGCCATCCCTTAAAAGCCCTTTGGACATCATATGGCTGGTGTTGCCAGAAGGGAACATTCCCTGGGGTGGCAGCGCAGTGGTACCCACACTGCCGTCCTCAAGCTTGTGCCTGCCTATCCCTGCTCTATAAACCCACATTCACTCTACAGAAGCCTTTTCAGAAAGGCATGTGTTTCCTCACTCCACGGGCACTTCCAGGTGTAGCACAACCCCAGCACATTGTACTTAGATCTTAAAGAGCCTGGTAAATGATGTGGTATCACCTTATCTTCTGTTTTTATTTCCAGGTCCCCGGAGGACTTTTCACTGCTTTTATCTGCACAGAAATTGTAACGCTTCTGCTGCTGAGCTGGGTCTGGTGCTGCTTGTAAAAAAAAAGGTCTCAAGACACTTACTCCATCCTATTTAACCCTATATGACAAATAACATTAAAGGTCACAGTCCTTTATGAAAAGACCTACTATAATTTTTTTTTGGCTCACAGAGGACTCCTGACCAGAACAAGTGATCAGAATATACACCCCAAATGAGTTTTCACTTGGGAAAAAAGTCCTATTTTCCCTTTCTATATCAAATCTGAAATTTATATTAAAACTGTGATCAACTCTGTCGTGATTCAAAAGCTGGGAAAAAATTGCAACCCTTTTTACTATTTAGCATAAATTTGTCACTGATGTTTCAGATAGGTCTAATCAGACTGATGTAGTCATAGGTAATTATTTTCCCCAAAAGTCATTAGACAGTACATTAGCCAAGGAATAATATTTTAATGCCTAGGACTGCGTAATTAGTTCAACGTACACGTGAAAGCTGAGAAGTTCACCCAAAAGAGGAAGTAGCCATTTCTTATCACCTTTGATTTGGTTACACTCCTGTGGCTTACTGCATATTGGCAATAAATTCCTGTTAAGTATTTCCATAAGTCAGATGGGGGTGTCATCGTCCAACAATTTGGCATGAGCTAGCCTGCAAAAGAGCAAACATCTACAGCAAACAGAGCATATCCAGTCTGTGATTGATATCCTTCGCAACTTTCAGACTTAATATGCCTCATTAAAAGTGAAAATGCTGGTTAATTCCCTCAACTAAAAGTGAAAATGCTGGTTCGTTCCCTCACCACCCATGTGGAGAGAAGTGGCGATAAACCACACAGCTTGGGGTACATTCAGCATGACTGTCCTCCGCAGCTCAGATTTCTGAGACCCCGGGAGCTCTGTGGAAAACAAAACTATTACAGGATCTCCTGACTGCAGCTTAAGAGCGACAACTCTGTGTGATACTGATCCACTGGCAACCCCCAAATTTCCAATTCAACATCCCAGCAGTGTAAAGTGCAAGCGGGTAACCATCAGCCTGGCCACTGCAAAGCCTTCCACCTGCCTCTGGCAGAAAGCAGCCTACTGGAAGGGGTAGTTTCCAACAGCAAGGTATAGGCTAGATGGTGCTATGCTTGAAGCCTCCTCATCTTCTTCCAGATGTCCCAAATATCCAGGGAGTTGGGATACTATATCCTTGACCTCCTCTGGAGGTTCCTTATCTTGCTACCTTCATGGGATAGTATTAAGGAAAAGAAAATCTGTAGTGGGTTTTAATGTTTTTTTAATTTAGTTTCATTAACCTTGGACTTTGAGTTGCTGCTAACTGACTGAGAACAGGATTGATTAGCATGGCAAAAAAACAGTGACTTAGACCTTCCCGACTGACCTGGGCCCTCCCTCCTTTGCTGCAGTGATTTTTTTTCAGTTCTACAACAAACCAGTTAAGACCATTGAGACGAGCACAGCCTGAGCAGCGACAGTGCCTGGGGGAGCACAGAAAGATCCCTGCCTGCAAAGGCCAGAGTTTGCTCGGTGTTATCTATGCAAATTCCAAGGGGTTTTCTCATCCGAAATAACCCATAACCAGCAGAGAAGAGGAAGTCACACTTCCTCACACACCCACACGAGAGATGATTGACACTAATGGCATTTGCTGGATTGCAGTGGTTTTTCCCTTTGTCACACCGTGTTGCTCTCTGGTTCTGTCAGAGGTTCTCAGCACTGGCTGACTGGGTCTTGTCACGACTGCCTTCCTGGAAACTGTCGTTCCCGTTGTTGTTATTCTTCATACGATTCCTCATTCGTGATTATTGCACCAGTTTTCAGAAGTGCTTGTCAAGTGGAAACTCCCGACTTTGACCAAACTTACATAGATTACAGGCTGTGTTATATTTGCCTAGTTTCCTTATAGGAAACTGGGGACAGGTTGTGCTTTTAGAATTAGCTGGTTTACTTTCCCTGTGTTACCCTCTTCTGAAAATGAAAAGAAGCTGTGTTGTAACTGGAAAGCGGCCAAGGATCAGCAGTTTTGTAACGGGCTGTGTGTCAGATCATAACCTCGGTTATTGTCGTTTCCACGCAGAGGCTCAGCTCCCTGACATAGCATGCAGCCATTGGAGCCGAGGAAGTAACGTAATTACCTGGACACAGAAATAGGCTGTTCCCTGGGGTGGCACAGCCACCACGACACAGCCATTGATTGTATGAATTCTCCCTCCGAAATCTCTGGCATAATTTTCTTGCTCATATTGTTTGCTTGAAAGACCACCTGGAATTACCCCAAAGCATCCTCTTATGCAATCGACTGAAGCTAAAAATCAAATTCTGGAATGAGAATTTGCATTGAAATGGTTATTACTGGTGGCAAAGCTCCTGTTAAAAGCCAGTCCATGAATTCAGCCTGAAGTTAACAGAGTTTAAGGACTGGAACAATTTTCAGGGAGGCCTAGAAAAAAATAAATGAGGAAAGAGATAATGAAAGAGATAAGCAAAGATGACTGATTTCAGCTTTTAGACTCCTGCCTGATAGTGAAGCAATTCTGAAAGACAACTTTGAATAAATTAAAATTCACCTGAAAGACAAAGACTGATACTATGTCCCTCTTCCTACCCAATGACAAACTATGTCTTTCCACATAAACAGTTGGAGCATGCGAATGACTGAAGTAAAACAGATAACAAATTACTACAGTGAAATAGATAACTGATAAGAAGAAAATGCAGAAACTACTTCTGAAGCCAGTTTCTCACCACAAGGAACTTGTAGAGCAAAATAAACACTTGAATATCTCTTGCAAAATAAAGTAGGGGGAAAAAAAGTGTGTCGTCACAATGCAATAAAAGGATGCTATGTCTATGTTTTGGCTTTTTTTCCCAATGGAAGTGAAGTGAGGAGAGGAGAGGAGAGGAGAGGAGAGGAGAGAAGAGAATGGCTAAAGAGTGTGCAGAGGTGGAAGCCAAACTTTGGTCTGCATGGTTGGACCTAAGGACCCTATGCAGACCAGGAGATAATTCTTTGTGCAATACTGGGAGAAGTATTAATACAAACTAACACCTCTGTAATAAGGAAAACCAATACAGCAAATCCAAGTCACTTTCAAAGTCAGGATTCAGTCAAGCAATTCCCTTTCCTTAGAAATTACCTCTTAGTGTGTGCACGTGTGGTCCCTGAAGACTTGGCTCTGCAATTCATACCTCACTCATTACCTCATAGGAAGGGATAATTTGACAGCAGATATCTCCTTTGTATTTAGTTTCAAAAGGTATGACATTAGTCATAGGTTGCACATTCCCCTCATGCACATTTCTCTCTTTTATATATCATTTTAGCATTCTTCTTCTTTTCTTTCCCTTGCATCTAAGTGGAATTGAAATTTTTAAAAAAAAATCATTTCCCCATCTTTGTCTTTGCAAAGCGGAAGGACCTCCCTCAGGGTCTGATGTTGCTATATTAATAAGTAAAGTAAAGTTAGTAAAAAATTCATAGTTAAAAAGCTGTGAGTTAAAAATGGCAGTACTTGCTGTGCTGACGGTGGTTTCATGTTCATATTGGAAGAATGTTTTGGGAACCCTGGAGCTGAAACAGAAGGAAACTGCTGAGGGTGATCTACAGTAGATAGAAGTGGGTAGGAAATAGGTGTCTGAAGAGAGATGAAAAACAAACGGGATCTGAAAAACTTACTTGGCTGCCTTGACAGAAAAATATTAGAGAACTGTTGATTTCAAGCTTTGCAAAAACTTATATGATGATTCACGACCATGTGCCCATTTTTCCTCTGCAAGCTATATGTAGAGTAACTCCAGGGAAACCAGAGGAGTCACATCTATGGAAAGTGCAACCAAGCCCCGGAGCTATCATGGCAAAGCCACCACTGCTTTTCATGAGGGAAATAATTCCCAGTAAATAACATCATGAAGCACCATAATATAACTGATTAATCTGTAATTAGCTTTCATTTGCTTTTATGAATCCATACTTCTTTTCCAGTGAAGCAGCAGGGAAGTCACCCCCAGATTAACCCCTCCACCTCAGGGTGAGCAGATCTTCTCTGGAATGAGCAACAGCCCAGAGTCTCATGTGAGCCTGCTCCCTGGATCTCATGTGTTAATCGGCATTGCATACGTATGTTTTTGCTTTATGAAATGCATGTTAGAACAGGAAGGTAGAGCATTTCACGTACCAATTATCTATCCTGCTTTCCAAATAAATGCTTTGGAGACGTTTTCCTGGCACGCAGTGGGTTCTTGCAGTCTGCAAGCTGGCCCAGGCCCCGGGTTCTGCAGTCTATTTTCAGGACACTCAGCAAAAATGTTGTACTCCCCACCTGCCTGAGAGTCACTCCCACCAAAGCTGCAGTTCTGCCTTTACAGGTGCCACAGCACGGCCATATATTCAGGGGTCAGCTCTTGGGCTCTGACCGAGGGATACCCGTTCCTTCCCATGAGTTACCGAGATGCCAGTCACAGGCAGCTCAGAGAAACATCAGTATTGGGGTCTTGGTCATAACAAGTTTGCATTGAGGTTCAGTCTCATCAGTCCCTGGAGGGTATTTCCAGCCTTGTTTGTTCCCCTCACTGTACCTTAAGTCCCTGCTTTGCATTTACTATTGCATAGGTGGACAGGAATCCCTCTGCTCTCTCCTGTTTTCTGTCAGACCCAAAAGGGGATTTCCACAATTCCCAAATTCTGGAGATGGGGCAGTACAAAAAGGCAGTACCAGAGCTCTGACACACATTAGCAATCATCTGGCTTCACGTACTACTGAATTAGCTACCGGATAAGGTAACTTCCAAACCATCATACAGTAACCTTCACTACTCAAGTGCACCAAGAGAGGAAACGCTTCTGTTTCTTCTTCTCTTTGTCACTTTTAAGAGGAAAGAGAGGCTGAGTTGCTGCTGATGAGTTCTACTGGGCCTTTAAAACACACAGAACAATGCTGTCGAGAGAATTTTCCAAATGGTCTAGCTTGAAAATCAAAGAGACTGACAGATGTCAAGGAATGAATAAACAAACAAATGAAAAAACAAACAAGGAGATCACTAAGCATCCTGGATGTTGCACAGAGAATTTTGCTATGCAGTTTCAGAGGAACCACGCAATTGTTAAAGTACATTTCAACACAGGTTGAAATTCCTCCATCAGACTCCCACGTGCAACAAGACTTGAGTCCAGGCCCAACAGGTAGTCTGTTCTTTCCTTACCAGTTACTACAGTTTGAACGCTGGGTTCATTTTTTCACAATTAATCAAATAAATGCTAAACCTACACAGCTGTTAAGAAACACTTGATAAAAATCACAGCTGAGAAGGTGAAGGAGAATGACTAATCCAAAGCAAACAGTACTTTGCATGAATTAAGAAATAAATACAGGGAGACATATTATTCACCGCAGAGCACTTCCCTTTTGGAGCACTCCATGGCTAATTGCAAGTCAGTGCAATGCCATTTCACCGTTTTCATTTTTGGCCCCAGCTGTGCTATTAAGCAATCTATCTGAAGACAATGATGTCTTCTAGTGACAAAAAACTGAGGATGAGTTAGAGGGCATGGAAAAGGTATCCAGTAATTTAATAAGAAATATTGATGTAAATTTTTATTGCTGTAGAGGGAGCACATGTTGGTTTCTCAACTGTTCAACATACTCGTAAATTATCTAAGTATTGATATAAAACATTTGCCGATGATCCTAAGGTATTCAAGATGCATATGACAAATTATAAATGGGTTTCACAACAGTGAGCAGCTGGTGATAAAATGGTAAGTGATATTCAATGCTGATAAATAAAGTGATATGTGTGGGAAAAAATATTCATAATTTCACAGCTACAGAAAACACCATTGACACCACCACCACCATCACCACCGCTACCATGAAACCTTAACTGCATACAGAATGTATCCTGTGCTGGCTCGCAGTAACTCGGTAGACTCATGGGGAAAAAAAAAAAAAGAAAAAAAAAAAAAAGAAGCTATCATAATGAGTAGGCTGCAAAACTTTTTTAAAGCTACCTAACTTGCAGAAAAATATTATAGGCCATATATGATATGTACACGTACAGCCTGCTCTAGATAGAAGTGATTTGGACTGGAGGATCACAGAATCAGAATTACAGAATGGTCAGGGTTGGAAGGGACCTCTGGAGATCTAGTCCAACGCCCCTGCCAAAGCAGGGTCACCCAGAGCAGGTTGGACAGGAATGCATCCAGGTGGGTTTTGAGTATCTCCAGAGAAGGAGACCATAACCTCTCTGGGCAGCCTGTTCCAGTGCTCTGCCACCCTCAAAGTATTTCCTCATGTTGGGATGGAATTTCCTGTGTTCCAGTTTGTGCCCGTTGCCCCTTGTCCTGTCACCAGGCACCACTGAAAAGAGTCTGGCCCCATCCTCTCGACACCCGCCCTTTAGATATTTATAAGAATTGATGAGATCCCCTCTCAGTCTTCTCTTCTCCAGTCTAAACAGACCCAGGTCTCTCAGCCTTTCCTCATAAGAGAGGTGCTCCTGTCCCTTGATCATCTTTGTAGCCCTCTGCTGGACTCTGTCCAGTAGTTCCCTGTCCTTCTTGAACTGGGGGGACCAGAACTGGACACAATACTCCAGATGCAGCCTCATCAGGGCAGAGCAGAGGGGGAGGATGACCTCCCTCGACCTGCTGGCCACAGTCTTTTTAATGCACCCCAGGAGACCATTGGCCTTCTCAGCCACAAGGACACATTGCTGCCTCATGGTCAACTTCTTATCCACCAGGACTCCCAGGTCCCTTTCCACAGAGCTGCTCTCCAGCAGGCCAGCCCCTAACCTGTACCGGTGCATGGGGTTATTCCTCCCCAGGTGCAGTACCCTACACTTGCCCTTGTTGAATTTCATCAGGTTCCTCTCTGCCCAACACTCCAGCCTGTCCAGGCCTCACTGCATGGTGGCACAGCCTTCTGGTGTGTCAGCCAATTCTCCCAGTTTTGTGCCAGCAAACTTGCTGAGGGTACACCTGTCCCCTCATCCAGGTTGTTGATGAACATGCTGAACAAGACTGGACCCAGTACTGACCCCTGGGGAACACCGCTCGTTACAGGTCTCCAAGTGGACTCTGTGCCACTAATCACAACCCTCTGAGCTCTGCCATTCAGCCAGTTCTCTATCCACCCCAGTCAGACTACTTTCCCTTAAAACCTGACTATATAAAGAGCACAGAGTTATAAGAGTGCATGGGTGCCACCACATACGACAACCTACTTACCATGCAAACATCCAGGTAAGGAGTGAACATCCTCTGGCTGAGTCTTCCCTGCAGATTGGCACAGGGGCATATTAACATGTATGGAAGTGTTATCAAAAACTGTCTAAAACAAGGGAAGTGCCAACAGTTGTCTGTTTTCCCTTCTGGTTTGGCTTAGTTAAAGAAGTGATAACGAAGCCTCTCTATCTTTTGTCCAGTCTACAAGAAGCAGGGTCTGCACAGAGTATAAAGCTGCATTACTTTTTTTATATAGTACTAAATTCTGATTTAGCTACAAGCACTAAGGAATGAGATCTCAGATTTCTAACAGTTCCACATTGTCAACAGTTCAGTAGTTAGTAGTAGTGGTTAAAAACAGGCATGTAGTTGTCAGCATTATTAGGTAGGGAACAGAGAACAGGACAGAAAATCACCACACCACTGCATAAATTCATGAACCACTCATATTTTGAATACCGTATACAGTTCAAGTGATTTCCATATAAAGAAGGATTAAATAGACCTGTATTCTTCAAACTGACAAAAAGATCAGGAGGAGATAATGTAGAGGTCGATAAAGCATAAGGAGCGTGAGAAAATAAGTACAGAGAAACTGTTGATTATCCCTTCAGCCACAAGAGCTAGAGGACAGCTAGAGCAAGGTGAATATAGTGGCTGGTGACAGGTTTAAAGCAGAGACAGATACTTCACACATCACCTGCTTAAACTGTGGAGTTCCTTGCCACAAGAAATAGAAAATCTGAGAAGTTTACAAGAGTTCACAAAAAGACAGGTTAATTTGTTTTAGAAAAACCCTTCCAGAGATATTAAACATACACACACACAAAAAATCATTCATCAAGTTCTTAAGAAATGGGCACTGAAGTTGGGGTATATTACCCTATGCTTGTCCTGACTATCTACAGACGTACCTGTTGAAGACAGTACAAGCAGAGTATAACCTTTGATTTGACTCAATACAAATTCTCATATGTCCTTATACAAAGTCAGGGAAGCCTGAGGTGACTGCATAGAAATGTGAAAAAGGTAATGGTGCAGAGAAGCTCTGCTGACAGTGTGCACTGAAATCCTGGCTAACGCATCAAGAATGGTTTTGGAGTGCTCTGCAACAGGTAAGACAGGATGGGATTTACAGGGGAAAAGATTTAAATTTTCCTACTTCTGTCTGTGATTCCCTCCATTCTCCTGAAAGTACTTTTTGCTTCTTCTGGATCCTCAGCCCCAGTTTCCCAGATGCCAACCAGCCGGGCTCCAACAACAGGAGCGAAAATGCAGTGTTGTATGGCAAAAAGGGAATGTGTGCCTCTAGCTCCAGCCCCACAATCCTCCCCTAGGATGGACTTGATTTGGAGATGGCATAAAGGGAAGCAGCTTGTCTCATCATGTGATACAACATGGTTGAAGGAGGAGCATCTTTGTCACACGACACAGTCCTGGCAACTGTGAAAATGTAGCTACCCCCCCAAAATATGAGGACTGCATCATGCTCTGACTTATATTGATGGGGACCTAAAGTCAAGCCTTTAGAGGAACTAGCAAGGGTGACAGCAAAAGCATGGAAGCTCATACTGTCCTGATCCAGAGTCCATCAAAATTTGCCTAGTGAGGAACAGGCTTGATTTCTCATGCTTCTATACCATATATATCATTTGTACTCTCTGAACAAAACCTATAATTACCCACATTTCAAAAGCTGTTCTTTATGTCTCATAGTCTAAAAACTTGCTTTCCACTTACCTGGAAATGAATCACTGGACTTCACAGGGGAATTAAGAGCTTTTGTGCTTCTGGGAAATGAAACTCAGTAGTGTGCATATATTGCCAAGCAAAAAATAGCACAAAAGACAAATGGAATCCATCTTTGACTGGGATTTACTACTAATTACTACAGATGACTTACAGATCAGAGGCGTACTTTCCTTGGGCAGGACAAAATCTGTTTTCTTCGTGACAATACTAAGTGAGCAGTGAACGATGTTGTTTCTGGCAGAGACAGTGATTGTTGCTGTCAAGCAGTGGTTCACAGGGCAGATAATACACAAGAGAAAGTTTCTTGCGATGTTCATTCTCGGTCTGCTTTTGTCTCCTGCTTCACACACATGAACGCACACACACCCTTCACAAAAATTCACAACTGTCAGATGAGACATGGGATGGGAATTGTGGTTGTGAACTGTATTACAATGAACATTCTTCAAGTGACCCTCCCACTTTGCTGGAGTTTTTCAGAATTCCATAAAATTGCCTATTACATTTAAGAGCAGTTTCTTTACAGACCTTAAGATATAGACAAGGGAATGCTGCTACCCTATATGCTGAGTCTTACACATACCTATCTCCAGGAAAGATTTGATGCAATGGTTGTTCATTTCTGTGAGCTGGAACCAAAATACTGGAGTACTTAATGGAGAAAGAGAATGAAACCTTGTGAGAATCTAAACCAAATTAGGCTGTAGGATTTGAGTCTTACAAAGTACCAGAAACACAGATGGTGGCTTATGTTCTTCAAACTCTATCACTACTTTTCTCTTGTAATGGTGACAGAGCACTGCTAACCTGGAGTACAGCAGAGCATCCATTCAGGAATCACAGAGTTCTCTTTCATCTGAGGCAGTGACACAACGGCAGCAATTTCTGTACAGCTGTTTCCCATGATACCTCTCTGCACCCAGCAGATAATGACACGTGATAACCAGACCTCACGAGTACATTTACATTATCTTTGCGATCTTTTCCATGGAGTAAATGTTAGTCTGCAATATCAACTTATGCAGACTAGGTTGTATATATACCTTTCCAGGGCACTTTCAAGAGCAGACTGGCTATATCCACACCCCCCAAAGGAAGGGAAAATACCCTAGAACCTAAGCTGTGCCCATGCTTTGTCTCAGATGGGAGACGCTGGTTTGCTCCAAATGAAACCCCTGGAGGGAACTAATATGTACGTAATGTGGATGATCAGAATCCTGAAGTAAACTGGAACAATAAAGTTTCACTCTTGCTACTACAGAATATTTCGTAGCCAAAGAAAATGACAAAATATGAGAGATTTTTGTTTTCCCCAAAGACTGAGGGTCATTTCACAATGCCTCTTCAGACCCAGTTTCCTGAAGGTGGCCCTGTTAGGTGCCTGACATGACCTTTGTAGCAACTGGAACACATTTACCTCAGCATCCTGTTGGTGTTTGTCTCCCCAAAGTATTCCTTTAAGTTTGTTCCAGTTGGCTGTGTTTGAAAGGGCTGCCTCCTCGGAGGCATTCCACCTCACGGCACACAAGGAAAAATAGAAGGACAAGAGAGAAAGAGATAAACTCATTAAGAATTTCATTCATGCAAGAACAGATCTCCAAAGCCATTTCTGGACTAGAGAAAGGCAGAGGAACAAAGCTCTCACTCTGAACTTCAAGAGTTCTGCTCACAGAAGAAAAGTCAGAAGATTGCTCATGGGCGAGGAACTAAGACGTGCTCCAGCTGTGAAGGCATAGGTTCTCAATTTGCCCCTGGCCTTTGTTGGACTTTGGGCATGCCACAGGAGCCTAAATCCCCCCCAAGGTATCCAGTTAAAGAACTTTTTAGCTCATTTTCATGTGGAGGCCAGATGGAGCTGCAGTAGAGCAGCTCCCAGGAGTAAAAATTAGCAAACAAAATTAAAAAACAATGCAGTAAGATGGCATCTGGAGATCCTGCAGAAACGGTTGAAAGATGTAAAGTCAAGCAGAAGAAAAATATTGGTTGGATTTGACTGCAGTTTTTATTGACAGACTGTGAAGCCCTGCTGCCGCACTTCTTTTTGGAAGCAGGGATGATGCCCGGTGAGCTGGCCAGCAGCAACTAGCTATTTGGTGAACATTCTCCTGGCAGTAGAAGCAGATGAAGCCTGATCACTTTGGAGCTTACAAAAAAAGGTGATCTGTAACACACCCTTAAAGAGCTAGAAAGGTGCCTCTGGAAAGAAACTTGAGGGTCACAAAACACCACAGAAGTCAGCTGCCTGAAAACAGGTCAAAGGAGTTGAGTCATGCTAGGTATTTATGACAGGTTTTTGCTCATCATTAACTCACGGAAACCTAAAGGAACATAGGAAGGATGCCTCAGCTTGAATCATAAAAAAACCCCACAGTCTCTGAAGGAAGGGACCCCAAATGGGGTAGCTCATTTGGCTCAGCTCAGTCTCATACCTTAAATAAGCCAAGACAGAACGACTTTGGGAAACACAGCTCAAATAGCAATACAAAACATATATCCAGAAAAAAGGCTGAAGTTTGGTTTATATAGCAAGGTGAGGACAGATACGAGATTGTTGTCTGTGCTCTGACTTGGCAAGAAAAAGTTATCCTCAATCTGGAAACCACGTTAGTGCTGTGGTCAAAATGATCTATCCTGCCTTTCAGTAAATATTATTAGTTTAGGCATATTCCCACACAAATACAGTTAAGTGACTTCCAGGACTCAGATACACGGCCTTCTCAGAGCACAGACAGAAAAAGCTCACGTGGTCTAGAAATATCCTGAGATACTCAGACACTCATGGTTGTAAGGTTCATCAGTGTAACCTGGGCAGCACACAGATAAGAACCTGGGTACATAAATGAACACATCAATGGAACAAGTTCGAGGGTTATTATGACATTGGTATCTGCAGACGTACAGAGAACCATGTCTTCCAGGGTGAGCTGACAGTAGCGCAGTCTGAAGGCACTCAGCTGGCCAGGGTCATGCAGATAAAAAAAAAAAATCAATGAGTAGAAACTACAGATGTGGGAAGATATTCTGGATTTCACAAAAAATGTGAATAGAGAGCAGAAGAGGAAGAACCACCTGACAGGAAGCTGACTGCCACAGAAGTCCAAGACTGCAAGAGAGGAAGAGATTCATTATAATATTAGGTAAGAAAAGAAATTGAAAGTTGTACTCCTAAAAATACAGAAAGAAAGAAAGAGCTTTGTCAAGTTCCAGTACTTTTAAGGGGGCAAATGATCACACAAGGACTGTTAAAGATACATGGGTGTTGTGTAACTCAGTGTTTCTCCACTCATTTGAATCACACCTTTGCTATCTCTCCCCATTGTTAGGACTGTTATTATTGAAGAAGAAAAAATGACAAGCTGTTTCCACACCCCTTCTAACTCATGCTCTGCACTTAGAAGCTGAGGTGTAAGATGACTTGCTGAAGCCCCAAAAAACTGTGAAGTCCTATAGGTAAGAAGCATCAAAGAGGACTCCCTGTCATACAAGGAGGTTCTGGGTCTGTTTCCAGACACATCCCATCAGAGGAACTCTCATGCAAAAACTGTCGGCCAAGCCCAAACCCAGCTTCAGAATGCACATAAGCTATGAGAGCAAAGCTTGGAAACCTCTGCAGTGGATGTTCAGCCACTAAGCTGCAAAATACATGAGAATAGCAGCTCTTGGCTCAAAGGCAAGAGTTTTTTGATTATATTGGCTACAATATGAAAAGGCCCAAAACCTTACAGCACTTATCTGGAGGCAGCAATGTGGAACATGATCCCATCCCAAGCTGATTTTGAAACTTGGATCTTCAGAAGTTAGATAGGAATTTACGCAGCTTTAAAAGAGGATGGTTTAGGTTTCATTCGTCAGAATGTAGCCAGTGACAGGGAATACATCTTACAAATTCCACCTGTTGAAAGATGCAGTCTAGAGAAATTATCATCTGCTTTTCAGTAGATAAGCTGTCCTGGTTTTATTTTATTAGCTATTTATTAAGGAGTCTTTTAGTCCAATGTAAGACGGAGAGCAGATGAGATCTGTCTTGACACTGATGGTTCCTAGGAAATCATAATTTCTAGAGTTCTTGTGAATCCAATACAGGAACTGACCCTTGATCATTTAGTTAAAGTTTTTGAAAAGTGGCACTTAGTGCCACATAAAAGGGCCTATTCCTGCAAAATGTGAGCCAGTGATATCGACGATGGCTTGGAGCAGAAGAAAACCAGAAGAGGGATGGGGGTAATAGCTCCCACCCCTGCTACTGGACTTGTTCCAGTACTGCACTAAACACAGCAGCATTACATGTTTTGCACCAAAGGGCTTTCTGGATAACAGAGAGAAATTATTTTCTTAATCCAGGAAAGATATTTCTGTGTATAATAAAAAACTTACAGGGGATATGAGATATAAAATAAAGTCACCATTTTTTTAAGGCCAGCTGTTACAGGATATGAGCAGGGAAAATTTGCTCACTGTAACTTTTTACAGTAAGTTGAAGCAAATACATTTTCTTCTGTTTGCTGAGCACTGGTACATGGTCAGGTTCCAGCATTACATTACAGTTCAACCTGTTATCTAAGGAACTAACAGGAACAGCACGGTTTCCACTCCCCTATAGCTGGGTGCTTCCCTTCTGCTGGCTTACAAATGCCTGACTTTGTAGCTCAGGGAGTGAAATCAGCAGTAAACTAACCCTGCAAAAGGAGTCATTATTTCTCTTCCCATGTATTTCTCTGAAGTAGTTTATCAGAATTACAGAAAAGAGATGGATCAGCAACACAGCCAGCAGACCACTGGACTAGATCTGCTGTGGCTGTTATTATGACTTGGTGAATACACAGCTACTTGTGAGGATTTGCCAATTCAAGCACGCCACTCAACTACAACTTATTATCAAGGAAACGTATCTACTACTGCAAACAAAGACATCCAAAATACTGCAGCAGCATCAGTATGGTTTCCCACACCAGACCCAGTGTGAGTGTGGCAAGTGAAAATAAGTCCCTAAGTGGAGGAAAACTGCTTTAATTTGTGCAGTAATTTTAAATGTTAGTTTCAGGTTTGTGCAATGCATTAGACACAACTGAAAGTCTTTTGAAGAGATCACTACAAAGCATCTATCAGTGCTTTTGCTGTACCTCAATGATATTCTGATATATGCTAATATCTCAGAAGAACTGGGTCATTGATGCTCTGTGATAATAGTAAGAATGTACACGTGAAATGAAAAGCAAGTAACTGTGGGTAGTCTCAAAATAGGGTGATTGGACCGGGCCCACAATAAGCAAGATGGGAATTTCCTTCAACAAAAGAATGGAGGCTCTATAGAAGTAGCCAAGCCTATAGGCAATCACATAGGGGATTTTCGCATTTGACTGTTACTACAGCATGTTTACGTGTGCGTTGGTCAATATTGCAAAACTATTGCATAGTTTGGGTAAGAAAAAGAAAACATTTCAGTCATCAGCAGAGTGAAATGAATACTTTTAGAGTTGGGAAAGATTCTCATACCTTCTTCTTTCAGGATGGACCTACCAATGTTTAAAATGCCTTGTGAAAAAGGAAAAAACCCAACACTTTATTTTTACAGCTGTAATGTCACAAGGTCAGCAGTGCCTGGTAGCTTAGTAATGCAGAACTCTGACTTCTCTAGAAAAGGCACCACCTGAGTGGAACTCCTTCCAGTGCATTACAGGTATAGGGTGGTCCAGTCACTATTTGAGAGAGCAGGAGGGCTGGTCTCAGCTGGAGCAGGAATTTTGTAATCAGAAGAGACAATGGTTACCTGACATTGCATATTAGAAACAGGACTCAAAGATCAGCTTGGGAGTGAGTCAGAAAAGCTACAAGCAACTTTCTCACTACACTGTTGCAAACAGGCAGACCTGAGTGAAAGTACGGAAATAGGCTTATTTGCAAACATTGCCATAAGCAGGTATGTCTTAAAGGCAAGCATTAAGGCTTAGTGTCTAGGCTCCCTCTAAACCCATTTTTTTTTCTATCCAAGCAGAACAAAATACACTGGGGAAGTACCTGTCTCTCTGCAGTGGCCATCATGGGAGCCCAGACTACTACCTCTGAATGAACACTTTACTTTCAGACAGTTAATTTAAGTGATGTCTGCTGTGTTCACCATTCAAGCTTTCCTGTAATGCAGCACCAAAATGACCAGGACCATGGCTGGTCACGTTCTCTGTGATATTTCCATCGCTGCAGCCAACAGCAGAACATATACTGCAAAAGATTTAGTGTCTGTGCAGGTGAAACAGGATCTTATCTGATGATATATTCAAAAGGTTGATCTTAAGACTTTGCTGCAATAAAAAGCACACTGTACAAATCATCCTTTCCTACAGAAAAGACTTTTCCACTGGAGGGGAGTGAAGAGAGTAATGTTATGATGCTCTCTCAATTGCATGGCTGAATGTCTTGTTTCTGGCTGCAGTCTGGAGGGTATTAAAGGAAGAGCAGATGTCTGAATAGGTCAGTGCTTCTATTTCACAGTCAAAGAAGTAACTAAATTCTTTAGAAAAGCTGCCTTGCCGCCTCTGCTTTTGGAGCTGTAGCACTGCTTGGAATAAGGATATATCTAATAGACGTTCAGTCTACACAATGAAGCTTTGATATCAAAGGAGCCAAGCAGACTTTGTACTTTACAGGGCGCCTCAAAAACCTTGTGTTTCAACACAGCCGTATTTGTCTTCTGTAAATTACTCTTTGAAAGTCTTGAAACAAAAAAAAACCCACATTCAGATGGAAAATATTTTTTTATTGATCAGCTTCTTGTTCCAGACCCTCACTCCCCACCCATATTCCTGATCCCACACTAGCAATTCCACATGGTTTCAGGATTTGCTATTAATCATCTTTCAGTTGACTTTATTTCCTTGTTACACAACAGGAAGTAAGGATGTTTGACAAGAGCGAAATAAAGGCCAAATGTTTGATAATCAGTACAGTGTGTAATATTATTCTCAACAATTGAGTATAAATACTGTTACAATGGAAAAAAAAATACTTCAATTCTTTCCACTAAACTGTTTCCTTCTAGGCTGGATTTCCACATGACGGTTTTAAATAGCTATCAAACCAAAGACATGAACCTGCTCAGACATATAGGAAAGCTATCTCCAAGTCAAATACAAATGCAAGCACAGAAAGCAGTTTTTAGATATATTTAAGGAATATGGTCTGTCATGGTGAGATCACCAGAATGGCATCAGAAAACAAAGGAAATTACAAATCAGGATAATGTAACAAAGCTGAGAAAACTTCTTCCATTCTTCATTTCTCAAAACCTTTTGTTTATGGTTTAAAAATGAAGGTTACAAACAAGAAAATCTGAAAAAATAGGTACACAAGGTACTATGAAAGTACTCTTTTATAGCATATTGTATATAAAATATTAATTTAGAAAGAAAATGTGAACCTGATTCTCTAAGTGATCTAAGATATTTTTTGTTTTGAAATACTGGGAAACGAGGACTCATAATCCAGCCTCTTTTGGACATGTTAGAATAGGATTAACTTGCTAAATTCTTCACTCATGAGAATAATCTCACAGTAAGTAGCAGAAACTACTAACATGAGAGATGACCAGTTGGACAAGATTTGCAAGTTACCCCAAAATACAACTTGATGTTGAGAAGATACTAAGGACCTTGAAAATGTGTTGTTAAATTCAATGCAAGGAATGCACACTCTTCATTCTGGGGGAAAAACAGAAGAGGAAAAAAGATTGGCGTTTTTTCTCTGATGTGTAAGACAGTCCATTACATTCATATATAGTTGGAGTTAAATAACAAATCTAACCATTTGTCTACAGCTTGCAGACTTGACTGTCACAGTCCAAACAGCAGTCATATGAACAAATGAACAAAACCAAGATTCTTTATTCCTGAATGGTATCTTCTGACAAGGGAAAGGCCAAAGACTGCCTCAAAGACAAGATGGTAGCCCCTTCTCAACCAAATGACTCGCATAACTTCTGCAAGGCTGCATCTTTTTCCCATCTTTGAACAAGGGCTTTTCAGAGCATCCCTACTCTCTCTGGAGTTCTGGGTTGCTTCCACTGGTTATTTGTCTGCCTTTGTCCTCTCTCTTTGGTAGCAAGGCAGCTACCTCTGGTGCCACACTGCACTGTGGTGCGAGAGAGAGAACAAGAGGAGAGAGAGCACAAGAGCAAAAGATGTTTTCAGTGGGCACAAGGAAAGGGGAGAGGCAGGAACCTGATATTCCTGCTGGCTAGTAAAAAACTCACTCAGACATTGCTTCTGTTCCTTAGAGTGGCAAATGATATGTTTTCAGGATTAAAAACTACTGACTCTCGAAGGCGTTTTAAACTATACGTCAGATGGATACCTGTGTGTCATGGCCTTTGCTGGGTTTCCATCACCGTATGTCTGACCACGAAAACCTGAAGAAACAAGTTCAAATATAGGTTGCCATTTTATTTTTACTATGTTTCACATACTTATTCTCAAATTAACTGATTTGGGTTATTGTTTCATTCAGAATAGATAAGTTTCTTTTTTAATAGGTGCAATAATGTCTCAAATGTTTGGCTACCTTTACATTAAATGGAAGCCAGAGAAGTGGCCAAAAGAAAAATAAAATTCAAAAAGAACACAAAGTCTTGTCTCTAAGTCAATTAAATGCAAAAAAAAAAAAAAAAATGCAGTGCATTGCAGTATAATGTATTCTATGTGCCAGAAAACTCTTCTTGCATATGGAAAGAGAGTAGCCTTCATGATGGTTAGCTACACTGATTTTTTTATAATAGATACTGTCACCACTGGAATCTTGGTTTTGAGTAACAAAACACATGTTAATAATATCATAGCTCTTTTGCTGCTTGGTATCTTTAACAGTGATACTTAACAATGTAAATTTCTATTTTACAAAGATGTATGCGGTAAATATTTTCACTGATTTCACTATCCCATTATAAGATCGTTTCTCATTTACTTAGACATTTTTTATAATCCAAATTGTCACAAATTACGGAAAAATCTTAGGTTTGATATTCCCTTCACCTTTTTGTGGATTGTTTTTCTTAACATCTTAGGTTCAAACACAATAGCATCCCAGTGTAAGAATTATCCTCGGTGATATTGTCTTTGAGAAACTTTCATCATCTCCTGATTTTGAAAAGCTAGTGCTTGAGAAAATGTCTTTGTTACAGAAAATAAGCATTTAAGAATATGAAAGTCCTTAGTAGTAATGCTATTACTATTACGTTAAAGATCTTTCACATGACAAGCAGTTGATGGCTCCTGACAAGTCATTAAGAACGCAGGAATTACAGCAATGGATGGAACCCACCTAGTTCAGTGTCCCATCTTTGACACTGACCTGTACCATCTGCCTCAGAGGGAGGTTTTGGAAACCCCCTCCTGGTCAGCTGGCAGAGATGGAATTATCCACCCACTAATGTGGACGGCATTATCCCAAAAATATAAAGTATGACAGAACCCATGAAACAGGAGGCTAATATCCTCTATGTAACAAACACAGTGATCATGTATTACAGCTCTGATATTCTTGATATGTGTACAGTTCCTCAGATTTTTTTCTGAATCTCCACAAATTCTTGATTAGAACAAAAACTTGTGACAAAACATTCCACATTTAAATCAAATACTGTTCTTTACTTAGTTGTCAGTGTTCCACCATTTTCATTTAATACACAGAGCTATTCACTCCTACTATAAGGCAGAGGGAAATTCCCAGACTGCCATCTCCAGAGGCTTTCATTATTTTGCATGTTTTTGTCATACCATTCACATTTGTTAAAAGGAAAATATGAATAAGAAAAATGCATCTAGACTACATGAATCACAACACTCTGACTATTTAATTGATTCACCTCGAGTGGGCTTGTCACGAGTTTTTAAGTGGTGAAGGAACCTGAATGAGGATTATGCGAGTGCTTGCACAGAGAACTACATTTAGACTACAAATTCAAGATCCCTTCTTTTTAGTACCAGGCTTCCAAATCTGAAGCTGTAGTTAACTGTATTTTTAGACAACAGAGAAAATCTGTCATAGGAATCACCATGTTTACAATGAACTGGGAGGGGAGGTTGTTTGTTTGGGTGGTGTTTTTGGCAATGCTCAGATTGAGCCTTCTCTTGACTCCTTTTAGACTTTTTCATTCTAAATCAGTCAATCCACTCCTGCGCTCTTCACCGTAAACCCCACAGCCTTAGTTCACTCTGAACTCACTAACTTCTGCAACGCCCTACTCTCAGGGCATGGAGATTTCGGAATATTCTGACTCCATGAGCATATCTGAGTGTACTTCAAATCATAATAGTATCTGCACCATACTTGTGCAGTGGAGGGAAGTACTACTGTCCTGTTTGCAGCGGTGGTGAATTAACTAACAGTAGTGCTGTGCTGCAATCACTACAATAACAGCACCGTGTGCCTACTTGCCAAGGACTGTTTTTAACTAGTTACCTCATATACCAAGAGCAAGGTAAATATAGGTGTGGCATGCAGAACTTGGCACAGGATGGAAAATTCACCCAGGTAACAGAGCAAACAGCCAGCCGCACAAGTTGCCCTTGCAGTAGCTAATTAAAAGCTAGTTGAGGTATGCGAGTCCGATGCCTATAAAGGAAGCTGCGCATGTCTAGCTCACGTGCAGACATCTGCATTCAGTCAGGTGAATCCCACCTCCGTTTCCCCATGAAAACACACTTCACCTGAGATGCTCTCTTATATACAGTCAAGATCTAATCCTTCTTTTGTTCTCATTCATACTTACCGCAGTAGATATCACAGATCTGCAGTGGAACTGAATAATCTACATCTGTCCTCCAGCCCTTTTAAAAGAGAGAATTGAGGCTTATTCCCCTTTCAGCAGAACTGTTACTAAACATTTGTGTTGACAAAATGAAATTGCTTTATTGTTTAACTCAAGTGACTGCATTTTTAAGCTGTTTTTAAATAAATGCATATGGAGACTGCTGGTCTAGTGTATACTTAGTGAGTTGCAATCACTTTTAGGTTTCTAAATGATAAAGCTAATCAGATATTATTTTGGGCGGGGGGGAGAACTGTATTGTGACAGATAATGTCTTATTTACAAAATAAATGATTTATGCAGGAAAACATCCATTTCACCACCAAGTCTGATTTTTCATTAGGGAATGACGAACAACTCTCATTACCCAGAAGGCTCTTGCCAAGCTCACTTTCATCTTGCCCCTTTCTTCCTAGCAGCAGAAAGTGAAGCTAACAAGGGCCTTCCAGGGCAGCTGCTGGAGCCTCACAGCTTCGGCTGTCAGTCTCTCTTGTCCCGGTGTCTGCTGAGAACATTAACTCCAGAGAGGAATAAACCTATCAGCTTCACGCTCATTTCCTATTAATGATGTCTTAATAAAGTTCAGCTACGGAAATAGTGTGCAAAAATGTCAGAAATAATTTGCTCAGCTCTGCTTTCAGGAGTGCTAATTCTAGCATACTATGCCCTTACTGTGCCGCTTGCTATATGCCTAACCTTTTCCAGCTAATGTCAATTTTTTAAAAATTCATCTATGATTTACTTGGATCTTTTGATACCTTGGAACTTTTTATTACAAAGGAACATTTAAAGACAGGATTAACAATTTCCTGATGATATCCCTTTATCTGCCACTGACAAAGGAGCAAGATCATGGAGAGCAACTTCCCTGTTAATTAATGTCATCTCAACAAGAGGTGGTGGCAGCACATCAAGCTATAAATAATGCTCTTTGCCAACTCTGTTCGCACAGTAATCAGATTTGGCTGGGAGGAGAAGGCAGTGAGAGTGCCTGCTGGTTTTGCTGGTTTTCTCTTTTCTTTTTTTTTTTTTTTTTTCTGGGATGATGATTTGTTTATTTTGTACAGAGTACCTGGCAAGATCAAGACACATACCTTAATGCAAATTGTTGACCCACACATTTCCCGTGACATAGTGATTGATACAGAGTCTCCCTAATGAAAAGAAAAAAATGAAAACTATTATTTCCCATACCCTGGAACAATGAAAATGTATTGTGTCTCTCCAACTCTTTGGTTTGTTTGCCAATAATGCTACACATCCTACTGTGTCAGAAAATTAATGAAGTGTATATTCATTATGGAAGGCTATTTATTTTCACAGATATCCCCACATCTCAAGGACCATAAGCAGCTGGGGTAGTTTGGCCAAGCACAATTTGGGCAGCACCGGAAGAGGGCATTTTAGGAAGCATCATAAGGCAGGACGCCCTCCCTGCCGTGGCTGCTCCCACCATGTTAGCCAATGAACATCTTCACTTCTTTTCCCTGGTGTACACGAGTTGAAGGAATGACCCTTTCATTACAGTTCTTTTGGATTTGCCATCACATTGTATGCTGAGAACAAGTTCAGCCTTAGGGTAAAATTGTCCTAAATGACTGTTCTGACACTTAACTTTTGATTGTTTATGGTTTGTCCTCAAAATAATGTTAGTTACCCCACTAATAGCAATGAGTCCTACACAGCTCTCTTTAGTTTGCCAAACTCCTAAAATAACTTGGGGCAAATTAGGTGAATATGTTCTTTTTCACGCACAACTGAACAGGGATTACTAGGTAGAGAATGAACATTGGTTTCTGGGAACACAGAGCTAAGTCTTAGTGAAAACTTTGTGTATATTGCTCATGGTGTTGAGACAGGAACTGTATGTAATTTATATGGGCTCCCATTCTGCCACAGTAGCAGAGGACATAACAGCTTTGTACCGGAGGGAAGAAAACAGCATTTTTAAATGCATCAGTGCCCTTCATGAAACGCACACTTCAATAGCTAGCTGTGATTTACTGGTGCTCCACCATTACCCTTCTCACTTAGCAATTCACACAGGGAAACTTTAAAACCAGACAGTCTAAACTCCACAGATTTCATGGGAAATAAGCCGGTTGAAGGGAAGTGCCACTGTAAGTATTCACTGAACATAGTGTTTGATAACTCTTCTACTGTACAGATCTCCATCTCTGCCAGTAATATAGCATTTCCCCAGACATCTTGCCCCATTAGGACAGACTCTTGATAGCGCCACCAATGCCCTCTGTGATCACTGTTGATTAGGAGAGCTGTTTTTTTCGCAGGCCTTTCCCTGTGATTATTCAGCTCTGGGATCTCCCGCAGGAGCAGTTATCATGTTCCACTTAAGCATGTCCTCAGCTTGAGCAGCAAAGCCGAGTTGGGAAACTCTGTTTTTAACAGCTGCTCTGTTACATTCAGCACCAGAGATGTAATAAAGACATAAAACGATTCATTAGAAAATAAATTCAGCTTTCAGTGTCCACCTCTTTGAGTTTCAGAAGTCCTTATTCATAGCTGCCTGCTTGTCAGCCCATCCCTGGTATGTGCACCCTGCACACTGAAAGCATCTTGAAAAAGTCACAGTTGCAGCAGGTACCTGCATACAGCGGCAAAGAAAGAAGTACAGCTGGAATATATCCTAAAAAGAGGACAGCTGTAGGAGCTACAGCACACTTGTGTCTTCTAAAGCACATACCCTGACAGCGGAATGAAGTCAATGGGCACAGTCAGGAATAACAGTAAAAATCACAATATCAGGTTTTCTCAGCTTTCTCAAAATTCATGATATGACATCTCACATACCTGCTCAGTGGAGCAGAAAGCTGGAGCACACATTTAGGGGTGGACATAAGAGT
>NW_009648043.1:2497526-2543500 GCF_000708025.1 Charadrius vociferus
AGCTCCAGGGACCTATCCTGCTCATAGTCTCCTATTTGAAAAATAATGCTATATGGCCACTCCTGTGCTCTTTGACCCCACTTTCCAGATGTACCTCTCAGTAGATCACAGGTCAGGCCAACAAGGTAACTCTGGTAGGCAGGGTAGAAGGGCCAGAGCAAGCCACAGTGCTGCACTGAAAATGTATGAGATACAGGCTTAGTTGCAAAATAGGAATGAGGCTCCATTTCCTGATGAGCTGCTGCCTGAAACAGAAATCTCACCCTCCCATAGTCTTTTCCCTCTCTCCTCCACTTTGCTGGAAGAAGCAGTTGTGTAGTCACATAGTCAACCAGCTCAAAAAGCTGATTTGGCTGAAAACTTACCTTTTTTGTGTGCTGAGTTTATTTTGGCAGCTGTGAGACTTAGAGTGGCTCAAGATCATCATAGATTTATGCCTCAAGTCTTGCATTTCATGATGTGAGATTTGCCAGGTCAGCTGTACCAGTGACCCATACACGAAACACTAACAAACACTAACATTTGCTATATGCATAATAGAAATACTACACCACAAAAAGGATGTTAAAAGAATGTTAAGCTTCCACTCAATAGTCACTTCCTTTGATGTGACTAACTTGTCTTCGGGTTCCTTATTTATTTCTTGCTTCAGTGTGAGATCAGAATTAGAACTACATACTTTAAAAATGTTCCAGTAATTGTTCCAATATGTACATGCATGGGTTTATTAATGCTTTCAAGCTGCAGAGCAATAAATGGAATAATAAATGAATGCAGTTAGATATGTTTAAAAGTCTTACAATGTTTAAGAAATAATGTATACAAACCACAGAGACTGAATGGTGCATCCCAACAGATTCACATGAGGCCAGCTGCGTCCTGTTACACACAAGCACTGAGAACTGTGCCTTGGTTTGGGATGTGAAGAAAACTTGTATTTGTTCTGCAACTGCAGCAGTTCTCATCTTCCAAGCTGATATTAGGGAAAAAGACTTACCTTTAGATTTACAAGGACCATATATTATATTCTAAATTGTTATATTTAAAATAAATGCCTTTTTTTAGTTAAGTCACATCAAATGATATGCAAGTAATTAATTTGATTCCCACAAGTTACTTTCTATACTGATAAACGCTTGATCTACTGGGGATACACAGAAGTAGCAAGCTGACAAATCTCTGCCATAATTTACAAGCTACGGTGATGTGAACACATCTCACTTGCTTACTGGAGAAGACTAATATCTCGTGACTGATTTAAATATTTTTCACAATTTAATATTATGTAATTAAAAAAAAATGTTTACCTGGAAATTCTCCATGAGCAAATGGACATTTAACCCAAGAGCCTTGCTTGGTTGTAAACTGAAAGCAGAGAAATCTGTTAGGAAAACTGATTTTTCAGTTTCAATCTGTAGCTACAGATTCAACTAGAGATGACCAGTGCATTCCAGAAAGTTGCAGAAGGTGAATTTACAGCTTTCCTGGTCTATGGTATCTTCCAACCCTTGATTTAAGTTAGGTCCCCCAATTCTTCATATATTTATGCACATGCTTGTTTTACAGAAACATGCAGTTCTACTGACTTGAAAGTAATCTAAAAGAAAACACTAATATGCCTATATTAACCTTAAGTGGCATTTTTTCTCAACTAGAGTAATAAAAGGTACTACAGTAAATGTAGTATATTGATCACTTTTATTACCAAATATTTAATATGGAAAACTTTATATGCTGTTTAGTGCATGCTTCAGAGTTTGCATTGACTTTAAACATTTTTTCCCAGCTTTTCTTAAGCAAACAGATGGCGCAATCTGACCTGTCCTATCTATGATGCTGCTGCACTTCAAAGAACCTCCTTTTAATCTAATCTTTCACATTTCCTTCATTCTTACTTCCCATTCATCAGAGTGATGAAGCAAAATATTGATCCTAAAGAACATCAGCAACAATGTTAGAGCTGACAGTAAGAGGGCAGTCAATAGGTGTTTTACAAAGAAATCCCTTTACCTTCATGCAAAGTCTTGGGTGAGTGTCCACACGAGAATATTTAACCTGCTTGAAAAGAGAGCACTCAGCATTAGCTAGTTTCATTAACTAGTTTCACAAAGTCAATTACCCAAAATTTTCATCGTTTGATTACTGAGAAAGGAACTCATTTATTCCATCCTAGCAAGTTAATCACATAAAATAGTAAGAATAGAAACAACTGCTACTTTGGATAACTGAATAATTTGCTTCTTTTTATCTGTAACATGTCGCTTTTTTTATAGTCAGTCTGACTAAGAGCTAAATTAATTGATTCTATGGTGGCTTGTGTGCAAAATTCTGATTACACAGTCATCTTGTTTCAGTCCCTTATTTACCATTCATCAACGACTCAGCAAAACATTTAAACATACACCCAAAAGTGTTGTTCCACCTTCAGTTCAGAAATTTTTCAATTTTCTGTATCCCTATTCCAGAAAAGACTTAAATGTAGACTGAATTTTAGACATCCACTTAAGTGACCTACAAAATGTTGCATTCTTGATTAACTGCTTACCCACCAAGGACATCACCATAAAAAGCCTTTTCTCATGTAAACAATTGCTACACATGTAAGTGATACTACTTAAATAAACACCATTGCTCAATTGACTGAGTACAATGGACCTTACACACAACACACGGCATGGTGACCAAAGTAACACCTCTTTCCTGTAATTTTTTTGAGAAGAACATAACGGATGTCTTTGGGTATGTCTACAACAGGGTCACAGAAGATAGTTCTGTAAGAGTCCACTCTTATATGGAGACAGCATTGCCATGGACAGAGAAAGCCCCACCCTAATTAGAGAGAAGAGTTATGTAGCTTTTGGACCTAAGTCAGTACATGTGCATAGTATTAGAGTGTGCGGCATTGTGTGGATTTACTGGGGGAGCTGGCACTATGTGAGGAATCTCTGCAGTAGTCTCCAGCACACTATAGAGAAGTTCTTCAGGGTTACAGTACAAGAAATGGACCAAATTCAATATCAACCCGTTTAGGATGAATTAGAAAAGAGGGGAAAATCATTGTGTCCATGAATATTAATAAATACAGGAAAACATTCATAGTCTATAATTAACTAATCTTGGACCGTGTTCTGGGCAACAGATATGACCATTACCAGCTAAACCTCATTTTAGGCTTCTTTCTTTCTCTTTTCTTTCTTTTTTTTTTTTTCTTTTCTTTTTTCTTTCCTGCAAGTCTTGAGTTGTGCTTCTTGTCAGCAGATGATGAATCCCACAGGGACCACTCACATGTATAAATTTGAAAATATTTGGTTTTGCAAGATCAAAGCTTTGTTGAAACCCATAAAATGGTGAATCTGAACAATCACTAAACACTTGGACAGGAGTTCCTAATCAAAAAAGCATTCAACAGTCTTGAGTCAGTCCAATCATGTCGTCAGAATAATACTCATAAAGTTTCAAAAAATACAAATTTGTATTTGATTTTATTTGCCTTTTCAGTTGTTACCTCAAGTTTACTGGCTTCTCTCCACAATCAGGAAAGGCTGAAACCTACTTTTCAAGACAAAAGCCAGAATTCTAACCAACCTCATAAATCCAGTGCATTCAGCATCACGAGACTTCAGATTGAAGTATTAAGCCGTTCAATATACATGCAATGAAAACCCTTTTCTACTTTAGAACGTAAGTGCTGGAAGAGCTGAGGAACCCAACATTGCAACACACGCAATTTCAAGACATTGGACCAGGTTGAGGAAGGCACTTCGAAGAGATCTTAATAGAGTAAAAAACAATTTTGCCCTACCAAAGTACTGTTATGTCTCCAGTAAGTTTTAAAGAGATTTAGCTTCATCTCACTGACATTTTAGGTGTCTAAATGTTAAATATCCAAATCTGATCTAATCACAACAGACTCGTGATAGTCAGTAAAAAGAAAAAGGTATCTTCAGAGAGAACATTTCTTATATGCCTGTCTTCAGATAAGAAGAGTTGTCCTCTCCATATGTCTGTTTCACTCACCTAAAGGGAATCTGACAGGAATGGCATAGACTTGAACACCTATCTTTTAGGCAGCAAAATCAGGGCAGATGAATCATGCCTTTGCTATAAATGAAAAGCAGACCTTATTTACCCCAAAGAATTTAGCAAACATTACTAGCTTCACAGTCATCTCTACTTTTTATTTCTTAATAGTGAGTCAGTGAGCTCTTTGAATATATCATGTGGTTAGTGTACAAGAACAGACTGTGATTATGAATAGTTTTAAGTATCTGAGAAGAAGAGAGGAATTTGCAACTGCTCTTATTCCAAAGTCTAGTTCTTCACATTATGCCTTTGGTCACGGCCTTCAATCTCACAGTTTGAATAAATCTGCATAGCTCTTACTTTCTCAGGAGAATTTTTGGAAGAGTTTTGTATATCTTCACAGTAGTCATTAGACTTCGTTAACCGGCATAGGTTAACCATGACAAGCACAGGACAGGCTGGCTCCCAAGCTAGGGTTTGTGTCGCTGGGTTGTAAACAATATTGTCCCATAGCGCCTTCGTATCTGTGCACAAAGAGTGGAAACATTATTTAAGATGTCTAAAAATGAATCAAAATTGTTCATAAATCCGGTACGGATACATGCGCTTAAACCCAAAAGCATTGCTTTTCCATTTCCTCATCATTTTCACCAATCAGAATTGCAGTGTTTCACATTGTGACAGTGTAAAACTTGCATTCATCCCACCAAAGTGTTGGCATTTACCAGAGGTACTCAACCCGAGAGCTTAGTCTTACCAATCTCCCACTACGGTGATAGATAGGCATCACCTGGGAATGACGCCTCAGCTCTTAAGTAGGCTGCACAAGCTCCTGGCAGTGCATTCTGTGCCCATCAATCACAGAGGGAGTGTAACGCAAGTAAATTCCTAACCAAGGACCTTCAGTTAACTGTGTATGTTAAATGGGAATGAATCCATACGTTAGTGACTAGAGGTCATGGTATTGGAGACTCAGACTCTGTGTCTTGTGTAGGACTTACATGAGCACAATGTATATGTAAGAAGATAAATTCAAGCCTTTATCTGAATATCAAGAACTCAATAGTAAACAAAGCTGTGCAAGTAATTCACAGTAAATATTTTTTCTACAGCATTTATATAAATCTTCTTTCTATGTATACTGTGCACACTGTAATTTCAGAGCTAGTCAACATATATTTGGGGATATCCTAAATAGGCACTATTATATAATAAAAGCTGTCTTATTTATTTGATTGGTTACATTAGTCACTTCGTACTGACTTTCTTTTCCATTGAGCTGCACAGGGATAAGAGAATTTCCAGCATGAAATTCAAACTGTTTTTCAAACTGTATTTCAATATTTCAAACTGTATTTCAGTTCCTACTTCAAGAAGTAATTTGGAAAGTTATACATTTGCCTAATAGTCAGGAGAAAAATATATTTTTGCAGCTATTTGTGAAGCAAAAATTTGAAAACATGGCCAGCTGGACGTTCAAGGAGTGAACAAACAATACCCATGACTAGAAAATGTAGCAAAGTGAAGAAGCACAGTCAATATCAAAGAGTGGAAACACCAGGTGTCCAAATTCAACTCCCATCAAGCATAACAACAATTCCTATCGGTATTGCTTCTCACAGAAATGTTCCGAAATAAAGCCTTTTGATATTTTCAAATAGAAACCTTCCAGACCCTTTAATTCTGCCAAGCCTCCTGCTGTCTTAACTTTGTGTCCAAATGTGTATATATCAAAATAATGAAATTTTCTATGAAGTGGAGATTTTTATTCTGTTTTGAAAAAAATGCTGGAAATTTTGATTCTTTTTTAAAAATGCTGTTTTTAATAAATGGACATGTACTATAAAGCTAATGTTTAGAGAATATTTAACCTGAGTGCAAAGTCCTGGGTCTCAACAGTTCTAACAGTTTTCACAGCTATGTTTTGAATGTTATAGGAGTCTGTAATGATGTAGATATACTGTAAATGTAACCCTAATAGTTAAGAGAATAGCACCACAATTAAGACTTCTCAGGTTTGTTTCCAGGCCTGTTCATTGACTTATCACCTGAGTTTCCTCTGTTTTACTCCTGCATGGCATCTACTTATTTCTGTCATAATAAGGTGCTTATTCATCTTCAGTCTCATATAATTGCATTGTTTAGTAACCAACAGACATTCTTTTTTTCCTTTTTTTCTTCTCTGAGTTACATTAATCCAAAACAGTTATTATATGGAGGAGCTTCTTTCTGATGCACAACTGTTAATTACATTGATAATAAATGAGCCAAAAAAAAACCAATCTACTTTAGATATTCCAGCAAATAGAGTGGTCAGGTAGGAAAAAGAAAGATTTAAAAAGAAAACAGTGTGGCTCAAAAGCTGGAAATCCTTATATACTTAAATAACTGGGTGCTAGAGTCTGAAAAATTGCTTGAAATTCCTGAAAGGAGGATAGTTGAGTAAATGAAAAGTATAGCTGTAAAACGGTATTTCCCATATTCATGTCCTTATCAAAGCTGTAAGTTAAGTTTTCAATTGTAATTGTCCATTGGAACCTCCTAAATGGACAAAAATAATCTTCAAGAGCTTCAGTGTGCCAAAGCACATACTGCTTTTCCTCTGACTCCCTGAAGCTTTGTAACCTCTGCTTCAGCTATCCCCATAGTCCTGATTCAATGGCATCAGAGAGGAGAATGACTGCAGCAGGAGGGGAAGGAAAAGAAGCAGGATACAGAAGGAAGGAAGGAGTCATGGGATTCATGAGCCCAGTTTCCTGCACTTGCAAAGCATCAGCATTTCAAGCACAGGAAACGGGTAGAGGTGGGATAAATTTTGGAAGAAAACAACCTGTGCTCCATGAGACCCAGCCTCAGGCTGAACAGCCGCTAAGAACAGAGGTTAGGACTTCATACTGCAGAGGGCCAACAGGCTTTGCTTTGATCACCTTAAAGCCAGGTCTGACTACATGACATAGACACAGCTACAGACAGAGCTTGAGCATTCCTATAAGCACTCTCTATTACCTAAATGGAGAAAAAAGAAATTCCCTTTTTATTTAGTCAAACTGTACTCCATTGCTACAAAGGAATGGTAATGTCACAAACACTATATTCTGCCCCAATAAAACAAATCAGAAATGAAGGTTGAGCTAACTAAAGAGGAAATTGCTTCCATTCTAACACAAATGTATCAGCCCTGCAAGAATGTGAAAAGATTGCAGGAAATGTCTGTGCAGTTTAATAGTGTTTGGATGCACTGTTATATGTAGGTGTTTTTATTCTCTTTCATTTTTTTTTTTCTTAAATCAAATACTAAAATCTCTTAATGGGCTTCTTAGCATAGTCTGAGGAAAAAAATATTGTTGTACTTATGTTGGACTTAGTAAAACACTTTTTCAGGCTACTCTTTTTTCTATCTGCCCGGTAGAATTTTCAGTAAAGACCTATACAATATGACAACTTCTTTATCACCTGTCATGTCAGACCAAACTGACTTTGCTGGAACACGTTGTGTGAATAATTTCCCATTAAGTATGGGAACTCCCATATGCAGTTAACTGTCTTCTTTTTCAACTCTCTGTTGCCTCCTTAGATGAAATTCATTTTAGATGAATTTCAAATTGTGACATACTACCGGAGCTGCTGAAAATCACTCATATAAAGAGTAATCACACAATAGTTACCATTTTCAAAGGGGCAAAGTTGTATCCTCCTTGCATCTGGAATTGCCAGCCAACCCTACAACCCAAAAAGTGGCCATTAGCTCAAGATTCTCAGATACACCAGCTTTTAACATTTCAGAGACAATGTGACAGAAAAACTTTTCACCAAAGATAAAGATGCTATGTTTATCAGAAAGCTTTGGAAGTAGCTTTTTTTAAGGATGTTTTGCACTAGATATGTATTTTATTGTTCATCATTAGGGGGATTAGAGCTGATGAACTAAGGTGATCACTTCTAGCACTACATTCTTACTACTCCTGAGCACAATTTCATTTAGAAAGTCTTTCAGATTGATTTTCATGAAGTTTCTTACAGTGCCATTACTTTCTAGGGGTATCAAAAGACATTCAAGAATCATAATATCAGTTCTCCTGGCCTTTGTTATGGTAAAGGATGTACCCTTAAAATGTGAGGACTAACACTTAGCCCAATTTGCAAGTATATGTGCGTGGCTGTTACTATACCCTAATTATTTAGATTCACTATTACAGTTCCCATCTGTTTGCTCAGCAACTGTATTGTGGAATTGTCTATGTATATGCAGAGAGGAATAATATCTTTCCAGTGACCTCATACCTTTCAGAGTGGAGTTAAAAAAAAAAAAAAATCCCTAGGCAAGGAAGAGACTTTGTGGTTCAACTCAAATATTAAGGTATGTGATTTTAGGTACCTACAATGTACACATCTGAGTGTGACTAAAGTGCCCAATTTACTATTACAACAGCCTTAAGAAGATCTAGCCAATGCAGCCAGCAGAGTCTACAGTGCTATCCAGCACAGCCCAAAATAGCCGTCTACATTGGTCAGTTGAGTAACTGACTGCATTAACTAGATCTCCATTGACTATAAGAGTCTGGACATCTAATTCAAATGGTATCTACATCTGTCCATTCTGTGTTCTGGACATCTTCATTTAGGTATCTTAATCTGTAAGGTAAATCATACCCCAAAATGCACTGAGAAACTAGGTCATGTAGTATCTTTATATGTTACCAAGATCATTTTAAATTGGCTTGGTGACTTTTTATTCATTTTTATTAAAGTTATTCCAAAATATCACTTCTCAGATTATCAGGAAAAAAAAAATCTGTAGCTATCCTGAAAATATTCATGCAGTAAAGTTTATCCCCCTTCATTCTTGTGGCAAGAATGGCTTTCTCTTAAAAAATCTGTTCTTTTTCCTTATAAGTGACCCATCTGCTGTGTATTTACACAAGAATATTTTCTCTTTGCATGTGTTTTACCAGAATAATGAAAACGTTCTTTGAATCTCCTGTATAAGACAGTCCCTCCATTTCTCAACCATTCTAGATTTTTTACGTATATTTTCCATTTCAATTAATCATTCTTGAATATGGATACAAGAATTGCCTATAGAATCGCAAAGGCGGCCTTGCCCATACTTTCCTATTAATCTGAAATATTCTAACCCACTAGACCTTTGTTCACATTTACATCATGCAAGCATGTTAGTTTAATCATCCTGCGATGAACTACTATACCCAGATGTTTTTTCCTCCACTGTTATTTCTAAATGAGGACTCACATCTTACAGCAAGAATTCTTTTTATTAGACCAAGTGCATGAACTTGCACGTCATATACATTACACTTCATCCTCCTTTAGTTATTTCATGTATGAAGATCTCTAGTCTCTTCCAATTATTCTGACCCTCTTCCATTTTGATTACACCTCTCAACTGTATTATCAGCAAATCTCATGTGGCTGATGATTTGGCACAAGTCACTCCACCACCCGTACCAGCACAAACCACAACACATGTTCCCACCTTTTGTCCCCATGTCATTGATGAAAACGTTTATACAAGAACTGCTCTAAGTGTGGTCCTTAAACAACCTTCCTACTAGCAGAGCCCCATTCAACAGGAGTAATTGAGTTAGCCCTCCAGCTAAGTATTATCTACCATGCAAACCTTGTTCTCACCCCCAGCTTCCTCAATTCCTCTTTTAGTTTCTCATGCAATACTATATCAAAGTCTGTGCTGCAATTCAGTCAGATTAAATTTTCTGTCTTTTCATTGCTTATAAAAAATCAGTCAAATTAATCTTACACAATACTTCCCATAAATTAATGTAAATTGCGTCCCATTTTCTTATCTCCATGTTTTAATTAGTGTTTCCTAAAAAATCTCTTCTGCATTTACATAATCATAAGGTCAGACAAGCCTTAGTCAAAAACTTAGATCTAGAGCCTTTTTCTACAGATTTTTCCTCCTTTCTTAGCACAAATCCCAGAAAAACATTCTTTAATCAGAAACACAAGTATATACCCAATTCCAGACTGTATTACCTCAATGCAAAGACAAGGGAGTAGCTGAGAATATTTCAGAGAAACTGATTTCAAAGATTCCTTCCCTTTTATCTGAAATGAAAAATATGGTCATGAATCCAGGACAATAAATGACTTTTAATAAAGCTAAATAAAGATATAGAAGGGCATTTCCTATAACTATGACCTCAGTCAGCATTTCCACCTACAAGTTACCCTCCACCAGTTCAACGAACTGCTTTGCAGTTTAACTCACCACAGCAAATGCCCCTACATCTTCACAGGTAAACCATTTGTGGCACAGGCGAACATAATAATCTTGGTCTCTAAGAAAGTTGGATACATTCACTGATATAATTTTCCTTGCCCTGTCCACATTGTAATCAAACTTTCCAGCTGTAAAAGAAAATTCAAGCATGAAATTATCACATCTGTTTATTAGTTTATTATTTCTGATTCTGTTATTTCTTTATAAAAGGTACAGAATGTATTTCATAACTTGATGGAGATGAAATTCAACATCTACAGATTCTTACCTTGAATGTTTGTATTATTTTTATATCCTGAAATTCCTAAAGGTATTCTTATTTTATGATACATAATAATTTTCATGAGAATAAATTTCAATGTTATTCAGTTTTAAATTATCACTGGCAGTACTGAGAGGCCAGGACACCTACGGATTGTACCTCAACCTTAGTACTTGAAATCTTATGTAGTTCATGTACAAATACTTGAAACTGACACACTAATACTACTACAAAAGCGGATTATCACAAGGTTGCAATTTCATTTCATAGAGAATATGTGCAACTATGTTAGACAAATACAATATGTGGGGGTATGTTTTAATTTTTTATATATTTATTATTTTATATTCATTTTATTCATTTTTTATATTCATTATTTTGGTACACCAAAATCAGGATAGCAGTTTGGCAAATTTTTCAATGTATTTATGAGGTCTGCCTATGGACAAAATATAAAATCAGCAATCCAAAGTGTATGAAAAGGACACAAACCTATTTGCAGAAGTTTAAGTAGGTTGTCAATATCTTTATCTGCTATCTAGCATTTCCAAGTCAATACAAAGAAACATAATTTCCAGGACATTACCTGTCTACTACATGGGAATTATAAGTAGTGGCAGTTGTAAATCATCTTTTTTTTCCCTGCTTATTCAGCGATGAAAACGTATCATTGTACAGGTCACCAGAAATATCTCAGAGCTTTAAGTGATACAGAGGATCGGCTCACCTGAACAAGCTGGAATATGTTTTCCCACATCACTGTTTCTGCAATCTGCAAAACAGAAAGCATAGTTTTCTTCAGTGCTGCTTTATTTGCATAAATGTGTAAATAAACTGCAAAATTATCCAACAGCTTCCCAACAGGAAACCTATGTCTTATAACCCTTTTTAAAGGCAGATTTGCATCCACTTCTAGATAAACAGCAAGAAAGAAAAGTACCCTTACCACACACAGAGATTATATCACAACTTGCCTTAAGGAGCTATCTCACTAGTGTGGAGTTTCTACTGGAAAACATCAGCAGTTTAAGGTGGCAATCTAGGATATAAGATTGCACTTCTTTACCTAGTATCTAACAAAAATTTAAGTAATAATAGTAACAACAATAAAAATAATAATAATTCCAGTTATTCTTTCTGTGAAAGCTACTCCTATTGTTTACCAGGCTTATTCCTCTGTTATAAACACCTGTATATTTTTGCTGTTCTGACTCTGCTCTAGGCTTACAAAGAAATACCCTGTTAAGCTCCCACAGAGCTAACCAGAATTAGAGGCCAGGCGACACCTTCAGAACAAATATCTAATATATTTATCTTCAAAACTTAAATCTTGATTTAAGAACACTAAGTCAGCTCATAATGTGGTGCCTACTGTTTTCACCTCTCCTTGCTGAGCTCAGTATTAGAGCTCATTTCCCTGCATAGTTCTTTTCCCAGAGAAATATTTCCTATATTAATTTGTTTACTCACCCTTGTAAAGTACCTTAAAACTGGGCTTTATAAAACCTTACTTTCCCCCCTCTTTATTCACAAAGTACATATCTACTTCAGTAGAGAATCAGGACTTATCAGGAAGATGAAAGGCTTTTTAAATACAAAAAGGCTTTACCTCTATGAAAGCGTGACACAGCCACAACGTGTCTGATGCTGTGTGCGAGGGATGATACTGTACCGAGGGCGAGAGCCGCCCACCCACAGGCTCTGGAGATGGGAAGGCAGGAGAAGCCTGGGCACGTGACCAAACCAGGGGTCTTATTTCATCTTTTGCACCACCATTTGGTGCACTCGTAACCACTTGCCACACTGTATCTTGGCTAGACACCAGTGCTGAAGCTATTTTTATACGCATATAGTAGGCACTTTACTCTGAAAATATGGAAAAATGCCACTTTATCTTATCCAGGTACATGAAACAGCTAATGAAAGCAGAAAGAAATTTCTTTACACTTTCTTATTAAGCTTTCCTCAATCTCTGAAACCACCTGTGTCCTAACTATGAAGAGAAGCAGAGGCTCAGTCTTATGTACAGAGAGCACACGGGACCGAACCTGCAGGCAGAGAAAGAGCACGTGCCAATCACAAGAAGGCCAATTAGCACAAATACATATTGTAGCTCAGTTTTGCATGTACTTTAAGATATAACCTCTGGTTTCTGTCTTTTATAGCAAGTCAGACATTTATATGCACAAAATAAATCGTTGAAATGTAGAATAAGACTGGTCCTGGCATGCATGATCTACCATCAGTTAGATCAGTGTATCCCAGAACATGATATGGCTTTGCATTTGGGGTTTTGCAGTTTGGTTTGGTTTCTTTCTTTGAAAAGATGTTTCGTGAAAAACATCTGGTCTAAGATGTTTTCCTACCTTCAACATAGTATTCCTGACTCAGCTTGACTTCACAGTAATTTGGTACTGTTTTCATGGTCACATAGATGTGTTGTGCTACATTGACTTCAATGCAATTGAATTGTACCTGCACCTGTTTAAAACATTTATAAAATCAAGTTTGTGCATGACTTCCAGAATACATGAAAACCATTGGTTATCAGAGTTAAGCAATATTCTCTGTCTAGATTTATTTATATTTACAGGAAGCATTAAGCAGTCTCAGATATTGTATCGTTAAGAATGTAAAAGAAGCAGATAGAATTTAATGAAAGGCTTTCAAAGAGTATCATTGCTTATATTCCAGGATGCCGCCATCTTCTTCATTTCCAGAAATTCAAATACCTACAAGCTATCAAATAATCCTAAAAGCATAGAAATACAGGTACCCAATGCTTCTTGAACTTCAAAAGCAAAAAGGTCCTTCATACTACCAAAAGTCTCACTTTGTAGGCATTTTTAAAAGCACAGACACTTGCAGAATAGGAAAAAAAAGATCTATTTGATCATTTAATGGCAACTTCAGCAAATTTATTAATTCCAGAAACAGTTTGTAAGAAAGTAATTTAGGAGACAAAAGTTGAGGTCCAGTTATCGCAGGTCATTCCCTCACTGACAGCAGTAACTATTAAATCAAACTGAAACAAAGACAATTTCATTAAATATGTTTGTGGAATCTTGCCTATAAACTTACCTTATCCTAAAAGCTACCAGTTGTTCATTGCTGGCCCTGCATTGCCAATAGGGATGTCTGATCATCAAGTGGTACAGAGCACAAACTGCAATAGCAGTTTGGGAGAAGAACTTTGTTTCACATGTGCAATCAATATAACATTTACAGAGCACATGAAGTAACACATTTTGTGTGGGATTAATAACAGTTATCCACCAGTAACTGAAAGCAAAAATTCATCTCTTTTAAACAGTTGGTCAAGGAGGGTTCTTTTCTTTTTTTCCCAGTTGCAAATTTTAATAACAAAGACTTCTGAGTTTAGTTTAGCAAAAAATTGTACTCTGCTGATGCAATTATTACCGCGAATTTAGGACAGATGTGCACAAGTGCTTAGGCACTCAGCTGTCTTGTATATGTGTGAATTCCATTGACATGGTTGGACTTACGTAAATCATATGTATCCACTTAAAATCCCTGTGGCATTCTGCTTCCTAGCAATTGGAGTTACAAAAGCTTCCCCACAATTTGGTGGGCACAAAAAGAAAGCTAGCAAGATTGATATGAAAATTAGGCTTTGCAGAGGCACCTTCTCCTGCAAAAAGATAGGTGGAAGAAGTACAAAAATGGTGCAGAATTGAATTTACACGTTAGGTTAGAAAAGGACATCTTGTTATGGAGTTTCATTTGACAATGCTGAAGCATACATTTCATTGCATTTTTCCACAAAGTCAGTAAAAGAAGAAAATAAGAGAGATACAAAATGTATTTTTTTCCAAAGGCTAATAAACATTTAAATGAAAAACAACCCAAAAAAGGAGTCTACCTTCTTTCCATTAAGCATCTTGCTTTTTTTCCTAGCAAATCTCACATTTGTGCACTGAGATTGCTGTGTGTCCAGTGAAAGGGAACATATTTCCAGCCCACGGACATTTTCTGAAATGAGTTAGGAATAGATTTCAAAAATACAATTTGAGCATCTTTAAGAAAACCAAAAAATAAATTAAAATATACCATATCATAATCTTTCCTTCTAAGTGGAAGGAATGTATTTTCTCTCTGTTAAAAAGGGGCATTATATATAACACACACATGGGGGTAGGAGTAAGGATTTAATATAGATTGCTATAAATTAAAGCTTTAATTATGCAAATTCTTATGCAAATATTAAAAATAAACCCATTAACTCTGAGTGAAGCACACCAGGAAATAACTAAATTGTAACACACTAAGAACATGAATGGCAAGGTGTTAGTAAAAAGTTAGTTAGACTATGCCCGAGAAGTTTGAGTGCTTTCATTTTATTTTAGTGCAAAGTTGTAACTTCAGACACATAAACTCCTTCTCCTTCTCTTGGGGCAGTCACTCATGTCTGAGTTACCAGGGCTGACAGAATTTGTATGTGTGTGCATGGACACGTGTCAGAGCAACAAAGACAAGGGCATCAGTACGCTTGGGGCGCCGGTAGAGGACAAGTTAAGTGTATCATGTTGGAAGGAAAAATTCAGTTGTCTTGAATGCATTATTTTAGTTCTCATTCCCTTGAGAAGGGCCAGGGCTTTATCCTGGATTGTAGTAAAATGGTTTCACAAATAATATCTTCCTGATATAACAACATGAAACCAGCTGGGACAAAAATATTGCAATATGGAACAACATTTGGCTGAACACCTATGAACAAAAAGTAAACAGAAATGATTCAGTTGCAAATCTGCTTCCTACCATCCAGACTCAGAGTTCCTTTAATGTTTAAATGGAGAGAGCATGGGCTTCCTTGGACACATTTCATCACTGTTGAGATCTTCATGCTTTTCAGTACCATAGAAGATAAAGACGCAGGAGCGTCATGGCAGAAGCTGTTAAAAATGTCACCTGCAAATGCAAATACAAAGACAGAGAAATCTCATTATGCACAGGGTATCTGGGGGGAGAGAAACTACCAAAAGTGAAGCTCCAGCTCTACTGAAATCAGTAGGAAAGTCACCATTGACTTCAGCAAAGCCAGTAATTTACCTACGACTTTTACATGGCCAAGATAGCTAGTTGGCTCCACTAGCAATGCAGGGAGGTTGGAAAAAACTACATTACAGATGGGGTTTGATAACAAATTTCCTGGCTCAGGGGTCAGTACTGGGACCAGTGATGTATTAACATCTTTGTTGGCGACATGGACAGTGGGACTGAATGCACCCTCAGCAAGTTTGCCAATGACACCAACCTGTGTGGTGCGATTGACACGCTGGAGGGAAGGGATGCCATCCAGAGGGACCTCGACAGGCTGGAGAGGTGAACCTGTGTGAACCTCATGAAGTTCAATAAGGCCAAGTGCAAGGTCCTGCTCCTGGATCAGGGCAATCCCAAGCACAAATACAGGCTGGGCAGAGAATGGATTGAGAGCAGCCCTGAGGAGAAGGACTTGGGAGTTTTGGTTGATGAGAAGCTCAACATGAACCGGCAATGTGCACTTGCAGCCCAGAAAGCCAACCGCATCCTGGCCTGCATCAAAAGAAGCATGGCCAGCACGTCCGTGGGAGGTGACTCTGCCCCTCTACTCCACTCTTCTGAGACCCACCTGGAGTACTGCGTCCAGCTCTGGGGCCCCCAATATAGGAAGGACATGGACCTGTTGGAGTGAGTCCAGAAGAGGGCCACAAAGATGATCAGAGGGCTGGAGCACCTCTCCTATGAGGACAGGCTGAGAGAGTTGGAATTGTTCAGCCTGAAGAAAAGAAGGTTCCAGGAAGACCTTATAGCAGCCTTCTGATACCTAAAGGGGGCCTACAGGAAAGATGGGGAGGGACTCTTCATCAGGGAGTATAGTGATAGGATGAGGTGTAGTGGTTTTAAACTGAAAGAGGGTAGATTTAGATTAGATATTAGGAAGAAATTCTTTGCTGTGAGGGTGGTGAGACACTGGCACAGGTTGTCCAGAGAAGCTGGGGATGCCCCATCCCTGGAAGTGTTCAAGGCCAAGCTGGATGGGGCTTTGAGCAACATGGTCTAGTGGGAGGTGTCCCTGCCCATGGCAGGGGGGTTGGAACTAGATGATCTTTAAGGTCCCTTCCAATTCTAACCATTCTATGATTCTGTGTTAATCTACAAGAGGAAGAAACCACACTTCTGAGGGTTAAGGCTAGCAGAGCACACCTAGACTAGTAGTGGCTTTAAATAATCGGATCTGCTATATTGTGGCTAGACTAATATTTTATTTAAACTTTTTTTCATATCCATTACCTGAATACTGTGAGCACGCTCATAGGTAGTATTTTAAATTTAGGGTTGACTGATGGTCTCAACTGCTGTTAAAATATCATTTTCACACAAGAGGGCACTATTGCATTCCTAGTCATGGAAAAATCCCTCACACCTACAGGACTTCCTTCTCCTTTAGACCAGAACAGCAAGAGCAGAATAAATATTATCCAGGCCTTCTTCAAGGTGTAAATAGTAAGTACGGAAAACAGCTACTATGTCTCGTCTTATTTTCCTATGCAAATTTAGTCATCCCAAAGCCTTAGGACATCAGTCTGCACAGCCGCCTTCTGTAGGGTAATGTAAAAAAAAAAAAAATCTTAAGGCCTCAAATCTCATCAGTCGGCCATATTTCATCTCTTTCTACTTCTCAGACTGCCCTGCACAGAAATCGGTTATTTATTTGTCAATTTATGTTGGTACAGTGGATTTAATCCCCAATGCATTCCCTGGGCTTGTCTACCTCACATTGTTTGTAGTTCCAAAAATTAAAAGCTCAAGAAATTACCAGAACAAATACCCAGGGAATTGGGGTTTGTGCCTTGGTGTTTTGGTGTACAATGTAGCACACCTCATTTTAGCTGTAAGTACGTCATAGCAATTTCTTTTAAACATTTCTTACCCTTGTACCTTTCATGTATAGCATGAATGTTAAAAGACAGTGAAGTAAAACAAAGCTTTTCACTGCATATTTTTTCTGCCCCCTCCATCCCCCGGGGAGAGGCTGGAAGAACAAAAAAAACATTTGACTGCTATTAGTCGTACTGGTGAACATACTCCTAGGAGGTGTTCAACTATTACGGTGAAGAGCACAGTATGAAACAGCAGTGCCACGATACTGTGCTTGCCATAAAATACAGGATAACACTCTTAACTCAAAAGGTGCAGCCCTCAATGTCTAGCCAAGAACTGTCGTCAAGCGTGGATGCTCACTGACTCACATGGAAGACACATCTACAGTTCTCACAGAGGAAAGGTAGGGTGTAGAGGAGGACGAAGGGTAAAGCTTATCCTTACTTACCCCTCCAGTGAAGGAACCTCTCTAAATTTAAAGACTGGAAGTGTATTAACCTGCACAGGACCTCTTTCTATATTATGAGATCCTCACTTTCACAATGTCCAGTTGCTGCTGAAGCCCATTGTCAGGGATCAGATACTGATACGTGCAGGATGTGAAGACAGGCTGGCATAAATGTAGTACCTTGGCTTGAATCTGTCAGGCCTTAATGTGCCCTCACACTTGGTATCAGGATAAGTCAGTCCTGCGTGATACATATCAAAAGTCAGGAAAGACAAATGCTTCACACCTGAATCTCCACTCCATTATCCTGGGGGTTGTGCCATTAAGCATCTTTTGGAGGCAACAGGACATGCTGATATGAACTAAGTGGAAAAGAATGGAAAAACAAGGATACTTCACCTCAACTGACAGTAGCGTCAACTCTCAATTATCCAAGGCAATACTGGCAATGAGAGAAGACAACTTGTGCAAACCAAAGAAAAAACATCTATCATTCAAACTATGAAAATTAGGCTTTAAGAGCAGTGGAGTACATTGACTTTTGAAGAATTTGTAAACATGTTTCCTCAGAGATGAGGCAGTCTTAAGAAGTACGGTGCACAGCAGCCAGATGTGAACACTATATTCCAAGAATGGGTGGTGTAATAATCCTGAAGGTATCTCAGGATGGAGAGTTACTGTAAAACACCCAATCAATCCACCCACAGTTAACTGGGAGGTTATTATATTGCAGAACTACCTCATAATTATTACTAATAATGTGATAAGTGATGATAAGTTTTAGCTCTGTTTCTTTGCTCAAAAAGGTATTTTCATCACTGCATTGTATGACATGCAGTTGTGGATACCAAATGGTATCCAGGAACAACTGTTTGCTTAATTCCTTGGTTGTTGGTGTAAGTGTCTTGATCGAGGCCTAATCTTGCCTATTCCTGTGCCTGTGTAGAAATGATTCAAGGGAAGAGCAATGTGTGTGTGTATATATATACACACAATATATATATACACAATATATATATACTATATATATACACATGTTGCTCTTCCCTTGAATGACTGTCAGCTTTGACAATGTGTATATATATACATACACACATTGTCAAGGCTGACAGTTGTTCACAAAGTATTCTCTTTGGGTGAATTTGACCCTACTTATTTTTAGGAGAGATTGTCACGACTTAATTGAATTTGGTCCTTAGTTATTACTGCCTGAGGTATGGTATTCTCAGATGTCACAGGCCTGGAACTATCTCAGGAGAATCCGAAGTCATATGTAGGTTCCTTACTGACACTGGATCATTATCAGGCAGGCGCACAAACACAGTTTTAGGGACTACTGTCTGTCCGTAAGTAGGGACACTGTCTTCCTTGATCATGGTTCCTACTTTTAAACTGAGAACAAATAAGTAATACACTGGATAAAATGAAATTACTCTTCCACTTTAGGGTTTTTTTTTCCATTAATTTTATGATATATTTTGAGAATTGCAAAAGGTGCTGCAAAACTCATTTATAATAATTAAAATGGATATGATGCATAAGCATATTAGTTTTGGATCACAATAAATATATGATACAAGCAAAAGCTGACAGAAAATAATTTTCAATCTATAAATCATCACAGTATGAGACTTATTTCTGACTAATTCTTCAGTAATCTCTTACCTTATCATCTTTCAGTCCCCCCCCTTAGATAGTTTCCTCTGGAACACACACCTCTTTCCTTTTCTCACGAGTAGTTCAATCTACACCCCAGAAGACATAAAGATACATCTTGCTACACAAAACATTTGCTGAGTAAATCTTGCCTAAACTTTATGTTTATGAATTATAACTGTAATTAGCCCTACATGAGAGAGGGATTGTTGCTGTAATAAAAGATTCCTTAATTACGGACACATATAAGCCCAGGCATAAAGAAGCCAAGGCTTATTATTCAGCATGTAGACACTTTCCTTGTACTATTGCCATCAGCTCAACCACAGCAGATTATTTTTTTATCTGATGATGCAGCAATCAACCCAGAACTGTCACGACAGCAAAACACACCTTATGTACACTTGGATAATAGAAGTCAGAGCTGAGCAATGAATACGCAATAGAAATGGTTAGATGGATAATTTGAAGCCTCGGGCAAGAAGATTAAATTGGAGAACAGCAAAAAGAATTGCAGAGAAAATCCATTAATAATAGGCCCAGGCCAACACCCAATAGAAAATCCTAACTGGTTTTTTGTCTGATATTTCTTCCCTACAAGAATTGTAGGAATCTGAACTACTTAGGATACTGGCAGTGCTAAATCTGTGAGCATATCTAAAGCACACTAGAATTGCTTCACTGGAGCATCATTCCATGAGTATAAATTACAGTAGCATTTCAAATCTATTTGCATATGATTTACCACAGTATCTACTGCATCTGTGCATTATGGTGATTCAACAAAATTCATAAACAAACTAGATATGCTCTCCTAAGATAACCACACAGTGCACTTCAGTTAATAAACACCAAAATCCACTACTTAAAAGTACTTACACCGATTATGAAATCGATTACATTTCAGGATGACAGCCTCTCTTTCACAATAGATTTCAATGCACAGTAAATTAGAAGGGTTTCGCAGTTGTACGTTCAGAAAGTACTTCAAACTTTCAAGGATAATGGACAACACAGTGATGTATTGTGCCAAATACATTTTCTGAGAATGTAAGGCTTTTTTAAGTCATTGATATATTGACATCAATGTCTGGATGTATTACAGTGAATTTTAAATACTACAGTAGCCCTTATGTACTAATAGTCTAGAAGAGAAGGAGGGAGAAGGAAGAGTCAAAGCTATGTTGCCAAATGCAACTGAGGTGATAGCTGCAAATTCTACGAAATAAAGTAATCTTTTTGTTGCACCTAAAAGCAATGACTACTGCAAAGGTGCTCTATTCTACAGTTAAGGTCTCTTAAGGTAATTTTACCTCAAATAATAAATGATAAAAAGAATGACTATAGAAAAGGAAGTATGGAAATGAGTATACACCCACTGTTGCACAAGTGAATAAGGATGAATACTAAAAAAATGTTTTTTCATCACCCTTATAAGGCTGAGTCATCCTACACGTTACTTGTATTAAAGATAGCTGATAAGTCATTTTCAGGCAGCACTGAAAACCTAAAACCAGCTCTGCTTCATGTATATTATCTTGAAAGATAAGGATCTTTAGTTTACAAACTCTTCAGTGCCCAAAGTCTATAACCAGCTAAGAGCTAAACATCTAGTTTAAGCTTAGGTGCATCATCTAAGTACCTCTGGCAAAAGGGATAACCCCTCTTGCCTCCCTCCCAGCACATAATTCATCTTGTCTTAAGACGGGTGTAATGAATCACCACCTTATGCTACCTGTAGTGGATCTCCACTATCTAGATCTGCACTTGTGTAATACCCAGCACAGATTTTAACTCATAATCAACAGTATTGCAGGTGTCCTTCCCTTTGAGACCAGGGTTGAAGGGTTTGGTTTCCTCAGCCTGTGCTGCCCAAGGCATGCTTGAAGGCATGCTTCAGCTAGGCAGAGCAAAGGTCAACGCCCCTGTTTCTCTCCTCTTCTACAATTCCTTCCACGTAGTTTGTGTAACTAGCAGCTCAGCTGCCTAATCCTAAAAAGATTCATTCACAATCCTTGAACCAGCCACCAATGGTTCATTCTGCTCGCCAGTAGAAGGCTAGAGACTGTTTCATGTGGGACTTTTAACTACATCCCTTCCACAGCCATGTTCTTTCTCTCCACCTCAACACGTGTCCCATAAATGACAACTGACGTTCAGCTCTCACGCCAAGCTATAGCGTCAGCATCTCACACGCTTGTGGCTCAGGGCTGCAGCTTCTCCCTGTCTGTGGATGCTTTGCCTCATGGATCCAGGAAAGACACCGTGGAGACAAGTGGTGCTCAGAGCTGAGCCTCTGGTTAGGACTCTCCTCTCAGAGGGGACTGCCTGCAAAGCAGCTGCCTCATACTTCCCTGTCAAGTGACCATGTGGAGGCTTCAGACTTCAGGTAATTCAAGATCCTGTATTATTACTGTAGGCAATAATAATAAGTAGAAGCAATAAAAACACATGAAGTGACTAAGCAAATGCTCCCAATGACCATCTATGGTAAGGAAAATTATAAAGCAATAATGCACAATCGTTACTATCCTGTTATTTATCAGAGCCCACCAATTTCCTATGTTTTGTACAAGGAAACTGGTCGTAAATACTCTGTCAAATGACAGTGATCTGAGGTCACCGGGAAAGTGGATTTATTATCTGCAATAAATTATCTTTATCTTCCAAAAATAAATGTAGTAAAAATGTGAATGATGTATACTCACTGGAAGGTTTGCTTTTACAATGAATCCCCTGCAAACAGAAACAAAAATATTATAAAAGCTGAGGTAACAATAAAAAATAAATATTGCTTAATCATTGTACACAAATATAAATATATCTTAAACAAGTAAACATATTCACAGTTCACAACAGAAATCACCTTCAAGACAAAAAAAAAAGATTTTCAAATACAGTGAAAATGCACATCACTATTGCATATGACAGCCTGATACATATGGGGACACAAGATCAGCATTATCCTTATTTTCATGTATTTCTACTGAGGTGTAATTGTTATAACAAGTGTAACAGTTCCATCAAATACAGACATCATTTTCTCAGGTACTGCCATTAATACTGACCAAGAGCTTATTTATTGTTTTGTCAAACTTTACAATAGACTGCTTCGTGGCCAAAGAAACCAAGTGATTTTTTAGTGAAAGAGCACTGTTGAATATTACATGATTTTTAGAAGATCACACTAGGCCAATGGAAGGAATTGTTCCAGTAACTGCAAATGAAGTGTAGAGATAAGACTTGCCTTTTTTTTTTTTTTTTATGAGAACTATCTGGCTCAGAATCCTGAAAATGAAATTACTCAGGCACAGTACTTACCATGTTCAACTGGGAAAGTGTTTTTGTAAGTGGCAAAGTGAACCTGACACTAAGGTTTTAACAAATTTCTAGCTGTCTTTCAGACAGGCTACATCCATTTTCCCAGTAAAATAAACACTTAACCACACACTAAAATTCCATAGAGGACAAAAATAACAAATCTTATTCTGAGTAATATGCATGACATTCTAAAGAAAGGCTATTACTTAGCCAGCAAATACTGTTTTCTGCTGTTCTAGCATGCAAGTTTCTGACATAGCAGTATTCCTTTGTATACGGCATATATGTTTCCTTCTGCTTTCCTTTAAAATCAGTGTCTCATTCACAGAGACACTTTTGTCCCACCCACAAAAGGAGCAGGCACCACCCTCTGCTCTCAATCAGACATTTTAGGATCTTGTCAATAAGCCAACAATCTGCTAGTCACAGAGCCAGCAAAAGTTTCTCAGTGGACATTGGAAGTTTTCAAGTTGTAGACACACACAGAGGCTGCAGCCCGGGTAAGCATTAGCACATCATAAAATAACTATTGCTTGGTCTTCCATGAAGCTTTCGTCCACAGGTAATTCTGTTGTCCTCATAAACACAGCTGTAGAGCAAAATCATATTATTGCTGCAGGTGAGAAATGACAGAAGTGTGTTTTCTGTCCTGCATTGATGCTTTTAAGTTTTTGGTTAGATAAGCTTGTTTTAAAAGAAGACCTTTAGAAAACCAGTCACCAGTATCTAACCTGTCTTAGTTCTCATTCCTTTGTCCTTTTGGCACTTTCACTTTTAATAATCATTTCTAGAGGTAAGTTGCCATCTTTTACAATTGGCAGTTTGTCACTGTGACTCATAAAAGTGCAGATGCCTAAAAGGTGGTATTTTAAACCACTTTTTATAGTAAGACAGAGATGGTCATATACTTTCACAGACTGAAGATTATAAAAATTACTTGTGACATTGTTAAAGATATTACTTTGGCTGCTTCTACGCAATACTACATCGACACTCAAAGAAGGAAATCCAAAGGAAATCAAACTTCTTTACGTAACTGTTCTATAACTGGGTACTTCTATTTCAATTCATAAATTCGTCAAATCCCCCTGAAGGACTGAAAAATTTAACCGATGTGACCTCATTTCTGTTGCAAAGTGTTCATGGAAATATTTCTCATTTATGAATTATTTCTGCCCCCCACCCCCAAAAAAAGCTTCACTGGTTGTTTGCTGGTTCTCCCAATGCAGATTCATCAATACAAAGACGACGACTATGGCTTTCTGAATAATTCAGAGCAACACTAAATCAATAAAAGTGGAACATGCCAGCTCATATAAAACTCCACTGGAATTTTAACTGCCATTTCGAAGCCCTAATTTTGAATTATGTCTAATCAAACCCTGCAGGAGTATGCAGAAGGACAATTTGAATTCAGCCTCTTTACTTGAGGTTCTCCATGGCCTTAGGGAGTGGAATAGACAAATACACAAAATGACTGCAAAAACTTGAGGGAGTGAGTTAGGGAGCTAGCTTTCTTGGTGAGAAAACCTAACTGTTGGATCAACTAATTGCTGAGCTACTGCTTACTGGAAGAAATTAATCTCTCATGAGGTTGATAATTTAGCAAATTACTTCCGTATTTTTAACTTCCAATTCTGCAGCCAGACTATTGAAAATATTTTGGTTAGGTGGCTTGAGAGAGCTCCCAATTGCCAGTCAAAATTTCTTAGAGCATCATCTTTAAACTAACTGTTCTTTCTGGTTACGATCATGGTGCAAAAAATACAGCTGAAAAAAAATCAAGATCCCATTGAATTAAGCAACAAAAATCTCACAAAACTCGGAGTATTCAGCCTTTTACTTAAAGAATGCCAGTGCTTTGGAGTCCCTGTTATGACACCTGAAAAATGCATATCGTATATAAATAAAGTACCTTAGGTTACAAACATGAAAAAACCCCACCCACTTCTGTGGGGCTGTGCGACAATGCAGAAATCCTCCTATACGTTCTAGTCTATCCTAATTAAATCTTGTTTTTCCACTATTGCTCAGATAAATCCTACTACCTGAGCACCTTCCAGTACCATCTTGTGTTTATTTTCTCATCTTCTCTATGGGAAAAACGAAACACATCCCTCAGTGATTTTCGCTCTGGTAGGGAGATGTTTTGTCATTCTTGGGCACTTGGTTTTGTTCTGGGTGAGGAGTTGTTGGGAAGGTTTACATAAATAATCAAACACTGGCACAAACACTTGCCAGTTACAGCGAGCATTTGGTCACAGCTCAATTCCTTTTTTAAAATAAGTGTTTCTTTTTATTGTACAATACCAAGGGGGGTTGGGGTGGTGTTTTCTTTTATAATCATTTTGCAAAATAGTCAAAAGAGACCATTTGTCTCAAAGAAGAACTCAAATAAATTAACCAAGTTCCTCTCCCACTTTCTATATCTTTTGTTTTCAGGAATTTTCAGTGATGAATGCAATAGAAAAACAAAACATACTAAAACCAGAATGGAAATTTTCTTCCCCTTTCACAAATGCTGTGGGTGTCTTTTATGCAAAAATGAGATCCTGAACATGATAGTACATTTTACTCCTATACAGAGAGCATCTTTGATTTATATCTGCTTTGGCAAAGAGCCTAAGCAAAATATACTTACACAATGCACAAACAGTTAGGGATTTTCCTATTTCTCTAGGGTTTTCCCCGTTTGTGGTATTACTCAACTGTAGCTAGAGGTTATCTGAACAGACACCACCAATGCGCAGCATTCTGAATAGAAGGTGTGGTGCCAAATTTTTAGCTAGCACAGCAACTTCTCCTCAATCTAAGCCAATTGTAATATCACATTGTTTTGTTTAAAGACCGTAGAGAAGAAAGTGAGATCAGCAGAGGAAGACTTGGATTTGGGGGCACAGAGAGTATTATCATGAATTAAAATTGCCAAGGAAAAGAAACAAAGATTAGACCTGCTTGCCACTTCCTTTCATATCCCCAGGCACTGAATCAAGCGTAGAAATGTGGAAATTCTTCCCTGAGTGTTCTGTCATGCAGGAAAGAGCTTGAGGCAAATTTGGTTTCGTGGTCTACCTGTTAGCTCTGTTTATCTCGTTCATAGAAGAGTCCGTGGCAGCTCTTCCACAATTCCAGAAGGAAGAGTAATATGCCTGTAAATGCCTTAAAATGTATTCTTTAATTGGGAACAGGCTGTCAGACACTTAACATTCATTCATTAAGGTGCCTGTATTCAAGTCAGTGAATGCACAGTGAACAGTTTTTCCCCCTTTTGAAAAATCCTCAGTCGCAAAGCTATTACCTACCTTCCTACTTTAGGTTCAACTGTCAGAGAGGGCAGACAAGAAGGAACATGACCATCTTGTGATGTTCCTCTCAAGGGACTGTAGGTAGCATGGGACGGTACGTAGCCTTACAACACAAGCAAAGTGTCTTAATGTGGTGTGGTCTTGTAAGAACTGATACACAAGCTGTAGCCAAAAGGCTGATAAAGATGATGAATCTAATCGTGTTCTTTTTGATTTCCAGAGAGGGGATTCTCTGCACAAATCCATCTTATTCTGCACACAATTAGAATGGATCTCCCAGATCACTCGTTCTAGTTCACTGATAAGCACAGATGCCACATCATCTAATCCCTTTCAAAAAACTAGTGAAGCTTCATTTTAAAATCAGTCAGACTTGCGTGTGTGCACTGCTCCAATATCCAAGGCTATTCCAGAAGCCCTGTTCTCTGACAGCACCAATCTTTTAATTTCTAATGTAAACACAATAATGGTTAGCTTGTATAGACTTTCGATTGTGCACATTACCTTTTCACTTAAATAGATGTTTTCCACCCTGGAATTTACTTTCCATTTATCAGCCAGTAATATACCTTTTCTCAGCTTTTTTTGCCGGACTATAAAAGCCAAGCTCTTTTATTCCTCTGTAATAAACCAGGCTTTCCTTCTTGCCATTACTCTTCTCAGCAGCTATTTCTACTTTAATGCATCTTTCCAAATGGAGTGACCAGAACCATGCACAGTTCTGAAGACAGTTTCCCACTAGCGTTTATTTGGTGCCTTGCAAAGTGGTAATATTCTTTGTCTCAATTGGGAGCACCACAACCATGTCAAATCAGTAGTTATCCTCTAATACAGAAAGGCAGCTACTTACCCCTTTCTGTGTAGGCAACCTACCAGCCTTCTTTTCTCCATCTGCTCAGACCATTCAGTTCATGGAGGGAAGAGCCTACAGATGCTGGGCCATAACAGTCCTAAATGATTTCTCATGGCTTGTAGTAAAAATCCTGACAATGCTAATGTGGTCTCAATCTCTTCCATAAAGAAAAGGGTCTTTGAGCAGTGGACAGCCACAGTCAAAGTGCTGTGGATCTGCACAATTTAAGAACTTTGGATGGAAACAGAGAGGATTCAGAGCTGTATTAGAAGCTCCTCAGACTACCAACAAATGACAGTAATTTCTTTCATAGAGACATTCAGCCCCAGAAAATATCTATGGAGAACTTCACAAACGGAAAGAACTGAGTATGCTTTAGCTTTTTCCAGAGCTATTTTCATAGGGAAAGGAGATAATGGCTTTGCACTTTACGCGTCCTTGAGGCTGGTGGGGATTGGAACCTCACAGGACTTTCCTCATTCTATTCTTGTAAAGGTGTTTATCTTACCAAATGTAAGAAAAGAGAATTCTTTACAGTAAGAGAAGCACAGAGATAATATGATTCCTGTCCCACTAAAAAAAAAAAAAAAAGTCTTAACTATATAAAGGTGAAGTATTTATACAAAAAAGCATGTTATTGGAAATGGGTGAAAAGGAAAAATAATAGGCCTACAGAACACACTTGGCAATTGAATAAAATTGTGGTTATATTTACTGAGAACCAGAGGAATTATTATCAGTAATACACATAATATGAAAATTTAGAACTTTTAAAAAATCAGTTAGTACTGCTCATACAGTGTCCCCAAAAGACCTTTTCTCAAAAGGAGCATCTGTATTTGTTTTGACGTCATGTGTAATTACTTTCATTGCCAAGGTAAAACTATCTTACTGATGATCCTTTTTAATTTTTGGCAAACCACAAGGTTGTTCTTCAACTTTTACTGACAATGTGGTAATCAGATACATGTAAACAGTGTGCAATGGGAAAAGCTAAGCAATCGTAGAAGGAAACATTTAGACTGTTATCCATACAGAAAACAAACAGGCACCTGAACTTATGGCAAAGCATTATTTTGGACTACTTTGAACTACCGCTTCTACAAGACCACCTGGATGTTGCTGGATTTTTTTACAGAATGCTAAAAACAAAACATCTGAGTCATGTCCATGCATTATCCAGCTCCAAGCCTCTCTGTGTGCTGAACAAAAACAATCCCATCACATTAGTGCAGTGCTGAACCTGAGAGGATAAGTACTACTGAGAAGTGGGATATTAAGCTCAGGCTCAGAATGGTGCTAACGGAGTCGCACACTTTTCGGATGAGAGCTGGTTTGTCTCAAACAGAGCAAGGTAAGGTCTCCCTGAGTTAACACCACGTTGATGTGCTCTCAACTAAACAGTGAACTGACAATGAACAAATAGGGAAGAGATTATTTGGTTTATTGAAGATTATTGTACAGTCTTCAGTAAGGTTTCACAGTGGTCTAAAGCATAGCCTTTTACCAATTTTTGTTTCCTGCAACATTTGCCATTTCACATGCACATGCAAATGTATGGACCCTGTCCTTCACAACCTGCTGTTTGTCGCAAAGCCAACACTTCCATTACACTCTAGCAGTAATTCAGTAATGCAGGAACACATGACTAACACAAGACCCTCAGGCCCCTTAGATTTTTATGCTTCTGTTTACCTGCTACTACTCAGGTATAGCAGAGATTTCGGTCTTCAAGTCAGTATGTACTTCCTCCTGCACTGTATTCAATTATAGAATACCAGGATGGAAGCGACCTCAAGGATCATCTGGTCCAACCTTTCTTGGCAAAAGCACTGTCTAGACAAGATGGCCCAGCACCCTGTCCAGCTGAATCTTAAGTGTCGAATGTTGGGGAATCCACCACTTCCCTGGGGAAATTATTCTAATGGCTGATTGTTCTCATGGTGAAAAATGCTCCTCTTGTGTCCAATTGGAATCTCCCCAGGAGTAACTTGTATCCATTAGCCCTGGTCTTTTTCATGTGACCCCTGTAAAAAGGGAGTCCACCTTTTTTGTAGCCACCCTTTAAATACTGGAATATGATGATAAGGTCTCCCCTAAGCCTTCTTTTCTAAAGACTGAACAAACCCAGTTATCTCAGCCTTTCCTGATATGACAGGCTTCCCAGTCCCTTCATCACCTTGGTGGCTGTTCTCTGGACCCTCTCCAGCCTGTTCACATCTTTTGTGTATAGCAGGGACCAAAACTCAACACAGTATTCCAGGCGTGGCCTGACAAGCACTGAGTAAAGTGGGACAATGACTTCTTTACCTGTGCTGGTGATGTCCTTGTTGATGCAACCCAGCATCCTGTTCGCTTTCTTTGCACAGCAGCACCCTGTTCACTCATATTGAGCTTGTTGTTCACCGGGACCCCCAGGTCCCTTTCCACAGAGCTGCTCCCCAGCCAGGTAGATCCCAGCCTGTGTTGCACTCCTGGATTATCAACCGAGCAGGTTACTTTGTCGTAGAAGGCATCAGGTTTGTCAATCATGATTTGCCCTCAGTGAATCCATGCTGGCTTTTCCCAATCATGTGCTTCATTTGACTTGTGATAGCCCCCAGGAGGATTTGGTCCATAACTTTCCCAGGGACTGAAGCAAGACTCGTGCCTATAATTTCCTGGATCCTCATTTAAGTCCTTCTTGTAGATGGGGGTGACATTAGCCTTCTTCCAGTCTTCTGGGACGTCCCTCGATCTCCACGACTTCTTAAAGATTATGGAGAGTGGCCTTGCAACGACATCAGCCAGCTCTCTTAACACCCTCGGGTGGATAATGCATCAATTTGTGGGGGTCAAGCTCCTGTAACAGTTAACATACCAACTCTTCAGTCACTGGCAGTGGGTCTGTGTTTGCATCAACATGGATTTTGGTTCCCAAGACCTGAAGCCCAACAGTGCTGGTAAACACAGAGGTGAAGAAAGTGTTGAGAACCTCTGCCTTTTCAATGTTTTTGGTGACTAATTCACCTCTCCTGTGAATTAGGTGAGCAGGCCAATATTTTCCTTCTCTTTCTGCTTGTTGATGCTTACGTAATGGAGGAACCCTTTCTTGTAGTTTTTAACATCTCTGGCCAATTTCAATTTGAGCTGAGCTTTTGCTTTTCTAACTGCATGTCTCCATGCCCTGGCAGTGTCCTTGTAGATCTCAATGAGTATTCTTCCACTTTTCCATCTCTGGTACACTTCTTTTTTTGTTTTGAGCAGACTCAGAAGCTCGCAATTAAGCCAAGGGGGTCTCTTGCTCTGCCTAATTCCCTTACCTTTAAAGGGGATGAACTGCTTTTGTGCTTCCAGGAGAGCGATCTTGAAAAACTCCCAGCACTCGCTAGCTCCTTTATCCTCCATGGAAGCTTCCCATGGAATCCTTCCCAGCTGAGCTCTGAGCGAGCTGAAGTTTGCTTTTCGAACAGCATATGCAGAGAAATCCTGTTCCCATATTTTAACTGGACTGTCCCATATTTTAGCTGGACTGCACGTGGCATATAATGTCTTCTGACCATTACTGTGGCTGCATGGCTGTATCCCTTCTACAGAACAGAACAAGTGAATGAGTTGGCAGCACAATAATTATATTTCTGGGAACTCTTTGCAGTGACATGCATTTATCCTATAAGTGAATGTCCAGTCAAAACAATATTGCTTTGAGGCTCACAACTGGGAAGAATATTCTGCCCTTGTATTTTTTTTAAGTGATTTGTATGTAAAAATAATGCTGTGATACAAAAAGGACCTACACAGAAACCACTTGCTTTTAAATTTATTGGACCAAAGGGAGCTATGACAGTCTGAAATAAAAGCTGCCTGTTCTATTGTATGCTTCAACTCCAGGACCAGAAGCAGAATTTGCTTGAAGCAACAGTATGCTCTAGCTTCTTTTTTTTAGAAATGAAAACCAAAAAAAATAAAATAAAACAAAAAAATGTCAATCATTTTGATGTCATGTTTCCTAAAATATTAATACAAGTTGTTAACAAAACAGAATTGCATACAATACACAAAGTAAAATTAAAATGCACTTTGAATGCCATACCCTCAGCTGGTGTAAATCAGCACCATCCCATACATAGAGTGTCAAAAATTTCAGACCACTCAGCTACTTGAAAGGACAACTAATCTACCAAATCAGCACTTCTAGTCTAACAATGAGACAGGGACATTCAAGTACAGCATTAATGGTTATTTCAGTGAATGATTGGAGATTTCATACGGTGGATGATAAAATGGAATCAAAGACATTTAGGGTGGAAGGAATCTCTGGAGGTCACCAAGTCCAGCCTCCTGCTAGAAGCAGGACTGTCATCAACACCACACCAAGTCAGCCATTACTTTGGCCATTTCTTGAAAAACTGGAGGACTTAGATTCCACAAACTCCCCAATCATGGGTATCCCATGCTTTGAGGTTAGGATGGTATAATGAACTCAGCAGCATAGAAGAGGCTACAAGAAAAACTTAGTCAAGATCCCTCAGTAGCACTGGCAGCACTGAGACTCACAGCTTCAGAGGTGACTGGAACCAGTGGGCCATGACATTGCCACAGAAAAGGAAAAAGATTTAAAAAAGCAAGAATTGAAGTGAAAATTATGAGAAGAGACCCTCCTGGATAGAATTGCTCCTCCTGCTCTTCCTGAAGGCAGTAGTTATTTCTTTTGGAAATACGTATTTTTCTTCTGGCTTCAAGATCTTTTTCTGTTCCAGTTACTATCTTCTCATACATCCCAACACTATTGCTCAGCAAAAGAGGGAATATATTGCAGGCCTGGCTTCCAGTGCTTTGGCATACACAGTGAAGCCCTCACCATTTTGATCTAGGCAACTACTCATTTTGCTTATGTTTAGAGTCAGTCCCAAGAGCAGAACAGTGCTCTGCTGTACACTGTGACCTTTACAAATGATAGAATCATAGAATCCAAAAGGACCTTTAAGATCATCGAGTGCAACCATTAACCTAACACTCCCAAGTCTACCACTAAACCCTAAGTCTACCACCTAAACCCTAAGCACCACATCTACACATTTTTTAAATACCTCCAGGGATGGTGATTCAACTACTTCCCCGGGCAGCCTGTTCCAATGTTTGATAACCCATTCTGATGAAGAAATTTTTTCTAATATTTAAGCTAAACCTCCCCTGGCGCAACTTGACGCCATTTTCTCTTGTCCTATTACTCGTTACTTGGGAGAAGAGACCAACACCCACCTTGCTACAACCTCCTTTCAGGTGGCTGTAGAGAGCAATAAGGTCTCCCCTCAGCCTCCTTTTCTCCAGGCTAAACAACCCCATTGTCCTCAGCTGGTCCTCATAAGACTTGTGCTCTGGACCCTTCACCACCTTTGCTGCTCTTCTTTGGACACACTCCAGCACCTTAATGCCTTTCTTGTAGCAAGGGGCCCAAAAGCAAACACAGTACTTGAGGTGCAACCCCACCAGTGCTGAGTACAGGGGGACAATCACTCCCCTAGTCCTGCTGGCCACACTATTCCTAATACAAGCCAGGATGCTATTGGCCTTCTTAGCCACCTGGGAACACTGATGCCTCATATTCAGCCAGCTGTTGACCAACACCCGCAGGTTTTCTTCTGCCAGGCACCCTCCCAGCCACTGTTCCCCAAGCCTGTAGTGCTGCATGGGGTTGTTGTGACCCAGCTGCAGGACCTGGCACTTGGCCTTGTTGAATCTCATACCATTGGCCTTGGCCCATCGATCCAGCCTGTCCAGATCCCTCTCTAGAGCCATCCCACCCTCAAGCAGATCAACACTGCCGCCCAACTTGGCAGCATCTGAGGGTGCACTCAATCCCTTCATGCAGATCATTGATAAAGATATTAACCAGAACTGGCCCCGAGACTGAGCCCTGGGAAACACTACTTGTGACTGGCCGCCAACTGGATTTAACTCCATTCACAACAACTCTTTGGGCCCATCAGGTCAGCCAATTTTTTACCCAGCAAAGCATATGTCCATCCAAGCCACGAGCAGCCAGTTTCTCCAGGAGAATGCTGTGGGAAATGGTGTCAAAGGCTTTACTAAAGTCCAGGTAGACAACATCTACAGCCTTTCCCTCATCTACTAAGCAGGTCACCTTGTCTTAGAAGGAGATCAGGCTAGTCAAGCAGGACCTGCCCTTCATAAACCCATGCTGACTGGGCCTGATCACCTGGTTGTCCTGTACACACTGCATGATAGCACTCAAGATGATCCATTCCATAACCTTCCCCAGCACTGAGGTCAGACTGACAGGCCTGTAGTTCCCCAAATCCGCCTTCCAGTCCTTCTTGTAGATAAGTGTCACATTTGCTAAACTCCAGTCAACTGGGACTTCCCTGGTTAGCCAGGACTAATGATAAATGATGGAAAGTGTCTTGGTGAGCACTTCTGCCAGCTCCCTGTATTGGGTTTTCAGGCAAGGTTGGTAGTCGGGGGAGGGCTACAGGGGTGGCTTCTGTGAGAAGCTCCTAGAAGGTGCTCCTATGTCCAACAGAGCCAATGCCAGTCAGCTCCAAGACAGGCCCGCCACTGGCCAATCAGCGATGGTGATAGGGCCTCAGTGATAACATATTTAAGAAGCAGGGGGGGGGAAGGTGGGGAGAGCTGCACAGGAACTTGCAGCAGGAGAGAGGAGTGAGAATGTGTGAGAGAGAAAACTCTGCAGACACCCAGGTCAGTGAAAAAGGAGGGGAACGAGGTGCTCCAGGCACCAGAGCAGTGATTCCCCTGCAGCCCATGGTAAAGACCATGGTGAGATAGGTTGTCCTACTGCAGCCCATGGAGGTTAACAATGGAGCAGATATCCACCTGCAGCCTGTGGAGGACTCGATGCTGGAGAAGGTGGATGTGCCCAAAAGAGGCTGTGACCCCGTTCTTCCTCATTGGAGCAGGCTCCTGGCAGGACCTGTGGCCCCATGAAGAGAGGAGCCCACACTGGAGCAGGTTTGCTGGCAGGACTTGTGGCACTGTGGGGAATCCACACTGGAGCAGTCTGTTCCTGAAGGACTGCACCCTGTGGAAAGAACCCACACTGGGGCTGTTTGTGAAGAATTGCAGCCTGTGGGAAGGACTCACATGGCAGAAGTTCATGGAGGACTGTCTCCCATGGGAGGGACCCCATATGGGAGCCAGGGAAGAGTGTGAGGAGTCCTCCCCCCAAGGAGGAAGGAGTGGCAGAGACAACATGTGATGAACTGACCACAACCACCATTCCCTGCCCCTCTGTGCTACTTGCGGGGAGGAGGTAGAGAATTCATGAGCAAAGGTAAGCCCAGGAATAAGGGAGGGGTGGGGGGACGGTGTTTTAAGATTTAGGTTTTATTTCTCATTATCCTACTCTGATTTGATTGGTAAAAAATAAATTAATTTTCCCCAAGTCGAGTCTGGCACCTACCTCTCTAATCTGAAAGCTCCCTGGATGCACGTAGTTTTGTGTCTAGTTCACGACCAGAACAAAGCTGGAATGACATCTAGCTCATGCCAAAGGTCTTTGGGATAGCATACATTCACTTGTGAGACACCCATCTCCCCAGCATAGCAGGTGGCTGGAGACAATTTAATAACAACAGAGGTAAAACTAACAAAGCTCAGGCCTAGCTTCTTTCAAACTGGAAATATTAGAAGAGGAAAGCAGAATATGGGCATGTTCCAGCTTTTATACTCTAGCTTTCAAGACGTTACCTCACAGGACAGCCAGGTTCAACACCCTCCTTAACCCAAAGCAGTTCTAACCCCAAGTTGTCTGTTTGCCGTGCTGCCCAGTAAAATAAGAGGGCTTCCCAGGCCTCCTGTCAAAGCAGTGTTACTGCGTAGAGAGGAAATGAAAGAATGTCTTGTGGAAGGTGGGGGGTTGGAATGAGATCATCTTTAAGGTCCCTTCCAACTCTAACCATTCTATGATTCTATGAATGATGGTCTGAGAGAAGGGCAGGCAAGACGCAGTGTAATTTTTAAACTTGAGTGCTTTCAACATTCAAATTCAAATTCAAAGGCCATTTACATTTTATTTTAAGCAGTCATCAGAAAACAACCCAGAAACAGAAACTTTGGAAAAGTGGCTCTCAGCAGCTACTCTGAAGAGAGAACATCAAACTCTGGCTCATAACCCAGGTGCCTGGGCTCTCAAGAGTGGGGTACAGAGTAACCCCGTGCTTAACTTTTTCCCTTGCCTAACTTGAGGCAGTACCATGCTGAGCATGCTGGTTTCTCATACTGCCCTGACAAGTTACTAATGCTTTCTTATGACCTCCATTTAATCTGTATTTAATAACCTGGAACCATAGGAAAGCAGCAGGGTCACAGAATGGATGAATGTTGCACAGATACTATCCTAAAATGTTGGAAGCAGAGGGGCTTAAAAACAAAAATGAATTTGCTAATCCCAATCCAGCCAGCATGGATCACAAAGTCATACTAAAATTTAAAACAACAAAGAACACTTGGCAATAATTTCTTATAACAGTTTCAAGACTTTTGAGGCCATGTGTCAGGGCTGAGACCCCCTTCAAAATCATGGAGAGAAATTAAGAAGTGCATGTTTCTGGCTTTTGTAGATCCCATAAAAATGGTGTTTCTCTCTCTTCTCCTTAAAGAGAGAAAAATCTCAAACCTAAATAAACTTGGAACCACCCCTGATTATAGCTCATCCTGCTGAGAAATGTTTTTAAATGTTGACTTTGGTTTTATTCTAGCCTTAGCTTGTTATGTTGTTGTGTAAGGATGTAAGGCCATACAAATGATCCCTCAGGCCATGCTAGAATCAGTGGTAGACCAGTCTCGTATGGCAATCCTGAGGCACCACTGCATTCCTTCCTGGTACCACAGTATCAGTTAAGGAACTGCTTCTATTAAAGACTTAATGATAAAAGATGCCTGACTAGTTCTAATTGTGTTACAGAAACACTCTAGCCACAGCAAAATGAGGAAAATCTTCTTAGTACATGTAGGTGAAAAACTTTTTTTGCAGCTGTATACTTGAAAATTTTGGAGATAGAGGATTATTTCCTAACTATTCATATTTGTATGATCCTACACTAGAAATCTTTTACCAGAACCCCTGCATACATGCCTTTCTTCTCATATCAAGACCAACAAAAGCCAAAAATACTTTTCCCTTAAAGAGCTAGCAGTGTGAGTACATGAAAAATTAAAAACCATTCAAAATTTGCCACATAGAAAAGCCCTACTGAAAATATCTATACTGTACCCTCCAGCTGAAACATTTGCAGCTTGAGATAACTGATACAGATGCTACTTATGAATAAATTTGGAAATACTAAGGAAGAATAAATCGTATAAAATACAAAATAAAAAATAATTACTCAAAAAAGTAATTACATAGACTACTTCTCTTTTTATTGTTAACTCATAATTTTGCGGGGGTTTTAGCGAGTAAGAAAAGAAAAAAAGAAAAACTAAACTATGGAAAAATCATAGAGTTTGGCTTTATCTCGTGTATCTTCCCTGTACTGTAGTTGCTAAAGTTAGCACAGTCCAATTAAAGGAGGCAGAGGTCCAAAAGAAGGGCTTCCAAAGAGGCAGGATTCTACCAACTTTACAACAGCAGCATTGTTTCACCTAACTCTCCTCATCACGTTGTTGTCCCTAGAGGCAGCAATAATTCCTGGGCATGGCCTCAGCTTAATAAACCCATCAGCATTCAGTACCTTCATATGTTGCTTCACCCTATGTCTCATATTTAATGATAGTCCTTACTCACTGAAAATCACCTATGCCACACATTCACCTAAAAAGTGTATGTGTTTTTTTCCCCCTAAGAGGAAGAGAAAATAAGCTACAAAGGCAGACTGAATGATAACACAGTTACAACCATGTTCTAAAAATTATTCTATCATAATAAATATAGTATATTGAAAGTGAGAGGAAAAAATTAAAAGAACACATACTACTGACCAAAACTAGGCATGAAGCATGATACTATAATGAGAATTGCAAAAATAGATGTAAAAAATACCCAAACCACAAATGGGGAAAAATTATAATACAAAGATGTTAAAATTTGAAAGGTAATGGAGGAAACTGTCATTGTGGTCATGGAAGGAAGAACAGCAGGTCAGGGAGATGAGGAAGTGGGAAAAAGATCAAGGAAGTTTGCATATGTAGGGATGAAAGGGAAAAACAAATCTGGAGACAGTGCAATGTATTAACTGCAATAAATTCTATTTCCTCAAAGTTTTTCCAAGAAAAGACAATGAATGCACATCTAGTACTGTACAATGTTGTTTATATGATTCATACTTTCTGAAAATATGCAGGCAAGTAGAGGCAACTCCCAGACAATCAGTTTTCCAGAAATGATTGAAATTTACCACACATATTCAAAGCAACTAAGTTGAAACATTTTCTTGCAAGAGAAAAAGCCACAGATCATTTGCAAACTAAAACTAAAACTCTCTTCATTTCTGCATAGATACTTCCTGAATGAGATTGTATGTCTCATACAGTTTTCACGGTGAGTCCCATATTTTGCGTGCTGAAAAGGCAGGATATGCAATACAGTAAGACAGGTCTTTGGCTCTGTTGACTTTTCCAAAGGAATAAGTTAAATATGACTCGAAAGACCATATTTAGATCCCACAGAAGAGAAAATGATGAATGAAAGCAGAGATATTAAGGTTAGAAAAGAACTCAAGATGCCATCTACTCTACATTTTTGCCTTAGGAAGAATGACCTTTATCTGAGACATATCTGAGAGATATTTGCTTAGCATGCGTGGAGATCTCTGTAAGCTCTGCAGGCAATCTATTCCAGCACTCGGCATCATTAGTTACTGTGACTTTCCAGCTTTTTCGTGCCCTCAGAAAATTCTGGCCCAGTGAATTCCTATAATTGTGAAGGCAGGGTCAGGGCTGTGATGTGTCCATATCACATCTGAGTATACATGAATTTAACAGTTATTCCTAGTCAAGTAGTTTGGAGCTGGTCTGGAACTTCCTCAGCAATGCACTGCTGTTTGGGGCGTATTTTCTGTTTTGTGCTTTTAACATGGCAAATAATTTCATGGTTTTCAAAAAACAGCCAATAACTGTTAACAAAATCAGAAAAAAACAAGTTTTACACGGAAAAATATTTTTACTGAGTAGTATCAAAACTACTATAAAAACATCTCTGCCGGAGCTGATATATAAAATCTAGGCATCTCTCGTGAGGATGAGGTAAGGCAATGCGTAGAACTTCAAATGTGGGTTCCTGGTTTGAACAGCCTGGTAACCACAGCATGATGCACAGGAATTCATGGCTCCCAGAAATCAAATGTTTTTCAGTCAGAGATAGGAGGAAACTCCTTTCTTAGGTGCAAATTACCCACCTATCTGGGAGTGAGGCCTAGCTTCTCAATGATGAGCCAAAAAGCCAGGGGAGTATCCAAAGCTATCCTTAGAAAGAAGTCTTTGAAAACCTCTTTTTGGTCCTTCTCATTTTTGATCATCCCTTGTTCTCTCCCATGCACAGGCATTCTGGCAACAGAGGAAGAATGGGACAGTATAAACAAACATGACAAAGTAACAGGTACAGCAGTGCCAGCTCCAGCAAATGTATAAATTAAGCTAATCCTAGACCTTTACTGCAAGAATTCCAGCTACGTCACACCACATGGCCTTGTTAAAGCTATTACCGCTCCTAAAAAATTTGTCCTGACTAGATTTGATCAAATTACAAGTAGCTTTCCAACTGCAAAGCAGTCAGTCAGACAGCAATATTCTGTAGCCATGGAAAGCACCTACTCCCAAATCTCAATATTCACCACTGAACTTTGGGTCCAAATGGAGCTGAACAATATCTTACCTCCCTAAGATGAGGGCTGAGAGAGATTTGTGAGCTAAAATTTGCTGCCAATAATAAAGGTTAGCTACTCCTATCTCCTGCTAAGCTTACTTTAATATAGATCCCTCTTTTTTTCTTTTAGTTATCTACCTCCTGCTATGTGTACTGATTGCACACACTTATGTTGATGTCTCATGGTGGTGAAGCTTCTAGCACTGCCTTGTATTTCAGTTTCAGGACACCTTGTCAAGTCCAATTCCAACATCTGTTAATTTTGTGCCCCCAGCTTTCATGACCGACTGTAGTGCGTCTACTCTTGCTACTCCAGTGGCTTATCTCTTTCCACACCTTGTAACCTTTTTCCAGAGCTCCTGAGGATGGGAGAAGTAAGGAAGAAAAAAAAAAAAAAAAAAGAGCTACCGTTGCTTTTTTTTGCAAGTTCTGAATTGCAGAGCTTTCTCCATCTCCACCTCTCCCAAAAGAAGTGGTGGTAGGTGCTCTAATAATGAGGAACACTGGAGAGTTTTGTAACTCCCTGCCTGTACCTGTCACTGGCTGTTTTCTTCTCAGGGGGTGAGGAAATGGGATGGCAACCAACCAGTGGCATAGAATGCAGCAGGAAACCTGGAAGCTAAGTGTCTCTTGTTATTGCCAAGCTATTTTTGATCCTAAGAGCAAATGTAAAGCACAGTCCAAGACAGAAGTCACCTAAACTTGCTAAACTGCAGCTCTCCTGACTACCGGCAGAGAAGGCAAGCAGGGATATCTAAGCAAATAAGTTAATATCACTCTAATACAGTGACTCAACACAACCGAGCCCCTTAAGTATGACTGATTTGACTGATGAGGACTCAACACTTAATTATAGCATTCAAAGCACTTAATTAAAAAACATCATTAAGACACATCACACAGGAAGGTCAGCAATATTTTGTACTTGTGAAAACTGGAGAAAGGAAATTACTTCAATAGGGCCACACAAGCGAGTCAATGACAGGCAGGGATGCAAAACCCAGGCTATCTATCTAGGGCATGCTCTCATGGATTGTACTGCATCTCAGCAAATATTAGCATCTCCTCCAGTCACCAGGTATATCGATACATAGACAAAAATGTCTGTGGTGAATCATCTTCCCATGTTGGGACTTCACACTGTATCTCTCTCTCTCACTGACTCTGAGGAAGCCAGGTCTCTGATCAGCCTCTTTAGACATTTTCCATGTCTAAAACTAGTTTTTCAAACAAACTTTAGAGAACAACTGAACTATGTCACCTTGATTGTCATGTCCATTTTTTAGAGGCTTGGGATCACTTTTAAAATACAAATTGCTTACTCTAGTAATGAACAAAGAATGCCAATTTATGTCAGCTGAGTTAGTGTCCTAAGGGCCGTATTATATCACTGGTTTTGCAGTGTGTAGTATTCAGCAAGAATGCACTTATCCGTGGCATAAATATCCAGTAAAGAAACACCACATACTTCAACTATGAATAGCACGAACAGGCAGCAGCTATATCAAGAATTTGCTGCCAATAACCTTTATAATTGCAGGGAAATCCCAGATTCAGTTTAGGGTTTCCTTCTTTATCCATGAACTTTGGAAACGTTACTAGATGTAATGGCACACAATACAAATACTATTTCATAGTTTTCTGGAGAGGTTTTTTTTATTTTAAATGTAGTGTTCTTGATCTTTACCAGCTGTTGAGTCAAATTTGGCATAAGCCTGTTTCTTTGTGTACAGCCTGCAAACAATGTGGATTGTAAAATGAGTAGGGCACAAACACAATTTCAATTGCAGGCTGGGATTCCCCTATGCTTTTACAGTGAAACTTGGTTGATAACTGTGTTTGCTATTGGGTGAGGCTTGGAGACCAAGCCCATTGTATTTAACCTTTGAATACCAGAATATCACGTGAGCTTTAAAGCCATGAGATTAAATTAAGGAAGGAGAAATAAATCATAATACATAATAAAAGTCTGGTTGTTCCTTTGCCATCACTCATCCCACAATTGTATATTTTCATGCTGTTCAAATTTTCATGTAACACTTGCATAAACACCCAATGTTCTTTTGTTTTTTTCCTTCCCTGTACTGAACAGAAGTACAGTTTGTGGTACAGTAATGAAACCTGGATATTGCCTTATACAAGGCAATGCAAGTATGTCTTGCTGAATACTCCCGGTAAACTAAGAATGATTCACAAAGTTGTAATAAGATCGAAAATCTAAACAGTTCAGTGTGAAGGGTTTTTAAGTCACATACCTCAAAACAGTTATGTCACTATTTCCGTCTTGAGTACAACCAACGCTTTACTCTAATATGGAGTACCCAAGGTCAAAACTGCTTATAAATATTCAAGGGACATAGCCACCTTAAATAGCAGTCTGCTGGTCAAACTTAAACCTTATAAAACCCACCCAAAACTTTCTGACAATACCCAGAGTTTGAAAAATGCAGAAAAATGCAAATTAATTGCTTTTTATTCCCCTACTGCTTTATGAAGAACCACACAACCTCAGGGTGGTTGACTCTGCAGAAGAGGAATCGGCTATACAAACTTATGGGAAAACACCATAAAGAAAAAAAACAATTTTCTATAATACTCACTTGTAGCAATAGTAGCTACAGAAAACTTCTGATAGTTTTAAAATGAGAATATCCCCTTATCACATTAAGCAAATTGCTAGAAAAACCAGCATTGACACTCTACTTTGTGATCTGATGTGCTACAGGAGAAAGCAGCACACATACATTGCACATAGACAAAGGCAAAGTGTAACCCCTGGTTAGTGCCCCTATAAAGACCATTGAGTTATAAACTATGGAGAGGACAAACTGCTCCCTTTTAAAGTAACTCAAGTAGGAATGGGATTGAGGCCACAAATTGCAGTACATTATGTAGGGAAATTGAAGTTACTTCCAAAGAAAAAGGAAGAAGGAGCTTTGTCTAACAAGCTACTCATAAGACTCTAAAGTTCATGTAGCTAAAATGCTTTGCACTGGATCGAAAATGCTATGCTGGCAGTAATTTTTCCTGTTGAGATCATTATTGTTCCCAGTGAGAAAACATTTTTGTCTTAAAAAGTCATTAATACATTCAAGATTCTACTGAATACAACTAGCAGAAACATTACATAGAGAACATAAACTGAATCCTATCTCTAACATCACAAATGATTGATTGATTCCATTATACTGGAAACAATGTACTTTCCCCATGAATTAAAAAAAAAATACACCTTTGTCAGCTGTCCAGCCTTCAGTATTGGAAAAGTTGTAAGACAAACTCGTGAAGGCAAAAAAAGGGATCCAGTCTACCAAACCTCAGAGTTCTGTCCATATCTTAGGCATCTAGTGAATCAGCCTTCTTAACATACATACCTAAAATATGACAGAGAAAGGTGCCCTTTAAGGTCCCCAGAGGTAAAGCCTATTCCCTAGACTGAATACCACTGAAAAAGGTTGATATTGCTTTTTACATGCTAAGTCTGATAGTCATACACTCTTTAGAGGGATAAATTAGAATGGTAAATCATTTCTACTTTAAACTTTCATTCAAGCAGGCTAAGGAGCATTAAGCATTTAAAATACATGTGTTTGCATTCATAAACATAAGTACATAAAAATTCTTGAAAAGTGCTCAGGTACCTCTAGAGATTAATCTCTTATGAATATATTTTATTGTTCTAAAAACATTATCTAAGTGGATACAGACTACAGAATTTGAATGTCAGAGTATTAAACAACTTTAAATATAGAGGATGGTTTTTTCCCTCAATCAAGTATTTTATAAGCATCTTTATTCATTATATTTTCTAGGACACACATATAAAATATAGAATAAATTGCTGTAACATGCTGTAACATCTGGGCAGTACCACCACATTTAGACAACCTTTAGTATGTCTCATTGCCTGTCCTAAACACTGAAATCTTCAAGCAGAAGTCTGTCCCGACAGCCAAATTCTTTCATGCCATCAACTCCACTTCTCTGTAGCAAGTACATAGTTATCATCCTCTATTGAGACTGAAAGTCAGATGCCCTATTATTTTGTCCTTTCTTAAATTTATCTTTCAATTTACTCTAGTCTTAGAATTTCAGAATGCCAACAGAAGCAGAGTATCTCCATACTGCCCCTTTGTGGGGATATTTGCAAACATGCAAAATTCAAAGCTGTTAAAGAGATGGTATAGTTCACACTCCACTTTTATGGACATACATATGTCATTAAATTTAATGCTGCAGTTACATTCATCCCACAAAATGAAAAACAGGTTTTGCTCTTTCTCAAGCTTAATTCATTTATTCACAGGGAAGCCAGTGTTTTGTATATTCCTAACATAATTAGCAATTTCTGAAACCTCCCGTACCTCCCTCCCTCATCTCTTTGCACCACTGCTCTTGTAAAAACTGACTCTCCAAAGCAATGAATATGAACTAAATATTTTTTTTTTCAAATACAAAAGACAGATTTAAAAAAGTACTAACAACAGCAGTTGGAAATAGTGTGAGATGCACTTACTTACTCCCTCCTTAACAGTCATCTTTGCCATTTGTACACTTAATTCAGAATGACAGGAATATAAAGTCAATGTTCAGGACAGATGAAATATTTTTCTATTTTTGCTTTCTTGCTTTTCTCACAATTATTTTGGCAGCATACAACTACTATATTAACAGACAGCAAATAGGAACAAGCAAGAGATTACCTGAGAACATGAAAGTCCACATTCTTCAATCCTGGGAATAATCTGACAATCAGAATTCCAAAAAAGAATTATTAGAAGAATCTGAACATGAATACTTATCATCCTAAATTGGAAAAAAAAAAAAGCAAAACCTCAGAAGAAACCTTCTACTCTGACAATTCTCCCTCTCATGCCAAAACTTTAATATGAATTTTAGTCCCTCCCACAGCACCTCTGAGCTCCTCCCTCTAAAACTTTCCAAAGACAGAAAATTGCTAGTTGTGGGAAATAGAAAGCATGTTCAACTCAATTCTTATGTTCCATAGTGAAAAATGGGAAATGTGAATTTCTGACAATCACAGTAAAAGCCTCTTCCTTCTGGATTTCATCATGACAGCATTTGATCAGATTTAGCAAATTTCTTTCCTGTAAATTCTATGTATAAATGGGAATTTTGTTTCTGGAGTGATGTAGAAGGCAAGTTCACTGGAATCCAAATGCATTCTTATGTCTATTTATTTTCCTGGTTTTCTATTACATTGAATAAAAAGAAAAACAGCTTTGCTGAGGTGGGTAGTCTTGGAAGACTGGTTTCTTGGATTTCATCAGCCGGCCCCCCCGCTTCTTTTCCCCTCGCCCCCTGTCCCTTGCACTTCTTTGCACTTATTATTTAATTGTAGCAACAGAAGCCTCTTGTTCTATAGCCTATCTCCAGTTTTTGGATCTTCAACGCACTCAGGGAGTATGCCTGCTTTGCCAAAGAAGCTCAAAAAACCTACCCTCTGAAAGCAGGGTAGGAGTGAGTCACAACACCTCAATATCTGTTAGCATAACCAATTGCCCAGGAATGACTTTCCAGGTGCTACCTTGCAAAGTCCCACTACCCATCACAAGGAACAAGTACTCCAAAAAACGCACTCTCTGGTTCATATGGAGGTTATATGTGGTGTGTTATACCCATAGGTGGAACAGGGAGTTATTCCTCCCCAGAGAGGGCTTGCTCACTAACTGAGATAGTTATCTTTCAGTAGGACAGTGCCAGAACCCAGGTCCTCAGTGTTCTTGCAATACCTTTTACATCAGTTAAAGTAGGGAATACATAATTAACACTATCTATCTGCTAGGATATGGCTTTACCAATATTTTTTTTAACAAACAGGTAAAAGACAATGTCTACTCTGCCAATGTATCTACTATACTTGTATTTTAAATACTTTCATGTGAGTCTAGTTTGTCAATTTTCCAATAAGACTTTATTTTTGGAAGATAAAAAGCAGTATCAATCCCAGTACTGAACAAATTGTTATTTAATTATTTTGGTTAAAAAAAAAAACAATTAAATTTTGTCATCTATTCATAAAAATACACCACATCAAAGATCTGCCTAGTCCACTCTCCTGTACCTTACAGGATCAGTAGCAGATGCTTAGGAAAAATTAGGAAGAAGTTAAATATGCTACTTCCAGGGATTATTTTAGCATATATGCTGCCAAATTCCAATGACCTGGATTTTAGGTATATTCTGAACTGAAATCCACGTGCACATCACTGTTTTTAATAGCTGTTTCTGGACCTTTCTTACACAAATTTGTACAACTCTTTACATCTATTTATCTTTTTGGTTTTCAAAACTTCTTGTGTCAATGAGTTACACAACTAAACTGTTTATTTGATTTGTTTTGATTTTATAGCTGCTTCCAAATAGTTCAATTGGGTTCCCCCCTTGGTATTGCTTTAATAAAAACAGAGAATATCCACTCTCATCTCACCTTTGCCAAAATAGTCACAATTTTATTGATTTCCAGCTTTTCTATTTTTTCTAAGATTAAGAATATACTTCTCTATTTTTACTATGCCCTTTTGTAAGACAGGGGGTCCCACACACAATATTCAGGACAGAGCAGAACAAGGATCTTTTACACAATAGCATAGTGATGTTGACTGAATCATCAGAAGCATGATGTTCCTCTACCAAAAAAGCTATTTTGACTCTTCTTAGTGTATCGTTTACCAGTATGTCTACTGCAAGCAAGCCAGTTCAGCACACACCACAGTTAGTAGTTTTGCAACTTCAATTTCAATTGCAATTTATGGGACCCTGTAGAATAGTGTTGATTACTGTTTCAGATATTAATCTTATTCTTTTGGATTATTTGTTTTAAACTTAGATCTGAGACAATTCCTTCAACTCACCCCTCAGCAGGTTCCCCTGTAATGAACTCCACTGCAAGCAAGCAAGCACTTCATTTTTTTATTTAGTCATTAGATTCCTTGAGCAAAAGCTGTCCTTTCATATCTCCATTACTAGTCAGCTCCATAAACTTTTTATGAGGATTCCTTCTCATCTTTGGTTAAAAAAGGATGGTATTGACCTTTCTTAAAAATATTGCGCTGGGAGCAAGACAATGTTCTCTTACAGGTGGCATTTTGAGGGATATCTTATATAGGTACCATTC